>NW_024524600.1:6471521-7071521 GCF_017590135.1 Pyrgilauda ruficollis
GGGGGGGTGGGGGGGGTGGGTGAAGCATTAGCAGTGAGAAGGGGACACTGAGCAATGACTCTGGGGTAAATGATGAACAGAGGAACACTGTGGTGATGCCATCAGGAAAATGTTCATTCAGGCAGAGATGGAGGTGTGAAGAGAAAGGGAGTGCACAGTTTCTTACATACTGTTCATGCTATTTAGGCTTTAAAGGTATTTTCTAAGTTATTTTTCAGTCACAGAGCAGTTTTAGCATGAAATGCCATACAAGAAATCCTCCAGTTACTGTCTAGTATTACAGTTTACATTTATTTTCTAGATGCTGAAAGGTTTTGAAATGTTAAATGTTATTAAAAGTTCTACCCCTGTATCTGTAAAGAGCCTCTTAACATTAAGTATTAAAAGAAGATTATTTTTTCTAGTCATTGGCTATTTTTGCTAAATATTTTATCAAAATAAATTTTTTAACTAGTAGTGAACACTGCATTCTTACCAAAATAGCACAAAAAGTTAACTATATTTCTTTAGATGACCTTTACTTCTTAGCACATTAAAGATTTATCAAAACCTTTGGGTTTTATTCATTGTGAAGTGCAATACCTCCCAAACTACATTGCAGAATAAAACATTTTTCTTTAGAAGCTGCTATTTCATATATTTTGTAGTATTCTATACGGAATATTAAGGAAAGCTGAATTTTGTCTAGCCTCTTCTGTTACTGAACAGTTTTATGACAGAAGATAGTTACTGTAATTGCTTACATTTGAACTAGTTATTGTGGTGAAAGTAATTGAAGACCTTTTGCAGACAGTCTTGTATAATTTTACGAGTAGCCAAAGAAAATACACAATATATTTACAGACAATTGTAACAAAAGAAACTTATTAGAGTAATATTTATTTTTGTGTGCCATTTGAAATAGTCATGACTCTACTACTTGCAATTTGATTTAATAAATTGCCTTACAGAATTGTGAAACTTGAAAAAAAACCTGCGTATTTACTAATGATAGCTTAGTTATGTGATGTTTTACCGAATATGAGAGCATCTGAGGAAAACTTCCTATTTTTTTTTCTCTTTTCATCCTTTTGTTATATAATTTTATGTCAGGGATTTTTCATAATTCAGCCAAAAATGTGCCTGTAAATTATATGAAGTTGCAGTGGATTATAGTATTCCCCAAACATCCCACACTGTCAATGGAGATGGCAAAAGAGCAGTAAAGCAGAAGTACAGATCACAGAGAAAGTGGAAAGTTTGCAACTTTTGTGAAAATTAAATGCCTGTGTTTTAAGAGAGCAGCAGCATGTGAGGCAGTCATGGGAAGGCTACTGATTAACTGAGTTGAGGAAGCACCAACCAGAGAAAGAACTAGAAATTTTAAAAAAGTGGACAGACAAGTCAGTATTTGGGCCTAACATGAAGGGGAGTAAAGACTGATGTGAACAAATTGGAAAGGAAACATTAAAACAATAGATCAAATAGTAAACAAAGTATATAAACAGAAAAGCTGATCTTCTGCTTTAATTGTTTTTATTTCATTTTGAAAATACATTCATGATGTCATAAGAGATCACTGATTTGTTTATGAATCTGGCATTTAAAAACATAGATTTAACTCTGAGGGACTGATTGGAAAACAAAGGTTTTGTTAATCAGCTATTATATTAATAAGAAGAAACAAAGGCACACCTTTAAGTTAAGATGTACTAAATAACTCCTATGTAAGAGAAAATTCAAAATTACCCTCTAGAAAAATTCTGAAACAATTATGTATCCACTGACCTGAAATAAGACTTCCTTAGCTGGACTGAAAAAAAACCTATTGCATTTGTTGTTTTGGTTTTTTTTCCCCTGAATCTGCCAAGTATTCTGAAAGCTTTACAGCCATCACGAGCATACTGAAACCTTCACACAATATCAGGAAGATCCTTGCATTTTTCAGCCTCCTGAAGAGTTAGCTTTTGATTCTTGGGTTGTTTTTAATTTGTAAATTCTTTCTTACCCTGCTCTGTGTGTTCCTGCTCCTGAAATAACCGGCTTGCCCTCTACCTCCCTCTCAGTGATTTATATGTCTTTCTTTTTTTCTGTGCTATAACATTTGTATTTGATTCAGGCAGTTCTAAGATCACCTGTTGTAAAATTAAGATTTCAATTCCCTGTAGAATGTGCACTGTGGTCTACTAGGTCTTCAAAAAAAATTGAAGGTGGCAGAGGGAAGTAATTTGTACTATCATGGAGCATCTGACATATAATCAAAGAGACGTAAAAAATTTGCCATATCATCTGAACACACTCAGCGCATTAAGCAATTTAAGCAGTAGAGAATGCATGAGAAGTTAACTTTGATTTTCATGCATGGAACTTTGTCTTTTTGTTACTGTTCTTCTGCTAAGAACAAAAATATACTTCTAAATACATAAATCACTAAAAATAATATGGGGATTTTAAAAAGAAAGGCAAGGGCTAAAGAAGACCACAAAGATGCAATAATCCTTGGCTAGAATTGTATTGGTGGTAACCTTCAAAAAAAAGTAAATACAATAACATGTATTTTATAGATTAATATATATATAATGTATTTAATATATTATAAATGCTATAGCAGACTATGTAAAATTTTTAAAAATTCGTCACATTTTGAGCAAACCCTCGGGATGGCTACATGACTTCATAGTCACTATTTTCCTCAGAAATGTAAGGGGCAGTTCTAAGGAAGGTAGCTAAACATAAGTAAACAAAAGTAAATGTAATCAGTATTGCCTGTCAGCACAGGTGTTTGCAAGACAAACTGTGCTTTGTACATGAAAGGGGTCATGCCAGATATCTCCTGCATTTTTCTATTCACAATTCCTTTAGGCTTGTCTGAATATCTTACTGATATGTTCTGAAATGCAAAGTGTTAGTGTTCCTGATTGGGTTGTCCTGTAAGCAATCCAGTAATTTGATTTAGATTTTCTTGTAATGATGTCTGACCACAGGATTTTCTCTACTTTCAAAGTACTTCTGAGAGTTAATCATGTCCTGATGAAAATAAAAATTCAGTGACTTATGGAGACATTCAAATTTATAAAGCTTTAGGAAAAAACCTTTAATTACTCTTAGAACAGAAAAAAACCCCAGATAAATAAATTACCCTGTCTAAATTACATACCAGTTCTTAATATGCATAGTCATGAATGTGTTCTTGTCACTTCAGCACAGTTCAGTCTGTAAAGGATGACACTGCAGTATGTGGCAAACCTCAGGGTACAAACTGCAGACACAAACATTACGAAACCTTCCCTTGGCTAAAAACAGCTGCTTAGGAAGGGCGCCACTGGATTGATAGGCACGCAGCAGAAAATGCAACAGGTCTAATTTCTGCTCTTTCTTGCCATGGTAAACACTGAAAATTATTTCATCTGTTTCTCATTTAGCAGACAGAAAAACTTACCTAATGTAAACAAGGCAAGCACACACACATTTTTAACAACATGCTGCAGCACTAACTTTGGGGCTTTCTATCATTCTACAAAAGTGTACTACCCATGTATAAAGCGCCCCAAATAACCAACAATAATCCCACACTCCATTTCCTACACATTTTTAAGTAAGTTTACTAACATCTGTATATTTCAATCTGTTATAAAAACCTGAAATGACAATAAATATTACTTGGGGATTTGTTTCAAAACTGAACAGGCTTTACAATAAAAAATATTTTAATAAACCAGAAAGTTTTAAAATACACATATTTCAAAATTATATTAAAATAGGTTCTGGTTTAGGTAAAACACTTTTTCAGAAACATAGAATCTCACAGTATCTGTTGAATTTGTCACACTTCATCTAACGAATGATCTGTTGATATTTCCAAACTTCAGTTAATCTCTGTGGTTAAGGGTGTTCAGTTTACTTGTAAACAATGACCACAGGATTCAACATGACACAGCACTTTTAGTGAGTAAAATATAAAAAGCTGTGAGTATAGTCTCAATTTAGAGTATAAAGATTGCTGTTTCTTTTTGTTGACATTAAAATAATCAGACTTGTAGAGGTTTTGACAGTAGCTGAGGGTGTGGAGCCTGAAGAAACTAGACCATGAGAACATCTCTAGTTTGGTATTCTACACATCACTACCAGTTACAGGAATAAGGGATTCTCACTTCCAAGAAGCATGGCAGGAGTGGATTACCATCAGGAAGAAAAAGGTGGCACAGGGAGAGTCTGCTGCCATTTTGTTCTTTGCCTCATGGAGGAGGTGGCACTGGGTAGGTCCACTGGTGAGTATTGTTTGGAAGTAAATCACCTTTTGCACTTTTATTGTTAATATTATTGCTGTTACTCTTTGTTTCTTACCTCATTGCTGTTTTCAGTAAATTGTGTGTATCTCAGCTTAGGATCTCTTGCCTTTTTTTTCTCTCACTGAAAGGGCTGGGGGAAAACAGGAACTTGTGGTTTTCTTTTTAGTGGGAGCACTAAATTAGAGAACACCATCTCTAAACCATGGCATGTATACAAACTATTATGACCTTAAACCATTATTTTTTTCATGGTAGCTACATTAGCATAAGTCTTTTCTCTCTTACACTGTATTCTTCCTCCATTTTCCTTCCTTCCATCCTTTCAAGTGTTGTTTTTCTTTCTCCAGTGAAATGCTTTTTCTTTCTCATCTTTCAAAACATCATTGCAAGCCTCTTACAAATAGGGAAATGCAGCAAGGTAGTTATTTTCTCCTTTGCCTCGTCACTGCAAGATGAAATGGTTTCAATAGCTGAGACTGTACAAAAAGTGGGTGGGAGTCGGATTCCTCTTATTCTGCTTTTTCTTTTTCTTAGTGCAATAACCCCATCTGGCAAACAGAGACAGCTTCACTTGTGTAACTTCTGAAGAGGCTGAAAGCCTCAATAAAACCCAAAGCTAGCACTGGATGGCTGTTGCAGAGATCAAGTATATTCTAAAGAAAAATATGAAGTCATTGAAGACACTTATGGGACAAAGAACTTAATTAATTTGCCTTTTGAAAACCAAAAGGATTCAGATGAATAGGAATTAGAGTAGACTGGGCAAGAACCAGATTATCCATTTCACAAAATTTTCCATGTTTTTTCTGTCTTTTCTTGTTTCAAATCAAACTAGAAACATTTTTAAAAGTCCTCCAAAGCAAGTTAAAACCCAAAAATGCCCACGTCCATAAAATCAACACATTTTGGTCATACTGAAACTTTTAATTCAATTTTTATGATTTTAAATTAATTTTAGACCTGCACCTAAAGCCTTCATTTTTTGAAATATGCCTAACTGAAATAAAAAAATCCAAAACATATCCTACTTACAAAATGATGAAAATTAAATTACTTGTGCAAGAAAATTTTGAAATATTTCTGATCATGTCTATCCTGATATATTATAAACAGCTACTTCTGTCAGTAGAACTGAAAAGATCTTCAGCTGATTATTTTGCAATTCAGTATACATAGACGTATTTTTCCCACCTGGATTGAGTCACTCAAGAAAACATGTTGCATGTAGTAGTGTTGGAACATATGCTTTAACAATGAAGTGCTGCACCTTTCTTTGAGTGGATGTAAGTAGAAGTGACTGACATATGATAGACTACTAGTTACTAGGGTAAAAAGAAGGCTTTCCTTTAACACCCTCACCATTACACAGCTTTCTTTTCCCTTCCACATCTCACTTGCCACGGGATCTGATTTCATTAACATAGGAATAACCATATGTGTCAAACCATATGTTCCATTTTTCAAATGAAAAATTAGCCAAGATTAATAGCAAAAAATAAATTTGTGGTTAAGTACATAAATTTAGAATTTAAATGTCAGGATAAGCAATAAAATTTCAGTTTCTGGCATTTAAATTTATTTTATTTGCTTTTAACTGTGTTGCAAACTGTGACATCAAAATGCCTGCATCCTTGCTGTGTATGATTATGACAAAAACTGAAATAAAGAAATAAGAATGCCATTGAAGAAATAAATCTGATCAGTCTGTCAACCAATTCATTAGTCTCATGTACTGTGGGACCTCAGGTGTGCCTCTCAGTTCCTGAAAGGGGCATGTGTCTTATCTGTGACCAAATTGCTTTAGAAGTTACGATTGAGGTGCATGGGCCTTCCCTTCTTTATCATATCTGAGTTTCCATGGGAGTAAAATCAAGCTGTGCACACCAGAAATCACACATGCCCTGCTTCAACAAGTTCTCTGACCTGAATAATCTGGGGCACAGGATGGGCAAACATGACTGACAAAACCTGTCACATACTTATTGATTGTTTTGGCTTAAATGTGATTGGTATAATCCACCAAACTAACAACCATACTATACCCAAATTTGAAAAGAACGGGAGCACTCTGGCTTCTTCACATAGTAATTTCTGCATTATGCCTGTTAGGCATAGTTTGTAGTAGGGTATCTTGCTATGTGAGGATTATTACTGAATAACTTTCAGTTTTTACTTTGAGAGTAAAATGACATTTGCCTATCACAGGAGAGCTGCTTAGCTCAAGATGTTGCAAATATATTGCTCCATCTACCCCATGCGCTCAGTTCCAAAGCATCTAATCCACTTAAACGTAATTTGGTATAATGACTTCAGAAACACTTACAGAGGTAAGGATTAGAAGTCACTATGCACAGTATTCTAAGTGAAAGACACCTACCTAAACAAGAGGGTTTGGAAGAGGGGAATTCAGAAATTCTGTAAGAACTATGTTTTTTGGGACAAAACAAGTAACAAGTTTTGACACATTGATTCCTCATTGATTTGCTCTGGCAAGAGAAACAAACTAGAACTGAGTTCTTCAAATCCAAGCTGGGATTCTGAAAAATGAAAGGACATGGAAGATTTCTTTATGTCCTTCATTATTTTTTAGTTTTTATTTTTGGATATACTAAACATCTATTCTGCTAACATTTTGTTTCATTGACTGAGTTTTTTGAAGTATCGTCTGTAAAATTGATATGTTAGTCTGTTAACTCTTGTCTACCCAAATGATTCAGTGAACATAAATTGAGGTACTGCATGCCAAATTTCAGCCCATAGGAAACCCTCTGTTGGACCTTAACAGGAGGTTGCAGTGATGCAGTTATGCCTGGAACAGTACTATGAATGTTGACACCATACTCTGCTTGGAGGCTGTTTCAGCCTGAAGTCTTTCACGCATGATGGTACAAGTTTCTGCATGCAAAAGTCCCAGAGAATCTTATTGGAAGAGATTACAGGACTGAAATTATGGCATGTGACGGGAAGGTTCCTCAGGGATGAAGAAAATGTGGTTGTTATATTTTACTGAAATACAAAGAACATATTGTATTACATTACCCTATATAGAAGAAAACCTTCAGTACTGAATTATTTGTTATTTTTGGGATGGAGGGAGGAGGAGGGAGACAGTTGGGCAGGGGACTAGGCAAAGACAAATGTACAGTTGCCAACACATATGGAATCACAACATTGTTGGCAAAATGAAACATCATGCAAACTGCAGTATGAGTTTCATTTAGAACTTTTATAAGGTATTGTGTCAGTTTTGCACTGGTTTTTGGTAGCGGGGGAGCCACAGAGGTGGCTTCTGTGAGAAGCTGCTAGAAGGTTCCACCATGTCTGGCAGAGCCAATCCCTGATGGCTCTGAAGATGGACTTACTGCTGGCCAAAGCTGGGCCAATGATGGAGATTGGTTACGCCTCTCTGATAACATATTTAAGAAGAAAATCAAAACAAAGTGTACAGGCTTTTTCTTCTAGTCAGAGAAGAGGAGGAGGTGAGAACATGTGAGGGGAAACAACATGGAGACACCACGGTCAGTGGAGAAGGAGGAGCAGGAGGTGCTCCAGGGGCCAGAGCTGAGATTTCTCTGCAGGCCATGGTGAGACCATTGTGAAGCAGCCGTGCCCCTGCAGCACATGGGGATCCACGAGGATGCAGAGATCCACTCACAGCCCATGGGGTTCCATGGGAGATGCAGAGATCCACCCACAGCCTGTGTGGATCCATGGGGGATGCAGAGATCCACTCACAGCCCATGGGGTTCCATGGGAGATGCAGAGATCCACCCACAGCCTGTGTGGATCCATGGGGGATGCAGAGATCCACCCCCAGCCCCTGGGGATCCACGGAGATGCAGACATCCACCTGCAGCCTGTAGGGGAGGTGCCCCTGCTGGAGCAGGTCTGGAGGAGGCTGTGGTCCAGTAGGAGACTCAGTGGAGAGAGGGGGCCCTGCTCCCAGGGTGGAGTAGTGTGTCTTTGGAGGAGTGCACCCCATGGAATGAGAGACCCACATCGAAACAGTTTTTGGAGGACTGTGTGCCTGTGAGAGCGACTCACATTGCAGCAGTTCTGGCAGGACTGCTGCTTGTGAGAGTGGATCCATGTTGGAGAAGTTCATGGAGGACTGTCTCCTGTGGGACGGGACCCCACTGTGCAGCAGGGGAAAGACTCCTCTCCTGAGCAGTGGAAGAAAGTCCTCAGGTGATGAACTGACCAAAACCCCCCTCCCTGTCTCCCTGTGCTGTCAGCGGGAAGGAGGGAGGGGCTGGGGGGGAAAAGGTGTTTTAAGGGTTTGTTTTACTTCACATTACCCTCCTCTGATTCTGTTAGTAATGAATTCACTTTTCACCTTTAAGTTTTGCCCTTGGAGTGTTTTCTCCCCATCCTTATCTCAGCTCATGAACCCTTTGTTAATTTTTTTTTCTCCCCTTTGCCCAACTGTGGCAGGGGAGGGTGAGTGCGTGTCCTTCATGAGTTCCTGGTGTTTGGCCAGTGTCAATTCAGAACAGTTACCTGCCAAGCTGAAAAACAAGAAAACACAAAAATCAAGCCTTCTCTTGTTTTTTAAAATTTCTCCCTTCACTTGTTCTATGTCACAAGTACTTTTTTACTTTTAGCAGACTCGCAATAATATCCTTAATTCTGTTCATTCAAATTCTTGTAAAATTTTCTGAGTGTTATTCAGTGTTCATTTTTACTAAACCAATAACTCTTTCAGTTTGCAAACCATGATGCCTTCAGTCCCATCTGTTCTAGTCACACTTTTGAAAATCAGCCTTTGATTTTCATACATGATGATTTAGTTTGTGCTTGTTCCCAGGTTAGGAAATTTTGAAGTAGATCAGCTGGTGTAATTAAGGAAGAGTTAAACTACTAGGGGATGGCTGAAATAGTCAACTACATGCTTCAGTTTTTTGCTTTCTAAACAAGGTAGAAGATCATTTGCAGATTTGCCATGACATTTTCTTATATAAAAAGGAAAAAAAAAATTTCGAAATATTCGTGCCTCTTTCAAAGCATTCCCATAAACTCTTCCTGGTGTAATATTGACTAAACAAAACTGTCTTAGTAATTATTAGGGCATCTGTTGTGCCATGATCCTACCCTGTCACATTGACCTTCTCTGAAAGACCCTGTTCCATGTTTGGATTTCCTGTCTGCAGCCAGGTTGAAGAATGTTTAGGAGGTCTATGCATCTCTGGAGGCTGGATTACAGTTTTGAAATTTCTGCTTCCCCTAGTGAGATGCATCTGATAGCCCAACGAAGTTGGAGTTAGACTGAAAGGAGATATAACCTAGGGATAGAATTTTAAGTTAATAGACATGTATGTGATTGACTACAAGTTTTTGATAATGCAAACATGTTTCTCAGCCACAAAAGCCAAGACTTCTAGCCCACACTTCTTGAATGGAAGAAAAATACAATACCTTCCCAGCCCCGTGCCCCCAAAACTGTCTAGTTATCTATTTTGAACTTTACATCAGTGTGGTCTAAAGACTTCCCATAAGTGTTAAGGTTCTGAATGGCTCAGGGAAGGAGAAGGAAACACTGCAACTCCCTGCACTTTACAGACCTCTTTAGTAGGTGGGTAAGTGATACCTCCTGTGGTGGGTTTCAGCATAAATTGCTAACCTACTCCCGAGGGAATAAAACAGTACTTATAAATTAAGTTTAACAAAACAGTCCAATTTTGTTGAAAGCAAGGTTTAACTGCCAAAAATCTATAGTGTGATGCTTTGGAGCTTCACATCATAGTTCAGCTTGTTGGCAGTCATAGTCAGCCTGGGTCCAGGTTAGGTAATGGCATCTCAGCTAACATTTTCCTGGAACACTCCTAGTGCTCCAAGCATTTCCTGAAATATGCTTCAAGCTCTCACTGGTAATGGATATCTAGCTTAATAAAGTCCAGGATGCTATCAGAAAACATCTTGAATTGGTGCTTAGTATCTCCACTGCCAAGCTGCTGGCTTTTCTTGCGTCTGCCAGACACGACATCAAGACAAACACTGGCTAATCAAGCAGGGGAAGAATAAAGAGTTGTTTACCCTTTTTCTGGTGTGGCCCCACTTCCAAATTTCTTCAAGGTCTCCTCATGTTCCAGCTTGAAGAATGACAATAGGGAGGAAGACTCTCCTGCAGAAAAGGAAGAAAGGCACCAAAGTTTCACTGCCTCCTGCTTTCATATGGACTCCATATTTGAGGAGCAGGGGAAAGTTCTTGTTTGGATATCTGCCTTTGTGGTTTATCTGGGTTGGAGATGGATGAAGCTGGTAAGCCCCTGAGCCAACTCTTCTGTTACTTAAAGTACTGAGTCAGATGCACTGCAACACACTGTAAGAGGAGGGACCTCCATCCCCATTTTCCAGATGAGTCGGTAAGGACCAAACTATTACTTAGAAAAGTACTTACATTCACAACTTATAATGGAGAACTTCCTGAAGTTCTAGAATCTATCTGAAGGTGCTATTCCAAAAACCTGGATTGATGGTTCACCTTTCTCTCCATCTTCTCCAAATAATTTAAGTCTATGCTGCTTATATGAGAGCCCTTTTTGAGTTTTGTGGATATGTGATATTCGTGCTGAGATACCTTTTTCTTCTAGCAGATGATAGAGAAAATTTATATATACAACATGAACTTCTATGCATTGACTCTCTCCAGTCGACTGAATGCTTTGCAGAAGTGATATGGGAGATGTTACATTTCTGTCTTTCTATCATACCAAACTTTTTCTACCCATTTGTCCTCATTTTATGGACAAACATAAAATGGCTGCCTTCAATAATGAGCAGGGAAATGGCCCACATCTCTGTTTGCATCTACTGACCTTCCTCAGCTGTACATTTTCAGACTGTCCTGAATTTATTTCTATGTTATCTTCAGTGCTATACTAAGAAACAGCACTTGAGCTGCTCTTATAACTCAACCCACATACTTTTCTATGTTAGCATACCTTTTAGATCTTTTATAAAATTTATAATCTGAATCACACTACTAAGTATAACTTTCTGGTTATAAACCTCTATAATTGTTATTTTTCTTGTTTGCCCTATCTCAACTTTTACCGTTAATCGGCCAGAGTATGCAATTCTTTATTCAGATCAGTGTTTATAGGATTAGCGCATAATCCAATACAGTACCTGATAAATATATTCTAAAATGGTAGACTCCATCAAGAGAGCTAATAAGTAAAATGATTTCAAGATTTCAAGTTGCTTTACATGCTTCCCAGCTGTTTTTACCACTCTAAATAAACAAGTAATTCAAACTTGCCTTTTTTTTTTTTTTTTTTTTTTTTACACAGAGGGATAAAATTGAATTGCTTTTAAAATTAATTAGGGAGATAATATAAATTGCTCAGTACAACAAAGAGTGAGGAATTCAAAATAATTTTGGTACTATAAAAAATTCATGCCTCTAATAAAAAAGATTTCTTCTGCAAGATAAAATTACACTGTTCTTTTGGATTAGAAAGAATATTCATCATATATTATATATTTGAAGCTTATATTAAATAATTGTTTTATAAGGCATTAGTGATAAACATGCAACCACAACACATGCAGATAATCATACCAACATGAAAAATATTTCCAAGTATCAAATAAATAGTCTGATTTACAATAAAGCCCCATATTCAACTATTTAAAAATGAATCCTCTTCATCTTGGATCCAAGTAAATATATTGGACAAAATATGTGAATAGTTATGGAAGATCTTTAACAGTTTCCAGGCAAAGCTCTTTATGCATATAAAGGGAAAAAAAAATTAAGACATGATTTAAAGTTTCCTTTAACAGGGCATGTTTTTTGTTTGTTGGTTTGTGGGGTGTTTTTAACTCTGGAATGTAACATAAGAAGGCAGAACCTGAAAGCTTGACATTTGGTTGTTTTGTTTCAAGCCTTTCCATTTCTCCATGTTCCACAGGGAGAGGAAAACTTGTATTCTTTCTGTCTTCCTGAAGCCTTTCTGTAATCACAGCAATCTTTTTAGATATTTTAGACTCGTTGCTGTAATCTGGAAATTTATATTGCAAATCAGATGAGTTATAAACCATGTCAGCTTACTAAACTAAAAGGTAAAATTGCCATTCATTTATTGATGTATCAATTTTAGCACTCTGACCAATGGAAAAAGAGTTCTCAACTTTTTGTTCACAACATTTTTATGATTCTTAACTAGCTGTCTATCAGTGTGAAGCATACTGTTAAGTACAAATAAAGTAGAGTATATTTACTTTAGCTGGCAAAAAACTTGACATGGTAAATGAGTTTTTGGGGAATAGTGAAGTACAAGGTAACCTTCCAGCAGAGGTTGACTGTGCCATTATTGCAAAAGTTTTCTTTTCCATTACATTAAAGTGGAAAATTAAATTAATATAAAAGGGGGGGGGGGGGAGAAGTGATCTGCATGTAGATAATCTAAAATACATTTAGAATAAATTAAAATTTTCCTTTCAGGAAAGAGAATGAAAACTTGTGATTTCAATGAGGATCACTTGGGCAAGCTTCAGTCTGTTTTCCTGCACATTGTGTCATCCCATTGGCTTTAATTGTTTTCACCTGCTATTGGAAGTTGGTTTTTTTTTTTTTTTTAGCATTGCATTTCTTCCATCTCTTCTCCTGTCTCTTTGCTTCCTGTCTCTTCCCTGATTTTGGGATTTCAACAGGAATAATTTTGGCAAGTTTCAGTCGTTTTTGCTGCACCTTCCATGGTTTTGTGCGAATAAAATATGATCTTTGAATGACTCAGTCTGATCCATGAAGCTGTGGTATGTTTTAGCACAAAATAGAATCTGAGATTTTGTCCAAGTGCCTACCCACCCAAATGGAACTCAAAGCAATAGTTAAAAGCTTGAGCAATAATATTTTAGTTCACCACATGAAAATTACTCATAATTAAATATATTGAATTAAAAAGACAGAAAAAGAGTCCATGTTTGGAAAAAAAAAAGGGAATGATGACATACATTGAGGGAGAAAATACTCAAGGGCCAATGCTAATTTTAAAGAAAAGAATTGCATTCTTTTTGCATATGCCTGGATTATTATTAAAAAATGTATATTTGTATTTTTCTACTCATCATGCAAATATTAACTTGGCAAAAATTGATCTCTGTTGGATGGGATGTTTGCACTGTAGTAGAAAAATATATTTTGGCAGGGAGGATGTCAGGTATGATTAAGAAAAAACAATGGGCTTATGTTTTCTTAAGAAAGTATATGCTTTCCCTTATTGAATTTATTATAGTAGAGTTGGTAAATGTCAGAACTTGTTTAGGTAAAGGTTTATTTTCTATGTTCAGAACTGCATCTGTAAGGATTTTTTTTGTAGCTAATTTAAGTCATCTTTCTAAATGTATTCTGTAGGAATCAGAAATTCCTCATTATCAATATTTTTTTTAAAGTAAATAAATACCCTGAATATGCCTTGTCACCTTAAGAAAAACTATAGTTGTAATTTGTAATTCTTTGCTGTAATTCCTTGTTGTAATTTTGTAATTCCTTTTGTCACATCTTCAATACTTTTGGGTTACTTTTCCTTTCTGTGGAAGTACAGCTCTTTACTACAATCTCATGCTATGAATATTTAAGCTATTTCTTAAATCACCCTGGAAATACCTGTGAGTGTTTTCTCTCAGCTTTGTACAACGCTGGTTTCCACAGTGCAGCTCCCTCCTCTCATGGCTGTCATCCAGCTCTTATCTTAACCTACAGGCAGGCTGCAGGTGGGGCCAGAGGCACTGCAGAGGTGTCCTGTGGTCCAGGCCAAACCCAGCCCTAAGAGAAGAACACCAAGATTTATTTTCACAAAATAAACATTTAGACTATATCAGAGGTATGAAGAACCCCTTAATTTCTCAGGAAGGAAACTTACATTTTAGTTATCTAGGTGCCTGTTTGGAACTTAGGAACAATCAAGCCTTGATAGCTAAGCCACCAACCTTACAAGCTAGTCTTCATTTAGAAGTCCTTTAGAAACACTTGTTGACTGTGATTTGCCTTAACAGAGTCCTTGCATGCATAGAATGCTGGCTCACAGACACTTGTTGTCCACCAGGACCTCCAGGTCTGTCCTGGATTGCCAAGCAAATTGTATTCTATTTGCCATGGGTATGGCAGCTGTCTTCTGTTAAATGGGCACTTTTCCTTATGTCTTCCACAACCACTCCTCCCTCTGGGGAGACATCTGCTGATAACAGGCTACTGAATGTCACTGCATGACTGATAACAACTACAGCATCCCATTGTGAGATGCTCCACCCAGAGGGAGGAGCCAAGCATTCCTACCCAGATGTAATCTTGAGATTCTGGAACACCAGCACGGCTCCTCCACTGGATTTCCCAGAGGAACAGCAGCTGCCTCTTCCACTGGATCTTCAGAGGAAGACTACACCCTTTCTACAGGATCCCTGCTCCAACAGAATCATACCTAACACTGCAGGAGGACTGCCGCCACATTTCCAATTGGACTGCTACCAACACCCTGACCAACAAACAGGGTGTCAGGTCGTATTATGACTCTGTCAGCATTGTTTTGGTTTACTGCATTGTTTATTTTATCTTTTTATTTTCTTCCCTCATAAAGAACTGTTATTCCTGCTCCCATATTTTTGCCTGAGAGCCCCTTAATTTCAAATTTATAATAATTCGGAGGGAGGGGGTTTAGATTTTTTCATTTCAGGGGAGGCTCCTGCCTTCCTTAGCAGACACCTGTCTTTCCAAACCTAGATAAGGTCCTTCTCTGCAAAGCGGTTTTTCTGCAGGTCGGCCCCCAGCCTGTACTGTGCCTGGGGTTATTTAGTACAGTTAAAGAATTTCAGTGAGAAATATCTGCTATAAGGTCAAAGAGCCAAAGTAGTTAAGATATAGGAAAAATTCTGACATAAGATTTTCCATCCTATATTGTTATAAAACAGGTATATCCGTAATATATATAATTAAGAATAAAACTTTTCAGGCATATTTTCAAATCAGTTTGATTAATAATTTTTGATAAAAACAAGTGACTTTCAAAATTCAGGCATGTATGCAGGTAGAAAGAAAGACTACTCTCTCACATATGCATGGCAAAAATATTAAATTCATGACTTGTTGAGAGTTCAAAAGCACCACCACTTTTAATAACAGGGAAACAGTCAGTTCTCTTAGAAAACGGCCAGTTACTGCAAACTACTGTGTCTATAGCAAAAGTTAGACATGCATGTCATTGGAAGGAATTTCCTATATTTTGCAAGCTTGATCTCAAAACTCATAAACTCGCAATGTTTGTACATTTGTACATTGTAATGTACAAATACATTATTTCATTCCCACTCAGGACAATATTATTACTTTTTGTAATAATACTTTTTTTATTATTACTTTTGGAGAAGTTAGTATGTCATCCCTAGAGATGCTAATTTTCATTGAAAAGGTTTTGGGTTGGAAAAGTTGCAGAATCAATATTTTCTGCAGTTTTGGGAATTGCTGACTTAATCTGCACTAGAATGACATGAAAATGGACTTTACAGTCTTTGCAGTCTTTAATTTATATCCTAATCAGGATGTAACTTTTCAAAATTAATGGTCTTTTTTTAAAATGTGAAATAATGTAGATAGCTGTTGAAGAATGAAATGGAAATGGTCTCACCATTTTATAGTCAGGAAAAGAAGGAAGGAAGTTGTGGTCATGCAAATGTGCTAAGCAAACTTGAAAAGAACCCCAAGATCACGGAACAAATTTAAGTTTCACAGACCTGGAAGGATGTTTCTGGGATAAAATTGGATCCAGCTGACAGATGTAATACCTCAGAATTTAATAATCCAAGTTATTCAAATAATTTTCCCAAGTTTATTAGTGCTTCATCCTGCTGATTGTGTTAAAGCTTCATTTGGACAATTTGTTTAAATAGAAATTTGAGTGTTAATAGTTCCAAATGATTTCAAAGATTCTACTGTGACATGGAGTCCAAGGAAAGAATTACTTTGTTACTTTCCTCTGAGATTTTCAATTATCCTAATGAACTGATTAGATTTAGTGAGTGCATGGTCATAGTTTTTCCCCCCGAGAAAAAGTAATTCTAAGGGTTTTTGTAATAATTATTCAGAAAACACCATTAATCTCACCAGCTAAAACTGTAGGCATAATCTGTGTTTACCCTTTATTTAAAGAAGTGACTTTATTCAATAGCATATTATTACAATGGTTTTCAACGCTTATTGCAAGATACCAGCAAAGGCAAACAGAAGTGTGAATTTTAAGTAGCAGGAAGAGCTCAGCTTTCCCACAAGTCCTTGTTCTTCTTTTCCCTCTTCTTTCTCTTCTTCCTCTTTCTCTTCTGTCTTCATTGGACGTAACATCACAATATTACTTTTATTTACAAGGGAAATTTGTATTGATTTGATCTGCTGAGAAATTATTTCAGATCACCTATTTCCTGTTCAGTATGCTTGTATTACTTTAGTCTGTAGCTAGTCTTGTCAAGAAATAGATTAGGAATTACAAGGTGCTTGCTGTACATTTTAAAATCCAGTTGCGTGTTCTGAGTTTGATATTTTGCAATAATAACATGACTTTCAAAGTTTAGATTCCCTTTGGAATAATGTTATTCATTTAAGGACAATTCAGATGGGAATGAAAATATGGTTATCTTTTCCCCTACTGGTTAGTAAAACTGGTATTTCAGAAGAAAGAAATTTTAAGCCTAATGCTGACTGATTGTCAGCTTGGCAAAGCAGAGCACTAAATTGTCACTCTGTGGAATACACTGGCAGTAACTTAATTGTCTGAAAGTATAAATCTAAATAATTCCTTTTGTGATTCCTCTATTATTATTAATGAGACGCAGACACTTAAGGGAAGCAACTAATCTTAAAAGTTTCTCTCTCCACTGACAATTAAAAGAGGTATTCACCTCAGCTGTATGATTTTCAGATATCTGAAATGAGGAAAATGAATGCAGCTTACTGCTTCTTTAAGAATCTGATGCTGAGCAAGGAAGATAACATGGTATACCAAGTTCTCTGTACATCCCTTTCCTTTATAAAATGTTGTCCATAAGCACAAATATTTTCAGACCTTTTTTTATGGTTTAACATCTGATTTCTGCTTTCAAGTGTCACTTTTATATATATGTATATTATATATATATATATATATATATATATATATATATATAATATATTAAATTCTCTGACGTATAACATCCCTCAGAAGTAAATTTTATTATGGGATCTGGAAAGGCTGTGGGTTGCACTCTTCCTGTATTCCCACATGTTAATCCTTCCCTTCTGATTTTGCAATGAATCACAGAGTGATAGTTTTCTCATGGAAGGAGACAATTTTATGGCCTCAGTGTGTGTTGCAATACCACTTGAAAAACATAGTATCAGGCTGCTATTTGGTAGTGCTGTAGTGTATATATAAAAATACAGTGTTATAAAATATATAGACTGAATGGAAACTCTGCAGTGTATGAATAATTTTCAATCAAGCATGTGTCTTCCTGAGTCAAAAGAGAACATCTAACTGGAGCAGAACCAGAGTATCAGGCAGCTTAAGAACTGCCCAGCTGCAGACCAAGGGGAAACAAAAATGGAACTTATCTAAACAATAGATAATTTTTTTTTTCTCTTATAATGTGCAAAAAATTAAAGATGTTAATTTTGAGCAGAATATGAAATAAGGTGGAAGGCCAACAGAGCTATTCCTTCTCAGTTTAATTGGTTGCATAGGAACCTATTTAAATTCTCAAAAACAACTAGATCTATTGACAAAAATATTTCTAAAGAATATTTCCTCTGGCACCTAATACTGGGACTTACAGGACTATCAGTTTGTGACTGTGCACTTTTTTATAAATAAATTCTGGAGATCTCTATAGAAAGTGCGTAAGTCTTGATCAATGGCAAGAATTATAGCTGCATTATTTCATCACATGATTGTTCTTTAACTGTTTCTTTAACACATGTTTCTTTAAACTATGTATTTAATTACTTTATAGTTTCAGAGAAAATAGAGAAAAACAGAGTACTTGCATATGATGTTTTAGCTATCATACACTTGTACCTCTCTCCTATTTCTGCCACATAAACCATGTCCAGACTTGAAGTCCTGTTCCAAATACTAAAGAAACATATTAATGTTTGTTTCAGGAAAAGAAAAGCCTTATATTTGTTAAAGCAACCAAGAAAGAAAAGCTAGATTTATTTACATTTTCATATGTTCTGCAGAAATCTGTCAAGCTTGACACCTGACCCACTGTAATCCTTAGAGAACCTTGCAATTATTTACTTTTCTTTTCTTGTTATATGTTAAAAGGTTCTCAAGAATACAGTTAGAATATTGTTATATTTATGAGCTGAATTTTATATTTATATTAACTGGAAATTCATTTTCTCATGTATTTTATCAATATGAATACCAGAAATAAAATCTTCAGCTGGTCAGATGATTTCATTCAAGAAAGATTGTGTTTCAAGACTTTGGAGTAAGAATTGTGTATTTTCAAAAAGCTGAAGTTGGGCAAATATTATTAAAATAAACTCCAGGGTTTAATGTCAAATTTCATGCTTTGTTGATCAAACAAAACAAAGACTTGCATATCCAAAACACAAACCCAAATAATTAATTACACCTGTGGAAACTGAGGAAGAAGTATAGTTTCTTTCTTTTTTATTTCTTTTCACACTAAGTTATTTTTTTCAAGAAAGCAGCAATGTATTCGAATTTGCTGTGACTATAAGTGAAAATATAAGCAGGTTCAGAATGTTGATTGTGTGTTATGCTCTCTCCAATAATCTGCATTCAATTTTTAAGGTGCAGTTTTCATGGGCTTCTTTAGCTTTAGGTATTTTATATTAGCTTCTTTTCAGTAACTTTTAATGTGTTTAACTCAATGTCTTGGAAACTTGATTGTAGCCAGTAATCTTGTGGATTAAAAGTAGATAAAGGTAACTGAAGCTTACTCAAGGTCATGGATGTCTTAATGGAATTTTCAGTTTCTGTTCAGAATGTGAAAATCCCTGAATTTTTGGTCCATGTCCTGCATAATTCCTTTATGAATTGTGGAAAGTGAATATAAAGAAAAACAGCAAGTCATGGTTTCATTAAGAGGAAATACTATAGAAATTTTCTAGAAGACAAGTAAGATTGAAGAAAATCTCAGTTGTCCTTTGGTGGTAAACAATAGAACATAATTATTGTCACTTGCAGAATAATTTCTATCTGTAAGGAATGAGATGTGCTACTCTCCTTGCTCCAGACCAGGCAGAGCAGAGCTAAGGGCCACCACAACTTCCCACACCATCCTTTTGAAGAAGGGGAAGTCCAGGTTCACAGCTTACACACAATAATGGCATGTTTTGAGACCCCCCAACATCTTTGTATGTTACAGGTCCAGGACAAAAAGGTAGTCTAGATAACTAGCATTTGTTTATTTCAGTGATGCAAAACATAAAGGACTCATCATTTTTTCTGAGCATTTTCATTCCCTTTAGTTGTGACTATCTGATGTATTAGTTTTGAGAAGTTTGTTTCATTTTGATGGGTATGCTGAACTGCTGTGTTCTGGTCTTCCTTCAAATACAGGATTTCAGTCAATTTTTAAGTTCAGTTTCACAAAAGAGTCCACAAAGAATATTTCCCCTTATGTAACCCTTCTTCACAATAACAGAACCTTTGAGAACACTGTGTTTTCAAGTACATATAAACTCTACTGCAGCAATGAATAATACTGTTCATTCATCTGTCTTGCAAATTAAACAAAATTGTATCATATTGTTTCATTATACTCTCCAATACCTGTCATTGTGATATTTTCTGGAAAAATCCCTTGCCCAGGATTTTCTCTTGGGAAGCTGAGAAGCCTCAGCTTCTCCTGTTTTTGCTGCTTTGGAATGCAGTCTGGAGAATATTTCTCCAACATGTGAATTGTTTTTACTTAATAACCAATTACAGCCAGCTGTGTCAGACTTGGAGGAGTCAATCACAGGTTTTCATTATTCATTCTTTTTAAGCCTTCTGATATATCCTTTCTCTATAGTAGTATAGTTTAGGATAGCATTCTTTTAATATAATATAATACCATAAAATAATAAATCAACCTTCTGAGAACAGGAAGTCAGACTCATCTCTCACCTCATCCTGGAGACCCCTGCAAACTCAACAAGCACCCATAAAATGCATGTGTGTATACATATATATGCATTTTATATGTATGCATGTGTACATACCTAGTATGAATGCCAGCACTTATCAGATGATGCACCACAGAAAAAGAATAGATGGATTCTAAGCATCTCTGTGTTTACTGAGAACCTTGATGGAGTTTAGACATAAGGATAAGTGGAGTGAAAAAATTCTCTGGCTAGAACAACTGAACAGAAAATGTCCATCACTACGTTTTGCAGATCAAATTAAGGTAACTGTGGAGCCAGCCAACTGTGGAGAACAGCTGGTGTGAATATTTTTTATAGTATAGTTACCTAAAATACAGACATGTCACCTTACCTTGCCATCTGTCATCTGCGTCTGGCCTCTGCAGACAGATGGGCTTTAGATGAGATACAGTGGGGAAGAGGTCATCATCTAAGTTTTAGACATGTTACACAAAACTGCAGTGGACTAGATAATATTGTTGTCACAGAACAAAAACAGAACACTGTGTCTGTGCCCACTAAACAGAACCTTTAAATTGATTATCTCACTCCTAATGTGTAAACATTCATGGGATTTCTTTCATTTTTTATTTAATAGTAGTGTGTGTGTGACAGGGAATTGTTTCTTGGCTTCCAGAGGACAGTGTCCTCCAGCTCATGAAAGGAGACCTTTGTGGCTTGTGGCACTGAACTCACCTTTCTGTTCTGATTACAAGATTCTTTCTGGGGACTTGGCAAATGATTTGAATAATTGCAGTCTCCACAACACATTGATTGAATATATTGTACCCTTCATTGCTCTGTTTCTGACAGTTGGGTTTTATCTGTGATGGGTTACCTCCTAGCATTTTGGATGTGGGATCTCTTCCTGGATAAAGGAAAGTTCTTGGCGTGGGTTATCTATTTCTGACAGAAGAAGTTTTTGTCTTGGATCTATGGTTGTGGGGTTTTTTTCTTTTTTTTTTTTTTTATTGTTTTAGAATGACTCATGTTTAAAGATTAATGAGAATCTTAATTAAAGTTTCAATGTGGTCCTCAGAGATTTTTAATGTCTGGTTATTAAATATTTTGAGCCTGAATGTTTCTTTGTTCATATATTTCCCATTTTCTCCTTTTTCCTGGCTCATTATACCATTATATAATGGTATAGGCAACTTGACAATATATTTTTCCCTATGATAGAGCATCTTTTGTCTAAATCAGTCCTATAATTTTTTAGCCATCTGAGATTTTGACATAATTGCCATCAATCTTTTTTCTGGAGATTAATTTTTTTTCAGCTCTATCTCTTTATAAAGAGTGAAACAAATCTTTTATAAATCACTCCTTTCCACCCAACTACATTAATTTCTTTGAACTTGCAGGACAGAGTGTGGGAGGGAATGGTGGTATAATTAGCAGGAAACTGTGTGAATGCTACCTGCAGATTATGTACAATCTGGCAATCTACTTTATTACACATGTCTTGGACAAATATCACAATATTGATTTCTCTGGGAAAACTGCAATAATGATTGGAAATAGTCTTTAGTTTCATTTTCTGTGATTCCCATAATGTAGAAGTTTTGCCTGTCAGTGTTATCTTTCTTTTTTTAAACATTGGATATTTCACATATGAATCTGTGATGAATAAAGTGCATCTTTATATCTTCTTCTCCATGAGTGCTAGAAGGAACAGTCCTAATGTAAGCCTAAATCTATTGTAATTTTTCTGTATTTTTTCCTTTTGTTGAAATAAGTGGTATTCTCTTTGCTTTTTTCTGTATGTAGTTTTAAGTGCCCTGTATCATGAGAAAATGTCTTCTTGTTTCCTTGACCTAGGTTCACCAGCCCAAATGGGCAGACATTTCTGATTATTGCAGACTATTGCACCATCTGTGACCTCCTCCAATTATGGCTTTCTTAATTTAATTCTGGATTTAAATTATATTTTGAGTTGTGAAGAAAGTGACGATTTGTAAAAAAATGTGGAATTTGCCTCTTGCATTCATTAAGCTAACACAGTTAATTAAGAAAAGGTAACACACAAAGCAAAACAAATATCTTAGCAAATTCATAAAATTCACTAGGTGCCAGTAAAATTGATAGAAAGTGGTGTTGTCCTTGCAGCATGATTCTCTTTATCCCTCTCCTCCTCTCTTTCTCTGCTTGCAGATATAGCATTTTCTCTAAAATTCTGCCTTCTGTAGAATAAGCATCTGACTGCACACCTGGAAAGTACAATGAGTTCACTAATCTTTTAACAAAATCTGTGGGGCCGCTAATTAACAGATGTTCCCTGTATCCTGTTATTTTCTAGAAGGGATTTTACCTTATGCTTGTGAGTTTTAAACTGATTAAAATTAGTGTGTTTATTGCAACTTAGAAAGTGGCCTCTCTTTTTTCTGTGGCTGTGACAGGCCAAGTCGGTGTTTGTGTAGGTGGTTTCCAAGAGCTATCCTAGTCCAAGTCCACCATTTATCATTGCATTCTGACTTATCTTTATCCGCACTGAATGGTGGTTGGGTCTGTAAGGCATAATACGTCCCACAGGCCCTTGAAATTTGCCTGAAAAAAAATCTCCTTTAATGGTAGACATGCAGATTTTCTTAGTTTTGGTGAGATTGAATTTCCCATGGTTTTCTAAGGAAATCTTCACACAGTGTAACAGCAGGACCTGAATGGAACAGTTGGCTGAAGGTAGGAACAGTTATGACAGAAATAAATATGAGCAATTAATGCTAAATGGGAAAAATATATTCATATAACCAACAGGCTGACAGTTGCAAAGGAGGTAGGCATCATACACATGGAGAGCAGAACTGATGTTTGTCTACTGAATTTGCCCTGGTGATTGCTAGCCTCACTCTCTGCAATAACATTGAAAGTCTGGGGCATTTTCACTAGAGGAGATATGTACTATATGCATCTGCAGCTTTGACTCATTTATGCTCCAGAGTGTTACCATACTGTTTGTCTGCTCTAAATGACATTCACTGCTGCTTGGTGAAAGCAAGGCTGGCAAAGCTCTCCAAAGGTGATGAACTGGGTGACTTCACTGACACTGATCCATGATGATGTGATAATTTGCTTAGGTAGAGTACTCTGACACCTTTTTCCTCCCCTCATTTCTCCCTCTGTCACAAGGTCTGCCTGTTGCAGCAAGCTCACATGGTGAGCTCGATATGCAGGGCTGAAAGGATGTGAGAGCTGAAACCTTGGAACTGTGCACATCACATATAGCTCAGGCAAACAGAAAGTGGCACGAGCAATAGGATGTCATCACCACAATTATCAAGAGAGATTTTGTCTCTCCATGCTCCTGGCACAATGCAGCAGCTGCCAGGATGTTTGGAGACAACACAGGGCCTTGGAATCCCAGCTTTGATGTTTACAAGGAGCAATAGTCCTGGACACCATGGCTCAACACTCCTCAGGAAAGATTTATTAGAGCTGCCTACAGTATAGGACAGTACAGCAGTATGGTGTTGGGTAACAAGTAGGTCTTCATATTTAAGCTCTAATTCATTCAAGTATCTCTAGCAAGGAATATATTCAAAGAAAACTCTTAGCAAAACTTTGCTTTAAAAGTTTCACTAAAGATTAAAATTATTGTCACTTGCATTTTTTATTGATTTGGTAATGACAAATTATAACTCTGTTTTCAGACTGCTTTTAGCACATACCCGTTTTAGAAGTTGGAAAGGTCAGAATATAGACCAGTAATCGATCTACTCTATGGGTCTGCAGGAGCAAAGGGAATTGGTTGCATGAGGACTATTTAACAAAGTAGAACTAAATAAATGCTTAAAGTAGAACTAAATACATGCTTGAGCTGTCCAGTTAGGAAAATATATGTAGCAACCAAATAAAGACATTTTCAAGCTGTTCTGAAGAGGACCAAGTGAAGGAAGGCGACATACATCACTTATGAGAGCTTACCGTTAAACACAATGACTTTGAGTTTTAATGTCCCTTTTCATACTAATAGTTAACATATCCTAGGAAAATCTTAGGCTTCCAGCAGCTCTTTCTAAGCTATTGAGACAATCATCAGTGCAATATCTTTGAAGTGTTAGCCCATAAAGTCTAGTCTGGATAATTTTGCCATTTATGGGATACATTTTGATTCTTTGCAGCTCTGTAATTCGCACGATACAAACTATCAAAAGCTGTTAGTAAGATTCTTATTGTTTGGATTTGCATCATAAAAATTATGATTTTGACTAAGGCAAGATTATAAACTGCTTTACTATGAAGCAAAATAAAACCATAATTCTTTGGTTTTGGAGAGTTAAACTTTGTGAATTCCTTTCTTATGATACTGCCATCTTTGAATTAATGTTTAATTTGAGTTATTAAATAATTGCATGATTTTTATTTCAGACATGTGTGCAAATGTTTTCAATGTTTGCAGTGGTCACAATTTCTCATTTCTATTGATGCAGTGTTCTGAAAATAACAACCTGCTTTCCAATGAGATAATTTTTTTTATTATCCATTGTTTATTGCATTTCGTGTTGTTTCTGGGTTTTGAAACTTCTCTGCCAATTCTTCAGTTTAAATTATTTCAATTCTGATATCAGACACAGTAAATTATGAACAATATTTCCTTTCATTAGGAGAAATTTTATTTCATGAAGAGATGAACAATAGAGGGGATTGGAATTCTATTTGTCTACTGGGAATATTCAGATACCTTATTTATTAGAAAACATGTTGAACTAATTACAGTTTTCTATCAGTGCTAGATATAGGGTGACATTTTGAAAAGCTTTTAGCCTTGCCAAATGTTTTATTTCTTCATATAACATCTGTTAAGAACCATAGGAACAGGTTTTCAGTCAACTGGAAGCTTTGAATGCTGGTGTGAGAAAGATGACCCATGATAGTGTGAAAGATGGAGACCAACTTATTGGTCAAGTGTTAGCCACATCAAGAAAAAAGCTACTATTACATATTTTTTGGATGTTATCACATAGAGAGATGAGGCAGGTCCATAACCTGTCAAAACATTACAGATGCATTTTGGTTTTGGAAGACATGCTAAATGTCTTCATTTCTAAGGAAAAACAGTCTGATGAGAGATTTGTGAGCTTTATCATAAGCAGGTTACCACCTGCATGGAAAGTGACATGGAAAGCACCATGTCACTTCTCCATTGTCTAGTACTAAAGCCAGGTAAGATCCGTATGTAGAAGTGAGATTCCTAGAGACTCAATTATAAGGGCAAATAAAATTTGTATGTACATATAAAGCAATATCCAGGGGTTATCTCTGAGCCTCAGTTGCCAGCTCTTGGCTCTCCATGACAAGAGAAAAAGATCCAAGTGGCACTATTTCTCCTGTTAACACTGTAAATAGCTTTTTCTTTGAATATATATGCCTGTATTAAGGAATAGCTGAGGCTTAATTATTCTAACTGCTGTCTCTCAAAATCTGGCAAAATTCTCATATGAGTAAGAACTGGTTTGTAAATTTGTAAAGAAGGCAAATTTGGGACTTCAGTGTAGACCTGAATCTATCACAGAAGTATCATACTGAGGTATCCTAAAGAAATGCCTGTATTTGACAGAATGGTAAATTTTGTTTGGTAAAGGTATTTCTTTTAATAATATGATTCATTACATTCAACTGCTTAGAAACTTGGCAAGTGGAAACTTAAATAAATATGTACATCATGCACTTCACTTATGCTAGGATTTACTTAGAATTTTTCCTCAGCATGTTGGTGACATGCAAGTTACTTTTCTCCTTATTTATCATAACCTGCAGTTTGTGTAAGAACCTTCCTTTTAGTGCTCTTTTTTGGTTTTCCTGGGTTTTTGTTTGTTTGTTTATTTGTTTGTTTTAAAGGGACTTCCCACATTATGTTGTGAAGACTATTCAAATTCAGTCTACAATTTGAAACATTTTAATTGCACATTAATACTTATCCATGATAGAGGTAATGCTGATTCCTGAAAGTAGGTACAGGATGACACTCAATTGCTTGTAGCTGAATTTCTTAGGCTGAACCCATACGAAAATATGCAGGCCTAAAGGCAAGACTAAACCTAAAACTGTCATCTTTGATTTGGCCTCTGCTAAACTATGCTAGTTAAGGGTTTAAATTACTGCCCAAGCACCAAGTTATTCATTATAGTAATTTGCATCAAAGTGCAAGGCCATAACACAGCTGAGGTGCTATCTCACCCCAGGGCAGCTCTCCCTACATTTCTTTAAACTACTTCTGGGGGCCCATTAAGTGCAATTAAGAAGTGTTTCACTGCAGTAGAATCAAAGAAGTCTGTACAAATGCAAAATATACATGTAGGTGTCTATTTGTTCTTTTTTTTTTTCTTGCAAAGAAAAGCAAGAGAGGAGGCAGAGATTAACAGCAATGCAGGCAGGAGAGAGTCCATACGGCCAGGGGACACAGTCCCACAGCACCCACATGCAAAAAAGCTGGCCAGGTCTGGTGAAGACGACTATGGTCAGACACCACAGCTGACCAGGCAGGTCTACAGTGGAAGTCAGTAGGGCAAGGTCAGCAAAATAGGTAGCTAGGCACAGACACTCCTACAACACTGTTCTCTCTGAATGTTGTATAACTTTAAATGAATTAAACAAAATAAATTTTTATCCTGGAGTTGGTTTTGCAGTCATGATGATTTGGCTTATTAAAAATGAAGCTGGTGGATGCAACAGCTGCTTTTCTCTCAAGTATAAAAATTATTGAAATCATTAAAGAACAACTAGCTTAAATATCAATAGTTGCTACTGAAAATAGTAAAGTCTGGAGAAATAAAATTGTACAAGGGCATTTTAAAAGTTCTCATAGTAAGAAAAATGTAGGGACAGACATTGCTTAGAAGTATTCCTACAGACCTGTGTGAAAAAAAAAAAATGCATTAAAAAATTCAGGAATACCCAGAGAAGAAATCTTTAGCCTGCTCCTAAAAAGAAGCCATAAAACAAATATTGGGATCAAGTACTGGTTAATGAGAGGCTCAGAACTCTAAAGCTGAGGCTGACACATTTCTTATTTAATTTTCTCTCTTTAAGAAATCAGGCATCTCTGCTCAGGTTTTCTAATTGAACATGACTGTAGGAAAGAACTGTCTGCCCTCTGTCACTGAATCCTGTAAATAGAAATTACAACATGCTCAAGTTTATTTCTTACATTTGAAAAGTGCAACAATCCCTGATAGGAAATGTCGTTGCAAGCCCCTAGAAGAAAAGAATTTTGAAGTGCTAAATGATGTCAGACACACGATAATTAATGAATTTGAATAAAACTACAGGCAAACTCAGAATTTGTCTTTGAGGAGTGTGCATGTAAGATCTCAGAATCACAGAATAGTTGGGTTTGGAAGGCACCTTTAAAGTCATCTAGCCAGACATCATCCTCTAGATCATCAGGGACATTTTCAGATGGCTGTCTCAGGAGAGTACTCTCAATAAAACCTGTAAAAAAAAAGGTGGCTGACATCATTAAGCCAATTTTCTCTGCCGTATCTGGAAATATCAACACTTTGCTGCTAATTGTGGCAGCCTATAAGACCCAAATGGAGAAACACATATACATGTAGCAAGGAAGGAAGTGAAAATACAACATTAAGGACAGACACCACTGCCTAGTGTGAAGCTAAAGGATATTAAGAAAAATAAGAACTACAATATGAAAGGGCTGACTCTGGACAACCTTAGAAATTAACATTTGAAATTTTATCTCTTTAAAAATTCAACTTTGCATAAAACAACCATAAAACTCTTTAATAAGTGTCATGCATACCCTTATTTTGTTCTACCAGAAAATTTACTTTTGTATTTAGATTTTATATACAGAGCAAATGGAATGCTCGTTTGTTAACCAAAACAATTTTCTCTTTCAAGAAAACTTAATGGAGGATAGATAGTTTCATTTTTTGTGAGTTAAAATCTTGCAAGATGATGCAACAGTTCTTTGAGTCACAGATTTCATGCTGCTTAATGCTATCCCCAGAATAATTTTCTCTATAGCAATGCTATTCATTGTTAATTCTTTTTTCAGCAGTCAAAAATTCATCTAGTTAATTTGTGTTTTGTGAAATGTGATTTCACTAATTCAGTATAAATGTTATAAAATATCTTTTCTACAAACTATTTTGGAGTCCTTGTATTTTTCTCTCCTTTTTTTTTTCCTGAATTTTTAAAGAGGAAAAAGTAAATTGTTAAAATTCTCCATTTTCTTGATATTGAAGCCTGAAGTTTCTTATATATCTCAGTCACATCCTTAGGAGGGTACTTCAAAATTTGTTTTGAATTGACAACATAAAATAACTGGACTTTTCCCTTGGAAATTCAGAGAGTTGGCATTCATGTTTTCATTTCAAGTTTCATCAAGGAGAGCAATGGAAAAGATCAATAAAATTGTTTTTCTGAGTAACAATCAATTTTGGGAACTGCAGGAAATAAATTCATTCACCCTGAGAGGGATTTTGTCAGTCACAAAATCAAAAGGCAGGGTTCAAATAATATACACCTGAAGCACTATACACACTACATATGCCTGATATTTACTGAATGATTAATGGTTTTATATCTTCTCTCCTTACTTAGAAAATGAGGTAAGGCTTGAGTGAATAATAGGTGTCTAGGGTGAAACTTCAGACAACTTATTACTGATGCCAAAGAAATGGGAGAACAAGGTTTTCATAAAGTCAAGATTTGATGGATAAAATAAACAACATTTATGACCAAGCATTTCAAACCTGACAGATAAAAAGGCTGATTGAGATAAGCAAACAGTAACATAGATACAAAAATGTCAAGGGGAAGCCCATTTGAGAGTATGGAAAAGACAGAAGAAAATCCACAACCAGGATCTGATCCAAGAAGATCTAAATTCAATCCCACTGGATCTAATGAACTAAGTTGCTAACAGATTTAAGAACTAAATCTAACTGTAAAACTTCAAGGTCTGTGCATGTAAATGAACTTCTTTCTTCCTTCTGTATGGAAAGTTTTTCTGTGCCTTTTGATGCTGTGGTCCTGTATGACTTCCTTATCTCAGGAATTCACTTGGTTCAGCCTCTTTTCTGTCCCTAGCTTTGCTATAAATTAGACAGACAAAGTATTCATTCTCTATTTTTCATTTAAAATGAGGTAATTATTCAATCTCTCTTGCCACAGTTTAACACCGTCAACTGACAGTATGAATAATTGTTAATTGAGAGTCCATTTAATGAGCTCCGTTTCATGTTATGAGGCCAGAAAGTTGATAAGTTTGTGAGGGTAATTGTTAACCAAATCAGCTATGTTCTTTGTGTTGCAATTTCTTGCTAATGGCCTATAAACAAGCCATGCTGACAGTACAGTTTAAAATCAATTCGTCCTCATAGCTTTTTTTTTCCCTATTTTTTTTCTTGATTCTAATTCAGTAAGATTTAGCAAACGCTGCATCCTGCAGGCAAATTCACAGTTCCTGTTCTAGATGCTTCAGAGTCTTTGACTTTGCTGAAATTTGTAATGGTTATTTGCACTTGGAAAATCTTGAAATCAATGAGAAGTTATCATCTAAAATTACAGTGCAGGATTCAAAAACAGTGAACTTTGAAAATACAAAAGAGTATTGGACGAGAACATCCACTAACTCTTGTATCCAGCTGCATTCTTGTGGCAGAGGAGATATCCTCTACAGCTTTAGTAGTAGATTTAGACCTAGAGTCCCTCTGCAATCCCCATTTCATGTCTATTTCTTATAAACAATAAGTCTAAGGTGAACATGGTCTGTGCCAGGACCAACTTAAACAACAGCATTCTTTCATCGTCTTCAAGAGTAACATGTAGATTCTTCAGGCTTCACAGAATCACAGGATTCCTTACCGGAATGGGCTGACAATCATTCCTTTTGCAGAAGGTGTGCTGTTGTCAGTGAGCTGTGTCAACAGGTGAAGGAACCGTGTGAGGAAGTGAAGAGGATGCACAGAGTAAGAGATTGATGATGCTGAAGTCTCAGGAGCTTCAGTCTCCATAGAAATGGGGATGCAGGGTGCCTCAGAACACTGTCAAGGGGTTAGTGAAAGGTCAGTTGAACATGAGGTCTGGAGTTTGCACACTGTGCTTACTAGGAGACAGTTTCCTTCTCCTCCTATAAATTTGAAGGTAACAAATAGAACTGCCATCTTTTACAAGATGCATGAGACCCTGGATCTAGAAGGAAAATCAACCGATGAAGTGGGCAAAGGTCCTTCTGGGATAGAGGGGCCAGCTAGAGTAGTAGAGTGTACCCCTTGCATCACGACATTCCCTGGCATTCTGTGTAATGGAGGGTCTGAGATATAAGGAGTTTACAGTTGGAAATGGCATGACATTCATCTGAGTAAGGATTAAGGGACAAACAAATAATGCAAATGCCATTGTGGGAATCTTTAATAGGCTGCCTCGGTAGGATGATGGTGCTAGTGAATTATTCTTTGAGGAGCTAATGGACATGCCCAAATCAACCACCCTTGTCCTTCTGGGGGAATTCAACTCGCCTGGTGTTAACTGGGAACACCACGCAGCTGGCCAAGATCCAGAAGATTCCTAAAACACTTGGATGACAATTTCCTGGTACAGGTAGTAAGGGAGCTGACTTGGAAAGATGCCCTCCTTGTTCTGCTGCTTGATGCACTCTGTCATCAGAGTGGATCTCCTGAGCAAAGTGGAGATTGGTGGCTTGTCTTGGCCACAGCGACCACAAAGCGACCGCGTTTAAAATCTTTATTGACAGGATGAAAAGTGCCAGTGAAACTTCAACCCTGGACATGGGGAGAGCAGAATTCAGGCTGCTCAGGGAACAAGTAAGTAAGATCCCCTGGGAAAATACTTTAATCACAACCAGCAGGAAAACTGTCAGACACAAATTGCAGTCAAAAGAGACATTTTATTTTGTTGTGTGTATTTCCAAGACTTATATGTAAGCATCATAAATTTAGTGTCATTTTCTACTGAGAATGAAATGGATTAATTTCCTTGCATCAGTTTCATATCAAGCATAAGCATGCCAAGATTAATTTGTTCCACAGAGATTCCGTATCCAATAGAGTCCTGTATGACTACTACCTTGAAAATACATATATATTTATTAGAAAAAAACTCTCAGAATCAATTCTGAAAGTATTATGTGCAGCATTTTTTGTTATATGTATTTGCAAGACACTCAAAAGATAAGCTCAATTCCTTAGATCATACCTGCTATTCACTGAAAGGCATGAACTTACAATTTTCAAGATGCAAAATGGATGCCAACTGCCTAATAAATGCTTAATAAATGCTTAATAAATGCTTACATTAGTTGTCCACTTGCTGTTCATGGGCTCTGTGGCACGGCAGGTTTTCTAAGTCACCTGAGTAGTTGTGTCTGCCTGAATTGCATCACCAGTAACTTAGAATAATGCACAAATGGAAAGATGTTTGATACATTTATGGCAACATAAGTCTTGGCAAACATCTGAAAGTTCATTAACATTTTCACAAATACCTGACTGCTGCCTGAACTCTCATAAATTGTAGAAAACACCACAGAGAACTCCTTCAGAGTATTCTGATTCAGTCTTTGTTTCCTTTACTTGATTTTTCATGTGTTTATCAATTCTGTATTACATTAACAGAATATATGAACACAGGAACTTTTCAGCAGCTCTGTTATTCCCTCTGGAAATTGAGTGCTGGTGCAGTGACCTCTAAAACTAATAGCTGAAGTTACATGTCTTCTGTGATCCCTATGAAATGCTAATAAACCCACAAGTAGTGCAGAGATGACTGCATTATAAATAAAAGATTTGCAAAATATTACATTGATTTTAAAATTGCCATTTAATTTACTCTCTAAGAAGAAATGTGGAGACATTCCAATATCTTCACCAATGATAGCTGAAAGGGTTCTGTAACCAGATTGATACTCTATTAGCATGCCATGGACTACCAAGAAATTAAGCCATATGTATAGTGTAGAAAGGCAGTGTAAGCTTCCAAAGAAATACGAGAGTGCTTAGTATATGTTTAAAAGCTCATTTGTTCTCTAAGATTAATATTTGAAGCATTTTCTCTCCTCAGTTTATAAGTACAATACATAAATCAGCAATAAGGTCAAGTTTAAAAGATAGCATCTCAGAAGCAGAATACTGTTGATGTAATGTATTTTATGGAGAAATGTCTTAGATAACTATTAGGTGATCTTGGGGCACATATATATGATGAAGGTGAATTTCTCTATTTCATTACCCTGGGGAGACATAAATTCTGAAAAACAATTGTGTGCAGCAGAAAATTCCTGCAAATTAAGAATACTGGAAGTTGAACTTTCTTATAAAAAAAACACCTCTAACTCAAATTAGGGGCTGTCAGTGTCAAGTTCAAGACAGAGAAATCAGTCCAGACAGAGAAGAGAAGTCAGTCCAGGTAGATCTTGACTGAGGCAAAAGGAGTTTGTGGAGCTAGACCATAATTTGATGCATGCCTTGATAGCTTTTCTCAGTTATGCTAGGTTTTCCTCTATTTGCATCCAAAAAGTTTTTCCTTATCATGTTGTAACACCGAAAAACCCAAAGAATAACCACACATGGAGGAACTAATTCAGTTTCTTACAAAGCACTATGAAGACTTTTATAATCAGCTTTGAGAACTAGCTCTGTTTCACTTAGAAAAGACCCTGCCATAATTTTTAAATGGATTAAGGCACTGCATACAGAGAAACTCTAGAGAAAAATAGATATAAATGGCAATATGCTCATTTAATTTTGGAATATTTTCACTGATGCACTGTCTAATAGTATTGAGTTTCTATAAGAATTCAAGTAAGAGACCATCCCTAAATGCTGGTTTAAATTACACTATATATCTTCCTATCTACCATCATAAATATAAATAGCAAAAATCAGAAAAAGGTAGTAAGTTAAAGGCAACATCAGTGGGAATTTACAAAGTATGAAGCTACCTAGTTCTAAGCCAAAAGAGGGTTTTTTCCAGTAACCTGAATGTTATTGACCTCTTGGATCTAGGTAATATGTAATGAAGTAATGTTGAATTTTATTATTTTGGAAACACAGAAGTTGACTTTTGCCAATAACAACTGGAAAAGTCTTTACTTGCTTTTGGAAACAATCTTGGTTGTCATTTTATTCATTAGAAAAATGGGCCTCTGATCCTTGAGTGGACCTCTGGGCTCTTCTACAGTGCAAATAATAAAATAATAGCCTATATGGTACAGAACTTTTTTCATCTAAAAGGATCTGTGTATCAGTGTACAGTGTGTCCAGGCCCCTTCTCTCTTCCCTAACCCAAGAAGAAGCTATTCAAGCTGAGCAAAAGTTTTTAAATACTACGAAAAAAATTCAATACCTCCATAAAATATATATCACACCAGGGAATTCCTTCATCTCTTCTTCTCACCTCATTTGCATTGGACATACTGAGAAAGGCAGACATTCAAGTTCATGCAATTTTGCTTAAGTGAAGCATGTCAGATATTTTCACAAGGGGGTTGAAGAAAAAAAAAAAAAATTCCACTACTTATTGGGATGGATTTAACTATCCTCATTTCAAATGTCAGTCAAGTCAGTTTTTTTCTAATGTTATAAGGTTTCCAGATAAATTTATCTAAAGTTGAGACCATTAAAAAGATTCTTCTTCTCTCTTTTGGATACATGACAGAAAGAGAAAGAGAAGAGAAAGAGAGAAAGAGAGAAAGAGAGCAAGAAAGAAAGAAAGAAAGAAAGAAAGAAAAAAAAAGAAAGAAAAGAAGGAAGCAGAGAGAATGATGTGCTTCATACCAAGCACTTTACATCTTAAAATAATGAAAAAAAACCTTCCTTATATCCCAAACCTTCACCAGGTAAAGCAATAAAATATATCTATCTATTTCTAGATCTAGATCTAAGTCCAAATCTTGATATCTATCTCATAGATGCATCATAAATATATCATTATAGGGTAGTAATTTTTGTGAAGAGGACCTCATGTTGGACTTGATGATCTTGGAGGTCTTTTCCAATCTTCATGACTCTATGATTCTGTGTTACCTCAGTTAAGAACCAGGAAGGAGATTCTTGAAGTTACATATACTTTTGTGTAATTTTTTTAAAACTCGGTGTTTGCCAAACCAGTGACGTACACAGATTTCTGGTTAATCAATTAAAAGCAAATATCAGATATCACACTTTTCTCAGATATCATACTATTATGGAAAGAATAGCTTTCCACAATCATTCAACTCCTTCACTGGAGGACCTCAATTTTTCATTAATTAAGAAGGAAATGTGCTGGAAAATGAGGGGGAAAATAATGAATTACCCGATACAGGAGACTTCATTTTAACGTAATTAAGTTAAACTAAAAATTTTTGAAACATCCAGGTCACACAATATTGACATCTCTTTTCCATTCCCTGATGTAAGGACATAAATCTGTGATACCTATCTCACTATGATCTCTTTTATCCATTCTGCATTTTACATATACATGCCTCTATGTCTATCTCATAATAATATCTCATAATAATTTAAAAAAATTAAGATATTATATATTTGCATTAGAAAGATTATTTGAGATTTAATACTCTATTGGCAATGTGGCTGGAGCCTTAAAAAAAAAAAAAGAAAAGTCAAACCCTAGTAGCAACCTAACAAGTTTTTCAAAATATTTCTTATTGGTGGAAGCCAAAAAATAAAAAAGTCTGAACAACATATTGGTTTTGTTTCAGACATTGAATGCATATATGTTCTTGAAACTTTTTCTGTAAAAGGGTGTTGCTTTGTACAGAAAAAAAAAAAATCCTTTTACAGGGTGACAAATCTGACAGTAGCATATCTTGATCAACTTAATAAAAATGCTTCAAAGACTGCAAAGAAGCATTTACACTAGAGATGATCAGCATTCCTCAATAATATATAATTTGTTTGGCCAGCTAGGTTTAGAAAACTCCAAATACTGTAGTCATTACTTCCCAAAGAAGTAACACTTGGCATATCTTTGATACAAATGTTTTCAGTGAAAATAAGTGAGGAGCCTGGGGAAAGAAATCCTTATGCTTCTAAGGAATCTCTTCTGTTTAGGAATAGGCAAAATTTATGTGGGTTAAGTTTAGATTTGAAAGTAGAGGACAAAGCTCTAGTTCTCTCAGACTCTGGATCTCTCTGATTCCCTATCAAGTAAGATTTTCTCTGCCACATAACCTCTCCCTCTTGAAATTCTTATTTGTAAATTCATTGGTTTTTAAAAAAAATTCTTAAATTATATTACAAAATTGTTCAGAATACTAGTAGAAAGTGTATGACTGTTGAACAGAAAATCATCTATACTTCAACACTTTTTATAATTCTTTTACTGCAGTATCTGTCTTTCCCCAGTGCATTTTTCCCTACTGCATTTTTCACAGTCCTTTAGTTTTTGGTCTATCAGGAAGGGACACTTTTCTCTCTTTACCAAAAGAAATCAGCATGCCTTTCTGCAGAGCTGGATTTGCTCAAATACTGTTGAGAAACTGATGTGAAGTTCTCTGTCTAGCCAAAAGTTTTCTGAAGCCTCCTTGTGTTCATGATTTATAATGCCTTAGCACAATTATGTGCCACAGTGTTTGTAGGAAATACTGTTGTCACCATGCACCAGCACTGTAGGAAATGTGATTTCTCCCAGATGTTATTAGAAGCATGAGGCGATTTATTTAAAATAAAATCTGAAAAAAACCAGCTTTCCCTCAGTTATCCTCACTCTCTCCCAGGCTCATATTCAGAACAACCAGGGTGTGCGGAGTCCAAGGAGCCTGTCCAGCAGCCAGGTACCTTGAGCTTAACCCTGGTGTGAATTCCATGCTCCATTGTGATGATATGGCGGAATAGGGACATAAGCTGTCAAATCCTCCTCACGTCTCCAAGGATTCTCCTAGGATGGGGACTACATGCAAGTTACAGATATGCCTTCTCCTGCAGGGATCCTGATGATGGATAGTGAATGGCTGATCTGGTAGCCATTAACAGAGGCCATTCAGAGAGCCCTGCTCCTATTAATAAGCCTTGAGCCCTTGAGCCCATTCTTTCTGATGCATCTACATGCAGACATCCCCATTCACTCTTCATTAGCCAATTTTTCAGAAAATGTGTTCCACGCTTCCTTATTATACCGTAACAGTCTTTTTGGCAAGTATGATTCAATAGTTATGCTTTAAATTACTTGAGGAAAAGTATCAGTGAATATACATAAATCATATACCAGTATATAGAAGAGCTACAGATGTGGAACAGAGCATCTAAATGAGGAGCAGCAAACCTGTGAGACCTATTTTCCCCTAGAGACAAACCTGTTCTTTCTAAACAGAATCACTCACATGCAGCTGTGTGCAGACCCATTTTAATTCTTTTTGCAATGAGATTTTTTTTATCTGTATCTGAATAATTTCAGTCCCTGTGTGGCTGGTTTTTGTGAAAGTTTTGCTACTTCTTAAAAATGGAATACAATTTATCAGACCTCAGCATCATGTAAATGAATGTAGTAAAAAAGTGGAAAGGTTATGGAATAATAGCTACTACTACCTGTGGTTATCAACATTTTTTATTCTGCAGCATTTTGTTTGTGCAAAAACCCCCAAACTTCTCTGAAGTAAACTAACTCAAATATCTGAAGGACTAATATCGGTTAGAAATAAATGCCTCTGAGGAAATACTCTTTAGGGGATTTAGCTCTTACTTTCAAATCTGTAGTTCCTCGGATGAGATTTGTGTAATTGTAGGAAATATTCAAAAAGCTTCCAGGCTTCAGTAGCAGCTGGGTCAACATCTACTTGATTTTCTCTGGCCTATTGATGAAACAGTCTCCCACTGAATAAAATGTTTCCTTCACTTATGTTTTCCTACAGTTTGAGTAATGATTATTTTTTTTTCTGTGATATTTTACTTTAAAGAAAAAGATTAGCAGTTAATTTCAATTTCTCACACACTTCCTCTCTCCTTTTTTTGTGGTTGTTTTGTTTGTTTGTTTTTTTGTTTTGAGGAGAAGGATATTGTGAGTTGATTTTGGTTGGATGCCAGGTGCTCACAATGCTTTTCATCTCAGAAGGAGGGGAAAAATATAAGATGGCAAAAAGCCTCATGGGTCAAGATAAAGGCAGTTTAATAACACTAAAGCAAAGGTTAAACACAGAAGCAAAGGAAAACAAAATATTTATTCTTTACTTCTCATCTGCAGGCAATATCCAGCATCTTCCTGGGATGTACTGCTTTTGTATATGAAGTGGCTGGTCTGGAAGATTAGTGTCATAAATAACTAATGCTCCCTCCTCCTTTCTCCTAGCTTTCATTGCTGAATAGATACCATATGGTATGGAATGTCCCTTTGGTCAGCTTCTGCTCTGTCTCTGTCCCCTCCCAGCTTCTTGCCCAATTCCAGCCTGCTGGCCTTTGGAAAGGGGGAATGTTGGAGAGACAGCCTTGGTGGTGTGCAGCACTGCTCAGCAGTAGCCAAACACTGGTGTGTTATCAACACCTTTGTAGAATCCAAACACAACACAGCACTGGGAGGAAATGCCACAGTGCTGGGGGAAGGTTAACTCCACCTTAGATAGACCCCATGTGGGGTAGGGGTGTGTGTGTGTAGTTACTATGCTGTGGTAATCTCTCCACCTTCTTCCACTGTGTAATCAAAATTCAAGTTCTCACAATGGTCACCTGAACCAAAGCAAATGTTTTTGGTTTTTTAATATTAATCCCCTTACTTCCCTAAGTAAGGGAAGTTCTGGTGTTTTCCTTAATGCAGATTTTTTGGTTACTGGATTGAATACTCTTTCACTATCTGACACACTTGAGGTCAATGCCTTTTCTGCCAGAGAGTACTCAAACTCCCATCCCCTGGGAGAGTCATGTGACCACTAGACTGTGGATAAAAGGAGACCACTTCAAAGGAGACCTTTTTGTTGAATCTCCTTCATTATGTGTCAAAAATCTATACTGCATTAGACCAGAGAGAAGGGACAAAAAAGCAGCAAGAGTTCATATGAGTGGTTGGGGATTGGCCTTCCAGCTATTGGAGAGCTTTCCAGGTGTGATTCAGGGACTGTGCATTTTCCACTAGTGGTTGGAAAAAGTCACATAAACATTTCCCTGAACAGGAACCAGGTCTTAGAGTGAAATAGGTGAATGTTCCAGGGAAAGATCTACCAGATCTCCAGTTATTCTAAGAAAGGAAGAATTCTAGCACAGGACTCTTTAATCCGCTCTACTTTCTGCCCTGCACACTCTCTATCAGACAGCTGTGGGAAACCTCCTGAGAAACAGAAGCTTGTAGTCTTTGTACACTTTTACAGTCTGGGCTAAACCTTTGCTATGCATTGTACCACTAGATAAAACAAAGCATCAGTGGGACCAGTAGCTTCTCCTTCAGAGGTCTTGTGAAAGCCAATAATTCTTTCGAAAGTGACAGCATTCTGGGCTGGCTGGCTTTCAAATAGAAGGGAAAAAAATGGAAGTACCTGGAGTTTGTCTTGAATTAGGTGGCAACTGAGTGAGAAGTTTGGATCTTACCATTTGTCCATAAGTGTAAGATGAGTGAAGTGGGAATTCCCCAGCTCCTCCTGCACATGTATTCTGGCTGTTTTAAATGTTAGCTCTGATTCACATGACTACACCTGTAGCATTTTACAAGGCACTTAAGGCACTTTTTTTTTTCCCCAGTGGTGCTGGTAGTTAATGGGTTTTCAGGATCAGGAATTGGTAATGAGCAAAGAGCACACTTTGCAGAAATGTGTCACAAAAGTGGAGCCTTCTCAGCATTAGCCGTTAAGCTGAATAAATTGCCAATAAATTTCAGCTGAAAGTGCAGACTTCTTTCTGGCTCTGGGGATGGTAGTTTATATAAGACAGAGCTGTCACCAAGATCACTAATCCTACTTCCAAAATACACTGCACAGTTGCCAGCTAGTAAACAAGCTGAGCTATTTGAAAGATAACCATTCATTGTAAGTCTATGTTGGTGAAGGTGTTAAGTAAATTTCCAAAATGAAATATGGTCATCATATTACATAGACTTTGGACTGAGTAGTTGCATGCACCTTTGTTCTGTTTGGCTTATTTATCTGTGCAATCTGTCAAGCAAGACTAAAGTGAATTTGGGTAATCATCCCATCTCACGTATTTCATTTGTTTACTGATCAATACTTGAATGTATTATGAACTTGGTGCATTGAAAGAAAACTGACAACAATAAGCCCTAGCTTTGTTCTTTTTAGAAGGGCAGTTAAAATATCCTTTAAAATGGAGCAAGTTTGGGAATAATAGGACATGGTTCTCCATTACACGCTGACTTCTAGCAAAAAAAAGTGAGATAAATGAGGGGGAAATTATAATGCTGAGACACATAAAAACCCATAGCAATCTTTACAGAAAGAATTTATATTAGTTATTTTCTGTGCCTTTAAAATGCCTTTTTGTCTGAAATTAGGGGTGGAAAGAGTTGAAAATAAAAGTGTGTCTCATATTGATACGTCAGTCATAGCTAACAAGCACTGTTGGGAGGTAATCTCTTTCAATCAGTTTCTTGCAGGCTGGGAGACAGCATTTATTACTCTGCAAATGAACCCACCAACTGCTTTTTGCAGGAGGTATCAGCAGGAGACATGATTTAGAAAGCTGGTTAAGTGGGGTCACTAAGGAAGTGTAAGCATCTCTAAAGGTTAAGATGAACTAAAAATATACTCTGTGGGATTTTTCCTTGAAAAACAAAAGAAGGAGAGAACCTTTTTTTCTCAACAGTAGTCTGAAGTATCTTGGGTTGCCTGAGATAAATGAAGAATATGTGTCTTATTGCAAATAAAAATATTGTGTTTGTGACGACCCCTCCCTCTCTTCCTCCAATCCTCTGTCCCTCCCTTTGCTGTTTCCTTCCTTCTGTAATGGAATAGTGGCAATTTCTCAACAGTATGTGAGTGTCTTTCTAAGGAAATATCCTTCCTGATCAACAGCTGCCTCATTAAGATATATATTGTGTTATACTATTGACACTAAAATCTAACTCACTGAAAGGAATAGTGCCTGCTTTGAAGCATTACCTTTTTCCTTTGAAAAGAATCTCTCTTTCTTTACTGTGACTTATGTAGAGCAACCTAGAAGCTCCTTCTGCTAGATCAGCATAAGAAAGATAAAGTGTCTTTATCAGCTTCTTATCCTGGGAAAACCATGAAACAGATATAATTATCAAAATATTTTGTGTTTGTAAATTCTTGTGCTTGTCAAATCATTGAAATCAATACAGTTGACTATAATGCCACCATAATTATACTGGCAAAATATTTAAGAGTTTTGTGGTAAAAGATAAGTTCTATTTCTTTGTTTCATGGATATTACCCTCTAGGAAGAGGGGGAGAAGAAAAGACATAATGACTTTCATTGTACCTTACACAAGCTGTATAAAGCACACTGCTGCTCTTAAATTCAGGAGAGGACATGCATTGCACCTTAACTATTTTCGCAGGATTATGAAGGTATGTCTAGAGATATAAAGGCACAGTGATGGTAATATGGCAAATTAAGAAAGTGGACAAGCTTATCTGCTTGCTACATATGGAGAAATGTTGAATTTCCCAAATTATACATTTTGGTCACTGGCATGTGCAGTAGGCTCGTGACTCCAGGCTGATCATCAAGGGCCAGTAGTGTGTAGTAGTTTCCTTTCTATCCATCAGGAAATTTTTGTCTCAGAAAAATATGATTTTGCATTTCCATCTATTAGACTGGACTGGGTTATTTTTGCATACAAACCATGTGATGATGCATATCCAAGTCTGAAAATTATTAAGCCATTATAGTTGTTGTTAATGCTAGTGGTGTCTTTATTGTATTTGTGTTGTGAGAACAGACCTGTTTCTCTGTGTAGTAACTGTTAATTTTTCTGTTTAAATATGTAAATGAAGTAAGGTGCAAGCACACATGCTTCAGAGTAACTTTGGTTAACTGGAATTTTCTTTTCTGTAAGATATTCATGTTTCTGTTCAAAACTTGCAAACCCATGAAATTTTCCATGAGTTAATTTCAATGAAAAAGTCATCTTTACTGCAAGGGTCTTGGATTCCTATGAGAAATTTCTGATCTTTCTCATGGGAACATCCTCTCTGTATTTTGAAGTGGCAATACTGAAAGGCTCAGAAAGTGAAATACAAAGCAGTAAAATTGTAAAAGTACTTCATTTTCTAGGAATTCGCATAATTTGGAGGAACATATCCAAGCACTCTTACGTGCCTAAATTAACTCTCCTGTGGTTTCCTGTAGAACTCATTCCAAATCAAAACACTAAAACTGTGACCTGAGTGGGCTGGGAAATGGTTTTCCTCATGAAACTTGCTAGCATAGAATAAAAGAATGACCTTTACATGAAAACAGACATTAGTCAGTCACTGACACTGTAGGTGATATAGAAATTTGTTTTAGTTTGAAGTTGAGTACTCTAATTACTCAGCTATAGGTTTCATTCTTGAAACTGGGTTCTTCCTAGTTGTCTACAATAAATTTGCAGCGGATCTTGAAATGCCTCCTGTGAAGGCTTTAACCATCTGGTAATAAAATCACTTTCACTGTTCTAATCAATAACAAAGAATGAATTTTCAGTGGGAAGCATAAAATAAGTGTAAGCAAGCAGATAAATTATTTGACCATTAATGTTTGTGATAGGACAGTCAGAGTTAAGTACTATATATCCCTTTTGTTAAAGGACAAAAGTGAATCTGTCATTTAGAAAAAAATTACACTGACTATGCTAATAACAAAACTTATTTTCCATGAACATTCACTGAAAAAGGTATGTTCCAACAAAAACTAAAACAACTACAAAAATATTCTGATTTTGAATAAGTAATATTTGCTCATTAAAATTATCAGCCACTTCAAAATTGAACTGTTTTTAAGATAGTTTGCATGGGTTTTTTGGGTGAACTTCATTTTTAGTATAAGAAAGAAAAAAATCTTTCCATAAATGATCTCCCATTGCTTTCAACTTGGTAATGACTGTCACTGAAAAAAAGTGCAATTCAAAAAAGTTCTTAAAACTTTTTTAGAAGAATTAGAAGTTCTTCTTAATTCTGTGTGCTAGCTTCCTTTAAATGGTATCTGCTTCTAGTTAAAAGTTGCTAAATTAGTATATAAATATTTTCAACAGTGTAATTTAATTGAAAAACACTTATCAAATGATCTCACCTTCTCTTCATTACAGTTCTAATAAAACACTTTTGTTTTAATCAGGAGAAAGATAGCCTGTTATCCATACTTTTACTCTTTGCAACATATGAAAACAGATTTTTAGCAGAGAATTTTAGTGAATTCAAACAATTAAATGCTTACTAGTTAAAGACCAAATAAAATTCTCAGGTAATTTGAAAAGTTTTGACAAGATTTTTGTGTTAACTGGACATCTGTTCCTTCCTGGAGCATGACTGATAGAAATATTTCTATCACACATCTTTCAGGTATAAGGATACTTACTACTCCATTCCTGATGTAATTTTCTATATGGTTAGAAAATTATGTAGGCCCCTGGTGAGATTTATTTCACCTAGTTTTACATATCTACAATTTCATTTAAGGCTAAATGTTATTAAATGTAGGCATCTAGAATGAGATTCTTTGCACATTAGATTCATTTGAGTACAATGACAGCATCTCCATAGACTAGAAAAGATCTAAGAGAATAATTTCAGACATTTTAATATTCATGTGAGAAACCCACAACAAGCTAGAAAAATCCCAGTGCTTTTCTGTGGTACAGATTATCTACTTCAAGGTCAATTACTCAAGACTGGCTCCATGGTGAATGAAGTGATAAAGGGTCTTTTAGTTTTCTGGTTATCTCTGAAAATTGACATCCAAAGCTTATCAGATGAATTGAGCCCTGAAAGTTTTACATGGTGGATCCCTTCATTTGATCTAACTGTCCTTATGCCTGATGTAACTATAATAAAGATTCATTTTATATATAGTAAATTAAAGAGTGTTTAAATTTAATGATGGAATTTGAATAATGAATTTGTATAAATGACAGATTAAGTGACAAATAGAGAGGTATGTAAAGTGGCATTTTGGTGCCACACCAAAACACGACTCAATTGTTATACTATTGCCCTTATTGTTATACTATTGCCCTTACTTCAGTGGCTCCTCCCAGGAGCCACATAACAAAAATGAAGGCTGTCTATGCTATTCTTTTGTTAATGTCTGTCCTGGTATATTTTTCAGGTAAGTGAAGTTACTGACTTGAAAGAGCTGTCTGACTGTCTCACAAGTAGTCCGAATCTCATATATTTCAAATGAATTCTTGCAGAACTAGGGACATGGTACTTATAAACTAGAAATCAATGGTTTCATTAATAAAAATAATGTGTCTATGCATGAAGCTGTGGAAAAATGCTCTAGGGATTACCTGCATTGCAGGGACTGCTATTAGATTGAAGTCTGCAACAAACATAGACAGAGGATTAGAAGACAAAAGTTTGGGTTTTTTCATCTTCTCATCATTGTCATGAGCAGCAAGATTAATTAATTTAATAAACTTATTTTCTGTTGAAATATTTGAGTCCATATCTCAAATATGGTTGGCATAATGGCGGCAGATAGAACTTTCTTCAGTAAAATATATGGCTGCATAATTTTTCCTATTATGATTTTTAACCTACCTTAATGGTATGCAAATACAACACAAAAAGTGATGTAGCTGTTACAGTCTTTTGAGAGCCAAATTATGTCTTATGAATAACAAGAACCATTTTGTTCTTATCAGGGGTATCTAAAGATAAATGTGAAAGAACATATATTTCTGTATTTCCTAATAAATCTTATGTTCAGATTGCCAAGTCATTCAGCTTTGGGCAGGACATATGGAAAATTAGACCACATGAAATAAGTTTTTCCATTGAATATCTCACTATTAAGACATATGTTCATAATCCTAAATAGGCCTAGGTCCTGCTGTGACAAAAGTCATATGTCCTATGAATCGTGCATTCTGTGCAACTATCTAAGATTTATGGTCCAAAAATAAAGCAAAAGTGAGAAAATGCTAGAAAATATAAAGGAAATTAAACAGCATTAATTTTTTTTTTCTTTGGTAAATGGACTGTGTAATATTGCAATTTTTAATATCATTTCAAATATCCCTCAGACATTGATTCTATTATGGCTCTGTTAGAAAAATGAAAAAGCAAGAAAAGATTCTAAAGAAGAATTATTATATCTAGGAGAATAACAATACTGTGTAAAACAAAAGGATCAATTGAGAACAGTAATATGTGAAAGCATAGGGAAAACTTAACATTAGCAAATTAGTTAAAATACAAAAACAAATCTTTAAAGATTTCACATAATTATAGAATCAGAAATATTTAGTTTTGGAAAGACCTTTGGGAATATCAAATCTAACTCTTTACCCAGCACTGCCAAGTCCACTACTGAACCATGTCCCTAAATGCCACACCTACACGTCTTCTAAATACCTGCAAGGATGGTGTCTCCATCACTTCCTCAGGCTACCTATACTAGTTCTTGACAACCCTTTCCTTGAAGAAATTTTCCCTAATATCAATCTAAACCTCCCCTTGTAGAACTTGGGCCACTCCCTCTCATCCTATCACTTGCTACTTAGGAGAAGAGGCCAGCACCCACCTGGCTAAAACCTGCTTTCAGGTAATTGAAGAAACAATGATAAGGTTTCCCTCTCTTTCCCAGGCTAAACAACCCCAGTTCCTGCAGTGGTTCCTCATAAGACCTGCACTCTAGGTCCTCCATCAGCTTCATTGCCCTTCTCTGGACACACCCCAGCAACCTCAATTTCTGCTCCAAAGGAGCCCAGAACTGGACACAGAACTCAATGTTTGGCCTCACTGGTGCCAAATACAGGGGACAATCCTTTCTGTGGTCCTGTTGGCTGCACTATTGCTGATCCAGGCCAGGATGCCTTTGGCCTTCTTGGTCACCTGAGCACAGTCTGGCTCATTTTCAGCTCCTGTCGACCAACATCCACAAGGCCTTCTCACCTTGGCTGTTTTCCAGCCACTCTGCCCCCAGCCTGCAGTGCTGCCTGCTGTTGTTACAAATCCAGGATCCAGCACCTGGCCTTGATGAACCTCATGCAACTGGCCTTGACCCATCAATCCAGCCTCTCTAGATCCCAACATATAGTCTTTGTGCAGATCAATAGTTGCACCCAACTTGGTATCATCTGTAAAAACATGGAGGATGTCCTTGATCCCCTCATCCGGATCATTGATAAAGATATTAAACAAGTCTTGTCCCAGTACTGAGCCTTAGGGAATGCCACCAGTGACTGACCACCAGCTGGATGTGTAACCATCCACCACCATTCCCTGAGCCTGGTCATCCCACCACTTTTTTACCCAGGAAAGTGTGTACTTGTCCAAGCCAGTTTCTTCTGGAGAATGCTGTGGAAGACGGGGTCAAATTCTTCACTGAAGCTTAAAGTAGACAGCATCCACAGTCCTTCCAGCCTAAGCAGGTCAACTTGTCATAGAATGAGATCAGTTTGGTCAGCAGGACCTGCCTTTCATAAACCCATTCTGACTGGATCATGCAGAGAAAAAATTAAACCATTTTTTAAACAAAATTACCTCTATCTGAAAGCTTAGTTAGAGTAAAAAGAGAGAAAAATAAAGGGTTAAAATAGTAAACGGGTAGGAAAGGCAAGCACTTCTAAATCTCAATAAAAGTTTGATGAAACAGTAAAAATTAAGGGAAATCAACTGATTTTTTAATTGGTGACCCTAATTTTCAGACTATTAGAATGTCTTTTTTTAACAAAGAGAATAAAATTCAGTTAATTGCTATGCTTTCTTGCTGTATCATTAGCTGGCAGAACAAAATAAAAGATTTTTGATTGGGGTCAAAATTTAATATTTTAGTGCAAAAAATGAAATCTGCTCATTTCCAAGAGGTGTTGAATTGAAAAGATTACAAAATCAAATTAATTTTTCTTTATTTCTTCCTATTAGCTGCTTTTCATCTCATTCCTTTGTTTGTAGAGATAAGACAGCTGTTGTTGCTTTTCTCTCTGCCATAAAGATGCAAGGCATTCTTGTTTTGTATTTTGCTACGAATAATAATAATAATGCCAAACTGTGTTTGTGTGTGTATGTATAGCATGCTGCTGATATTTTACTGTATTACAATGACCAGATCAAGTAAACCATGACAATAAAAAAGAAAAATTATCATTTAGTACTCATTGATCTTTAAGACAGTTAACTCCATAGTTACTCTTACCTATGGAACCTTAATTTGAATCTCTTAATTTAAGTCATATTTCTTTACTTTATAGCACAATTCTTTACTTACATCTGAGCTCGCATTTTGTGTTCCTGGAGCCATAATAGCCACTCAAAAATAAGAGAAAGAATTTTATATCTATAAATGCTTGGTGTGTTATGACCTGGAATGGACCTTAAAAAAAGTATAGATCCTTCGTTTGGGTGTTCAATGGTCACAGTCTACCCATTCATACTGAAAATCTGAGAAGATCCACAGAGATTTTCAGAGATAGACAATTTATTCAAATTTTAGTTTTTTTCATTAAGATAGGGCTGAAGTTCCAGTTCACGCTCTGAAACAGAGAGATGGTACAATGTCTTCAAAAACAATTGCCTTGATGCTTTCAGTAAGGGCAAAACAATAGTTTTTTCTCCTCTGATCTTGTTCTCAGAAACATCTGAATTGTTTTAAGTGGCATTTTCAAGGACATTTCACCCTGAGGCACAGTCATTCTTTATGGAATTACTAAATTGAGTGGTTCAAGTCCAGTAAAAAAAAAATTAAAAGAGTGTCTAGATGATGTTAGTCATGACTCTTCACTCATGTGAAAAAAGAGTCATATAATTCCAGTATTTCAATTCTTTCAGTGTTTATCTCTTCTTCCAAAACATGGTTTAGAGTTATCTTGAAACAGAATGAAGCTTACCTAATGGTAATATATTGAATTTTGACAGTATTTAAATTATTAATATTAATGTGAGATAGACTTACAGAAATTGGAAATTAAACGATATATTGACTACACTACTCAGTAATTATCTTGATGAGTCCTGTCAGTCTCATTGAGCAAGATGAGAGCTTGCTTTGTTCTTCTTTTGTCTAAATGCTGAAAATATTCAACACAAAATTAAGACAACTAAAAAGCAAAGATGGAAACACTGTCACAACGAATTTTAAATGTGAGGAAATTAACCCCAGCATAAGACACTCAATCATAGTTAAATCTAGAAAAAAAAAGCAGTTATATATAATTAGGTAAAGACATGGAAATGGTTAACCATTCAGAACCTTGATTTTACCTAGCATATAACCTGAGTCTAGTTGAACTTCTTATTTACCCACGTGAGTCACAGTGGAGCATGCAGCACATCTACTGAACGATGCAGCACATCATTCTCCTCTGCTTTACAAACTGCTGCTTGATTTATTCAGCCAGAGAAGGCTCTGGGGAGGGCTTAGTGCACCTTCCAGTACCCACAGGGGGCCTTCAAGAGAGCTGAAGAGGGACCCTCTAAAAGAGCATGCATGATAGGACAAGGGGGAATGGCTTCAAACTGACTGAGATTAATTTTAGATAACTTATAAGGAAGAAATTCTTTCCTGTGAAGGTCATGAAACACTGGAATGGGCTTGTCCCCATCTTGGGAGATATTCAAGACCAAGCTGGATGGGACCCTGGGGCAGACTAGTCTAGTGGAAGGTGTCCACTCCCATAGTGGAGGGAGGGAGGGAGGAAAGGAATTAGATGGGACATGGTTTTATGGTGGACTTGGCAGTGTTAGTTTCATGGTTAGACTCAGTGATCTTAGAAGTCTTTTCCAACATAAGGCATTCTGAGATTCTGTGATCTTTAAGGACTCTTCCAATACTAACCATTCTATGACTCAATTCTACGATTCTATTCTTCATTCTAGTCTGAAAAATTTTCACAAACATGCAGTACTGTTGCATGTTGACAGGCTGAGAGGTCCTGCAAATATTTACCAGGTTGTTTTCACGCTATGCCAATCTACTGTGATTTCTTCTCTGGCACAGGAATAGCCATAGTTCTGCCCTCCCTCCCCACCACCCCATCACCCCCAGACCAGACCCTCAGTGCTCCCTGCCCAGTAACCCCAGCACCCCCCTGACACTCCCAGTGCGCCCCCCTGTGCCAATGTTCTGTTACATTTTGAGCAGAGGTAAAAATTTTGGCTCTAATAATAAGCAGCAATTAAATAAATTGTTATTTAGTTTCAGAATCACCTGATAAATCAGCTCATAAAATGTCTTCTAAAGGTAAGCAATATAATGTCTAGGGAAAGCACGTGTATGTTCTTGTGTAAGGGGAAGAAAAAAATAAGTTTTATAAGGGAAATGAAGACTTGTTTTAAAAATATATTTTTCATAAAAATTACTCTTATTTATTCAAAACTATAACAACAAAAGACTACTTCTCACACAATGAAGACTTGTTTTAAAAATATATTTTTCATAAAAATTACTCTTATTTATTCAAAACTATAACAACAAAAGACTACTTCTCAGACAACGATTTGATTAGGATTGATTTCTTGTTTCTCAGGAGAGCTATATTTCACATGTACCCTCCTCTGTATGCTGGCTTTTAATTGTAAATATTTCTGCTAGTGTGTCATATCTGGAGATATCTGGGGCAGTCTTCAGCAGTACAGCAAACACAGCAATTGTGTGGTTGGGGGTATAGTCCTGTCAGGAATGATAATCTATAGAGAGAAGTGGTGGAAGCTGATGGAAGTGTACTTATACAGTACAACAGTAGCTCATCATGGAAACTGCCCATGGGGAATATTTAGCTAGAAATCTGCAGGATATTTTTTTTTTCCAGAAGTCAAATGCTATTACTCAAAATCTCCTGGACTTAGAGTCACACTCTGGTTTTAATAAATATCCTTCATCTGAACCAGTTGCTTACAGCCACCAGTTTAAACTATTGCTAGGGCATCACAGTGGCATCTCAAACAAATTTCTTGCTTTTTGTCTCTAGGCTATGCTCTTTCTCAGGGCTCTGAGTGCAGCAGGATCTTGCTGTCCTGAAATATTTTTCTCTGTACTCAGCCTTTGCAATCCTAACAGCCCTCAGGGATTTAGTTGTCGCAGTTCAAGGCTTGCTCAGATGTGGTACAGCCATTTAATCTTAAACCAGATCTCTGGAGAACAAAGAAGCTGTAAGAAGAGATTAAATGAGCATCCCCTTGCCTGGCTGTTGATTTACACCATCAGTCCCTGCCCAAATTATGTCTCAGTTTTTCTGTCTGTGTCTTGCCTATCCCTGGCTGTGGCCTGCCCTTGCTGAATCCTCTCCTCAGCTCCACCTGGGACCTGCATTCCCATGCCTGACTGCCTGGCTAGCTGCACCGTGGCCAACCCTGCTCTTCATCACCTGACCAGACCTCTTCAGCTAGGTTGTGTCCCTTGTTGAGAGGGCCTTGCTGCCACTCTTAGCTCTCCTTCTTATCTGGAGGCTCTTCTCTACTTCATGGGTGTGAAATACATTATTTCTAATAACAATTATTTCATAAGTGTATTATATGAAAATCAGTATCCTTTCCCACTAGCTATTTTCTGTTTCACTGATGAAAAAAGTGCATATTTTTCTATTGAGTATAGCAAACTCTGCCCAGTATTTTAAATTTAATTAATTTAATTTTAGAATAAAGCAAGTAGAGAGAAAACAGATATGAGCGATGCCATAAACTTTTCTTATTTTTATATAAATTTATTTATTATATTCTGACAAGTTTTCTTGTCAGAATATTCCTAAACTTTGCAATATTTTTGGAGGCTGTGATGATTCGAGGCTTTTGAATGGAAGTGTAGATGCTTTCCACCAGCAAATGTGTAAGAATGTCAACTTTTCTTAGCTGAGAAAAATTCTGCATTCCTTATATATACACAATGATGTCAAGAGAGAGGAAAACTGATACCTCTATAACATCATAATTATTTAAGTGTACTCACTACATATAATTTCATACCTTTATGATTCAGCCAGGATTAAATGGTAAGAATTTTACACATACCATGTTATAAACTTAAGAGCCATGTGGGGCAATCATGTCTTGAAATGAAACCTTGTTTATGCCATTTCACAATCTTAGGATAAAAATGTGTGAAGCAATTGCTTTGAAAAACTGTTTTCCCTAAAATTAGAATTGCAAGCAGTGTCTTTCTCTTTTGTAAGTGAAGATTTCCCCAGAAGTCTTGAAAAAAATGGTAAATTAAAAGACAGCCCTACAGCATAAAAGTATCTTTAGATTATGTTATAAAATGTCCTGCAGTGTTTTTATAGTAAGGATGTGCAGTCTAAGGCAGGATAGGAAGTGATATAAACTGCAATTTCTTGGATAAACTAACAAAATTTTCTGAAGGTTAGATGCTTTTTTATTCATTGGTATTTTATTTTTTATTCATATTAATGGATCCACAATTGTAAATTGACACATGTTTTAACAATGAGAAAACAATTTTGCTCTTCTCTATGTCTCTTCTGATAGAGACCACAGGTTTTGCTTCTATCTATATATATGGCAAATTTGCCATCTATATATATGGCAAATATATCTAACTATATATATGGCAAATTTGCCATCTCTGTTACATTACAAAAAAATTGAATTAGTTTAAACATGAAGAGCTTACATCTTACTTTTATGAAGTGTTTGTGCGCAAACAAGTATTTATGGCTTCATATTGAACAACTCCATCAACACAGAGATAGATAGGTATATATGTCTATTTGACTTCCTTACAAGAGCATACAGATATGTTTTCCACACATAGACAGCTTAGCTGCAAAACCCTAATTCTTAATCCCCATGTCTTTAATCTTTTCCGTGTTCTGTTCTGGGCTGTTCCATCTGATTGAGCAGAAGCCAATAAAATCAGAGATATTTTATAGATTTCTATCTTTTTTCATTTAAAAGGTAAAGGATATTGCAAAGTATATTTTTTTTCCTCATATTATCTTTGCATCTTTTTTGCTACTAAAACTTTTTGATAGTTGGAATCTGACATGATATAAGCAAATCAAAAAAAACCTAACAACCCCAAAATTAGTAAAATTGACTATTCTCCTGTGGATTTTCTATCAGGAATTATGATGCATGTGGTAATTTCTAGAGAGAGTTTGCTGCACACTTTATTGCAAGAGACATATTAGTGTTATCACTGCTGCTACCCTGAATGCATATATTCATTTGACACATTTTTACATTTCATAAAAATATCTATTGATTTTAAGTCTTCTGCAAGTGTGAAAAACAGGTACTAGAGACAATTAAAACGCAGTGTTGTTCAGTCATTCCCATGAAATCCAATATGCTCACTCACATAACATGGTCATTTTATAGCATTCTATCACTGAGTCATGTAAGTGATTATTCTGTTTGTATTAAATGGAGAAAAAAAAATGCAATAATGTGCAATTGCAAGTGCTTAAGAGCCAAAAGACAATCAGGTATCTAAGTCCAAAGCAGAATCCAGCTGATGAACAGCAACATAAATATTTTAACTACGGAATAGAAAATGCTTTGGGTACAATAGGGGAAAATAATTTGGATTTTTAAATAGTTCTATCTTTTTTGTTCACTATATTCTCAGTGGCCAAATGTGACTAAATATGGATTTTGGCATTGCTTTAAATGATCACTAGTGTCCTCTTGGCAGACTCTAGCTGGATGGTAGCACGTTAGTAGGAAAATCTCCTGAGATGTGACGTAAAAAAATGAACAGATAAAAGCAGACTGCTGCTGAAGAACAGAAAAAAAAAAATAGACCTCACAATTTAAAAATTTATTTTCAGGGCATACAGCACTAATAGTAAATATCAGATTTTTACACTCTAAATACATGCAGATGACACACTCTACGCTGTCTTACATTGCAGTTAATTGTGGGGAGGACATCTCTACTCACTAAGGTTACTTATTATGCCAGTAAATCCTGTTTATATTTGCACTCCAGTAGATGTTGGCATAAAGGAGAACCAGATGATGATTAGCCTAAATCAAAAGAATTTTAATAATGCTGTGATGGTCTGTAAAACAGTGAAAATATTTATTGGATGTGGTAACTTGTGTTGCATGATGTTGGAATCAATGGGAGGCAGGTACATAAAATTTCTCCTCCTAGGATACATTTCTTTTGTGATTCAAACTCTGAAATCCATTTGAATTCATTTCTCTGCAGACATACATGCCCTAAAGGGTGATTTTCTCTTAGAAAATAATGATGTTTGGCACCTATTCCTCATAATCTATGGTGATGAACATCTCTCAAAAAACATCTCAGTTTTTCAGGGAAGCATATTTTATTCTTTATTTCTTGAAGGTTTTCAGTTTCTCAGACTTAGCAGGAGTGCTACTGTCTTACTACTATCAATTCACATGCTGGGTGTTCATTTTCCCCTGAAAATTGTATTTTTCTGGTAAAAGTACAGTGGCTAAGACTATGACCACCTTTGAACTAGAAATGCTTGTCAGTATGGCAATACTGGTTAGAGATCCAACTTTTACAAAATGTTTTCCTGGAAGCCACTGCATATTCATTAGGATATTTATCTCACATAAAAGGCTTCTGCTATTATAGTTTTCTTCATCTAAGCACAATAAATAAAATCAGCAAATTTGATCCTCTCACCAATTATACCATCTAGAAAAACAGGCCTGAATATGTTCAGTTTTTATCATAGTTTGAATTCTATAAGCTTAGATTATTGATATCTTCATATATAGTCAACAGTGCAAAGGAATAAATCTGTTGAGAACAGTAGATTAAATGGATGACAAATTATCCATGCTTCAGTAGCAAAGTAAAGCTTTGTTTGTGCCTACTAGGATGATTACATAACTCTGCAGTTCTTTATAGCAAATGTCTAATTATAAAAAAGCTACATTTTCTTCAATACTCCCTCCTGGTTTGTTATTATGTGCATGTATCAGCAGCTTGCACTGAAGATGAATTGGGATAATCAGAACAGGCATCCCACTGGATTGACTTATTGGAACATTGCTGCATCTGACTGAGGCCTCATGAGGATTTATATCTCAAAGGTAATAAGGAGGCAGCCAGAGATTGTATTTAGCTAAAGAACAAATGCCATGTTTGTGCCTGATTGCCCCCAGAGTGTACTTGGTTTCTGAGCCTCTGACTTACTGGAAATAATGATAAAAGGCTGAAAGTCATTATAAGGAATCTACTTCATTTAAAATATGTATTTTTGTGATGTTTAACTTTGAAATAACAGCAATAATTTCTTAGCATATTTTTTTTTTGTAAAATGTATTGTTTATGCTAAAAAAGGACAGCAGAAAATGTACTACAGTTTATGTTATTTAAACTGCTATGCTAATAGCAAGTAGCTGGTATTAGTCACCTTGCGAATTCAGACTTAACAAGTACAGTATAATTACTTTTTAAAACTCATCCCAGCTTTATTGTAAATCTCCAGATATGCTTTTTAATATATTATTTTCCTTATGTCTCATTTTTACAACCATTTATGCATATGCTTATTTTCATTTTTAGAATAGAGTCCTGTGAAAGCCTAGAGCAATTCCTGGTTTCTCCTCATGTTCTTGGCCTGAGAAGGAAATTTACATCCTGTTGTATCTTCCTTCACTCCCATAGGGAAGATGTTCCTTTTCCTTGGCATGTCACAGCAATACCATAGAAAAAAAGACTTAATTGGAGAGTGTAACCATTCCAGAGCAATTTTCCAACTATTTTACAAAGCCTCATGGATAGCAAGGAGCTTGGGAACTTTCTTCTAAGATTGTTCCTACACCAGTAGGTACAAGGTGATCTAAGATTGTTCTGCCTGGACTAACCAAGGAAATGTAGAAATGAGTATTTATGTACTTCCCTCATGTCTGGAATGAGTCAAGTGTGGCTGAATGAGTTAGCTGGATGAGTAGTATATGTCTGTCCTGCAAATGTAAGTTGCTTTAACTCAGATGTATTTTCTTCAAATGAAGCTGCATTGTTTTTAAATCCGAATTTAGACCTGCAAGGAAGTGTTCTTTGCCATATAGGCTTGTCAGACATACTTCTTCTAGCACAGACTGCTGATCTTCAGTATTTTTTTTTTTCAGGGTAGATATACTTTCAAAGAAATCATTACTATTTTCTGTTTTTTTCTCTCACAATCCAAGCCTAAACTTCTGTGAAAGACATTTGCTTCCTTAGAAATGCCTGCCTTTTCAATGCACTGGCATCCACCCAGGCGCTTACACACTTGTCTCCTTGGAGGAAAGATGTGTTTGGTTCAATTTTGAACAGCACACACACTTCCTTTCACATTTCACCACCCTAGTTTAAGTGTTCTCCATGTGTCAAACGAGAGAGGTTCTGAGATCTTGACAGGCACAGAAGAGTAAGAATGATATAAAATGACCTTTGCAACAATATGCCTGCTGCTGTTATAGTGATATAGGCTATTTATTATTGTGCAATGACTTTGCAACCTCTGTGTTGCACAGGACCATCTGAAGAATTCATAGCTTTCTTTTTTCTTTGGCAAGACATGAATGGGGAATATGAATAAACATTTATCTTTATGATCTCTTTGCAAGGGATTATAATTTTATAACCTCTCTGAAAAAATCACTTCTGATAAGCTGGTAAGAAGTGAAAAAGTAAGATTAAGATAGGAAAGGAGTTGAATTTTTTTTTTTTTTTTTTTTTTTTTTTTTTTTTTTTTTTAACAATACGGCCTTCAATAGCTTAACAACTTGGCAAGTAAGGTTTAAGTGTGATCCCTGACAGAAGTATTAGAAACTTACAGAAACTCAGTAGAATGGTGAAAACAAAAGTAAATAGAAAACTAGTATTTCAATTAGCCAGGGACTGAGAATGAGAATAAAGTGCTGTAAAACAGAAGGACATTATTAAAGTTGTTTGATAGGAAAGGAGTTGAATAATTACTAGCAAAAAGTAGCTGTTTTTAAAGTTCTGCATACATGACAGCAAAATCTTCACACAGAGAAATAAAGGATTTGGTTTTGCAGCTATTTCAAAAAATTTTTTTAAAGGAAGTTGGTAATTTTTTTCATGCACATCCCTTAAAAACCTGGAAGAAACCAAACCTCTTGTTTTTCATTATCATTTTAATTCTTATTCAATCTTTTCCAGACAGCAGAATGTTTCTGCCCTTTTCAAATTAAATTCACTGGTGAGTAATGAGGTAATGTCAATCATTAGGTTGGGTCAGCCAAGGAAAATACTCAGGCTATTATATCCCAAAATACAAGTTTCCTCTTTCAGACTACATTGTACTTGCTCCCTATTTAGTCATCTTTGATGAAATGGCATAGAACTAAAATGATGAAGAATCTTTCTTTGCATGAGCAAAATGATATGCTAGAGAAGTGAAGGGCAGCTTTTTTCCAAATTTTTTCATTCGTTTTGAAGTATCCCAGAATCAGATTTTTAATAAAGGACCATATTTAAATGCTTCCTTCCTGAACCCATAAATGAAGCCTCAAAAAATATGTTATCCTGCAGTTGGAAAGTAGATCCTCAAATAAATGTGTGTTCTGTCCTTCAACAGATTCTCCCAGCTGGGGCTTTAGCATTTTCTGCTCAAGAAGCCTGCAACTTTGTAAAATGTCCATTGCAAACAAAATTTTTCTTTCAGTATCAAAGCAACATTACAAAAATTCCAGGTGTTGGACTTAGAGTTTTTGGTTTCATCATGTCTTCTCTTATCTCAAGTGTTTGTCACTGGTCGATGAATGTCTTTGGCAAGTATATAAAAAACGTGAAGGACAACAATGTCTACTTTTATTTCCTCTCTTCCTATCTTGGTGTCTTACAGGAACTGCAGTGGACAAAAATATCTCAAATTATTAAGAAAATTAGAAATTTATTATTTCAAAAATTTTAGCAGAGAGTTTATATGTAATTTCCCTTAATCACATGATGAAGAAAGGTATAAGACATCTAAGTACAAAGAAACTGCAAATTGTTTTTTTTGGTCTATTCTTGGTGAGGCAAGATCTTTTTTATGAATTAACATAGTGTTGGCAACAAGTGTATAAAGATTATTTCCCAGTGTGCAAGCATATCTACAGGCATTTGTCTTCCTTGGTTTTCAATTCCATTTTTTTTCCCTTTTTCTTCTTCTGCTTTTTACTTTTTCAATTTTTTTAAATTTGGTTGAGTTGGGGTTTTTTTCTAAGTTTAATTTTTTGTCTGATTTTAAATCAGTTCCAAGTAGGAAATTTTACAGTGTTAATGGCATAGTGAAATAACTTTCTATGGAATATATAAATTTCGGCTATTGTGGCTTGCTCTGGCAGCTGCTACAATAATGTTTTTTAAAATGATAGATAGCTGTTAATGATTTTATACATTACCTGTCTTCAGCATCTCAATGTTAATTGGTTTCATGTCAGCATGATTAGCTATTTAAGTGCACCTTTTCTCCCAGGGGGAATTAGTGTGTTATTTATAAGAAATATATTCAGATTTATTCTATTCTTAAATATTTATATTCACGTATTCTAATTTAAAGAAGACTAGGTTGCATATAGTTATCCCTTTACTGTCTGTCTTTACATCAAGTACTTATTGTGCAGTCTTTGCTCTACTTTTGATCATCTACTTGACAGTGTATTTATTTTTATGGATGTAGTAAAGACAGCAAGGACAAGTGGAGTGATTTGTCCAAGGTGACTAAGCAACCTAAACAGCAGAGTCATGAAGGTAACAAAGGTCTTCTGTGACACACGATACTTTATCTGTTGATGTGTTCAGACTCTTTGCTAGAGAAAATTGCTGTTGCTTTTGCCTTTTGTTGCTCTGCAGAACCAATGCATCTCTCAGGGAATGAGCCAGGCTTGGTTCCAGCTGGCACCTCATCAACCAAATTCCTAACAGTCAGATTGCAGGGTCTTTGTAGGAGATGTGCAAACCAGAGAAAAGCCAGCTTCACTTTCAGAGTCTAGGATGAGTCTGAGAATGGAGCAGTTAGAGGGAAATACCACAGCTTTTTTACATTTAAACTGAGAAATGAGCAGAGGTAATATGGAATTCATTGAGAGACAATAAACAAGAAACTTCCAATCCTTGTTTAATTATTTTGATTTTTATTTCGGGGCCAGTTAAAAGGGCAAAGCACCAATTTAAGGATTGTAACTGCTGTGGTCTAACTACATCTACTTGTCTCTCCTTACCAGCCTACTAACCTCACACACAAGAAATTACATAAAAATGTTAAGGGATACTTGCCAAAAACCTCTACAACTCTCTAACAGTATTTCTAATAATATTGTAAGAAACAAAGAAAAAAAGCAAAACTACAGTCTACTTTTTATTATATGTTTGTTTGGTTAGAGATGGACAAAATAGATTTAGAAAAAGATTATCTGACAAATTTAGTTCTTGTATGTCATTAATGAAAAGACTATGCATATTTAATCATTTGCTCACCAATCATAGTTGATTGAACTTTTTATAAAAGTAATTGCAAAAAAAAGGATATAATGAAATATGAAGATTTTTAAATCTTTACTTGTTTTCAAGGTAGGAATTATAAAATATTAAATACTAAGTAGTGGGGAAAAGCCCCAGATGTTGCCAATTTAGAAGCTGTTATAAACACTTTTGTTTATTATTCTCTTATCAGTCATGTTGGTCATTGCTCAGCGTAATGCAATCATAGTTTCTATTTCCTGATATGTTTAACAGCAGTAGAAGGCAGTTGTAAGCAATCCACTGGACTCCAAGGAAGGAAGGAAGGAAGAGTGCAGTTCTCTGTCATTTTGGTTTGCTGTTGTTTTCCCTATAACCGTATCCCATGCTAAACAGGTCATGTGTCCCCCATCAGACCTGTGTGCTACAGGAATAAATGAAGAATCAATTTGCTCTAAATTGGCTTGGGCAAGCTCTTTTATTTTGTCAAATTAGCCAGAATACTTAATTTCAAGTTTATGACAACTTTTATGGGTGTTTTATGTGCCATGCAGGATAACAGACTAGGCTTCCTTTGGCATAAAGTTGCTGATAAAAACTTAATTCATCAGGGTGCTTGAAGATATCTGAAAAGAGCAGAATAGAAGCAATCTGGACTGGCACGCTACATCATTTAGCCACACTCTTTTTGATCTGTCAGCAGAAGGCATGCGGACAGTTTAACATATTGTCAACCAGGGCCGGATAGAGCTTTGAATGAGATAACTGGAGGGCTGGAGACAATGTTGCCAGCCTTGTGCAGCTGTACCAGCACTGCACAGATAGCACTATCTTGCTTTTGGGCTCTTAACTTAGTATTTCAGCTTGACACCTCACAGTGCAGTGTGAACGTGCAGCGTTCTGGGACCTCAGTGGACAACTTGATTTTGGCTGCATGCTAAAAAAGTGCATGAGATTTTACTTTGGTCTCTTAGACTGTCTTTCCTCATAGCTAGAACAGATGGATTTTTATCATGTTCAGTTTGTGTTGTGTCTTCAGACGGATTTTTTTTTTATCTTAAAAAATAAGATTGGGACCAGATCTGCTTTACAGTTTTCTATTTTTTTTTTTTTAAGTGAAAAGATTAGACTATTACAGTGTTAAAGGAAAAAACACCATCAAACCAGCACATTCTTTTTTATACAATCAAAAAAAAAGTGTGCTTGCTTCTTTGAAATGATTAGTGAAATGCTGACAATGAGTTGCCATGAGCGACGGTTGCATTGCTACAAGCTATTTGGTATATATATCTATACACATGATGTGCAATGATTTATCAGAGATATTAAATATTTAATACTTATTGGCTGAAGTAAACAATCGATACTCAATTAAAATCACTTTAGGCCATTTATTCCAAGCATCTGTACAGGACAAAATGAAAGTTTTTAATCAGGATTGGCTTGAAAACTGTTTATGAACAGAAAACTCCATTTTTATTATATAATATACTCACAAAAAGCTTTTTCATCTGCTTCTTGATGGGTTGGAAGCTTTATTGCGTCTGTGAAAGGGGTTTGTGGAATCACAACCACTATTTGTAACTACTCATAGTCTTAAGCTCACAGTGTTTGGTTGTTTATGAGAATCTGTGTAAATATTCATGAATATTTTGTAACATGTTAGAAGCAGTACTAAGTGAAAAAATTGAAAGTTAGAGCCATGAGCAAGAAACAAGGGTCAGCAATGCAATCATCATTCTTAAGATATTGTCAGGAAAACAGGTTTTAACATGCAACTCATGTATAAACAAATTTACCAATAATCACTGCCTCACACTCTTCAAAAATGACTTACTTTCTGAATTTCTGTCAGATTATAAAACCCAATACAGTGGTCAATACCAACCTATTTTTTACTGTCAGTCACACTTTCTGGTTTTCAAATACTTCCTTTTAGCAGTGAGGGAGAATGTATGAAACACTGCAACACTCACATCCTATTAAAACATTTCTGCTTCTGCTAAATTGCATTACAACCATTTGTTTGTGTTAAAACAGTTTAATATTTTGACTCTCTAGAAGAATAGCATAACTATGTCTGAAATACATGTTGCATGCATCATACAGAAGTTACCAATTATGGCAGGTTCAATACATTTTCCCATCATGTTCTAACTGCTGTGGAAAAAGTTAATTGACCATTATCCAAATCCTAGCCATCTTTTCTTTTCTTCAGTGTCATACAATATGTTCATCTCTTGGCATGGGATTTGATGAATTTCCAGCACTTGGCTTATATCCCTTTTCTGTGAGATAAAGTATGCATTCAAAATGCCGAACCAGTCCTCTCATAGCTATTCGGTAGACAGAAGAGAGTTCTGCAAAATAACTGCAGTTTCTAGAACTGTTTCATTTCTTGCCTTGTTTAGGGAAAGAATTTGGTCAATGTCTAACTGGCTTTCAACAATACAAATCATAATTTGATCCAGTTGAGAGCTTCTGCATTTGCTGTAATGAAATGCTTCAAAATATGAAACAGACATCACTCTGTGCCAGGTTTTGTTTAGATGCTGATGCTCTGCCAACATACAGAAGATGGAAACCTACTTTGTGAAAATAATCAGACTTGGAAGGGGTAAAACTGCTTATTACATTATGGTATTAGGCTGATTTAGTTTGTTAATGCATTTGTACTGCTTAAATAAATGTTTGAAATGAGCCCTTTGGATTCATACATGAATGTTTTAACAGAGATTCCCCATCAGGGGTTACATGGCACAAAATCTTTCATTCACACTCTATGCTTATATACCACATGGCATTGCTTTCTCTGCTGTTTGCAGGATATTATACACACTTTTCATAATACTGTAATTTAGAATCATGGCCTATTATGCTGACTTTTTATATCTGAACCTCAAATTTTCCTGTATGAATGTGATTGAAACTACTCGAAGCAAACCTTCCACAATTGTGTATATTTATTCAGAATGCTACCACCTGTTAAACAAGTCCCCAGCAGTTACCTGTAGAGCATACTGATAGCTCACCATACAGACCAGGACAGAGGTGACACAGCTGTTCACATGCTCTTATGGCCAAACCACAAGCAGGAAAGGAAGTATTTAATGATGTACTTCATGCTGCTGCTTAACAGGAGACAAACAAATGGAGAAGAAAAGCTAGCAGCTCTACAAATCTGTGCAAGATTCAATACCTGGCCTGTTATGTAGCTCTTTCACAGGTTCAGCAACAGCCATAAGAGGTTGTGGAGAGGGTCTCTGTCCTGCAATCATGGGGTGATGTGGCAGAGCACAGACTGGACATACAGCAAGATCCAACAAGGAGGTTAGTGGATAATTCTATTAAATAACACCAACATGAAGAAAGGATTAACATATGCCTATCAGAATGCTTGTGTTTGGTAATGAGGTACTTCTGCCTCCATGAGGGCATTCTGAGATGGCTCTAGAGATCTAATTAAAAACTCACTGCTTTTTTTCTGGGATGTGTCCACCAAGACTTACGTGCCTCATTCGGTTAGTTTATCATCTACATGCTGCAGATCTGGGCACGCAGATTCTGACAGGTTATATTCCTTGTTACCCTAAATATATTTATAGAAGCACTTAATTTGGTGTTTCTATAAATCTTCATATAGATTTATTTGCCTTGGAGGCAGGGAAAAAAGAGGCCCTAGGACTTTGTGTAGAGGAACAATCTCAAGGAAAAGTGTTTTCTGTGTCCCCAGTCACTATCTGTACTGCACATAGTTTAAGCACTATGTATGCTATGTATATAGCTGGAGGCAGGTATAATGGTATCATTTCAGCATTCATTTTCAGTAACATTGTTAAGTGCTTTACTGAAATTCCAAAATCTGCTAGAGATAGTTGTGGGTGTTGCCAATGTAGCTTTGGGACAGGGAAAGAAAAGATAGTCAAAACCATCCTTTCTCATGACAAAAATCCAACATGGCTGTGAGTATTTTAACCCCATTATTAATTACAACTGTAGAGTTGAAAATGCAGTCTTGTTGAATGAAAGGTGCATTTTTTATTTTTAATAATATTAAAAATTGTGTTTCTCATGATAATATGAGAAGGATGAGATAATAATGCTCAAATTCCAGGTTAATTGGAATGTTTTTATTTGATGATATTTGTCAAGTTCTTAAGATATTGCAGAGATGTTTCTGCAAGTCTTGCTAAACTCACATCAGCAAGTTCTTCATTAATTATACATTCTGTACTGCACAAATGCCATGAAGCCTTTGGGAAATGAATTAATTTTTATATTCTTTATATAGGAATAGGTATGCGTAATATCCATTCATTATACTCCATAGGTTTGCTGCAGGACTAAAGGGAGACAATGAGTATTTCTTGCTATGCAAAAATGAAGTAATCATTTTCCTAGCTGTCCTATGAAGAAGGTATTTTTATTTTATCACTTTCATGGTATTATTTGTTTCACTACACTATTTTCAATCAGCTAAACATGTAACTGTAGTTTAATTTCATTTGTTTTAGTGACTGCTTTCCGTTTTTTGTTAAACATGTATTATTCTCTTGTATGAGGAAATGCAACCATTAAATCTTAATTCTGAGAGTTTTTAAAGACTTCTACTTTCATAAAAAAATACTATACTTATGAAACTTTGCTTTTTATTCTGATGTGATTGAGTGATGTATCTAAAATAAAGAAAATCTCTTTTTGATTCATTAGAATCAGGCCTCAGTTTATCATAGGTCCTTGATACATCCTTTACAAGTATGCACCTGTGATTAACTGGAACCATGCTCTGAAACACTGGTTTAGAATACTCTCTACAGAGGAGCATTTTTAAATAAAATATTTGCACACATGCCTTGATATTTCTTAAAATAATTTCTAATAACCTTAGTAGAAACCCAAAAAAAAAAAAAAAAAAGAAAGAAAAAATCCTCTTCATATTAATTGTTCTGGAATCCTACATGCTCAATAAAAATAAAGAAACAGCCATACAAATAATATTTTCTAAGGGGAAACAGATAAATGAAAATTATTCCTACATTCATATTTGAAGTATCTTTACTGAATTACTAGATACAATTGATACCATTGCAGCTATTTTTCCTAACACATCTCTATTTTTAAAATTATTTGCTATTATTTTACACAAATACTTTTGTTTTTACTGCATTTCTTAAACAATATGTATTAAATTTACACACAGACAGCAAAAAAAATCTAATCCATTAACTCTCCATGACAAATGGTTTAATACTGATGAAGTAGTCATTGGAATCTTTCCTGCAGCCACAAGAAGCTGCTAGCTTATCAGCTGGAAACAAAGAAGGATCATAAAACATTTCTCAGCAAAGCCAAGAAGAATGATTTGATAACTAAGCCCTCCAGTAATTGAAAACATATAACCCATATACTTCTGAATTATAGCTGTGACTAATCTTTTATGAAATAATTTTTTTCCTCCCAAATACTTCCTATAGTGCAGCAGAAGTGCCTATGAGTTAGCAGGATGCTCTGATATAGTCATCATTCAGCATAAGCAAAGTCCCCAACAGTTACTGCATGCTCTTATGTCTAGTAATGTGTTGCTTGGCTTTTTATTTTTCCTGTGCTCTCTTCCCTGGATGCCAACTCCTTCCCCTCCCACCAGCAACCATACAACCTAAAATGCAAACTGGAAAGTCACAGAAAAATTTCGTTTTGTGATCTTGAAATCACATGTCATTTTATTTATATTTCTATCCTTCAGGTGTTTACATTCATGAATACAATAATATGAAAGGTGATTAAATGAATAGTACAGTTAAGAACATTTTTTCATCAAACACTTCCTTAATTTGCATGAATTAAGGAATGTGGTAATACAGGTGGAAATTAAAACTTGGGTTTACTTAAGTCAATTAAATTTGATGAGGAGTCACTAGCAGTAATTTTGTCAGAAACTTGTTCCTTGACCTGTATGGGATGAGTGGGTGGTCTTTTTCATGGGCCTTCCCAGACTGCAGAAAATACTGTCACAGTTGATATGAGCTGGCAGAAGGGATGGATGAACTTCCAAAGACCCAGTGTATAGTAATATCCAGATAATTAAATCTCAGATCTTTATGAACATACTAGTACAGGATGAAAGTGTCCTAAAGGGCAACTTTTAGCCATGCATTTTATCAGACATTATTTTCTATGTAGGATACTCAGAATGATTTTATTAACATGGGTCTAGCAAAGATATCTTGGATCAGACTATCCTGTCCTTGCTACAGCAGCCAACAGAATTTATTCAGATTGCTTTAATAGCGTAAAACTCTATCTGAGATCATCAGTCTTTGTTATGAGTCTTGCAAGACAGTTTCACTACTTCAGTTTCTCAGTAGGACACCACACTGTAATTTCCAGCACGATCTCCACTGTGCTATATATTACTGTGAAACAAGTCCTTACAGTTTTGTACCAAGTATTTTTACTGATTAAGGATAGTTTTAAAATGGGTAAAAAAAGTGTTCAACATGTTATGTCATTGTCCATAACAGGATTCTTTTAGTGTTTTCTATTAGCATATTACCATCAGGAGAGATGTTATAGTGTGGGAATTTCTGCTTTCAGATTCTTTCTGAATTCTTTTGAAAAAAGACATATGGCAGACATATTTTTAAAACTCTAAAGCTCAAATATCAAAAGAAAAATACAAATATTAACATAGTTAACAGAATTTTTAGAAATCCTTCTGTGTGCTTGACTCAATGGATGTTTACTGTAATGTAGCCAGTTTAGGATTTTATTATGCTTCATACTGATATTTTGCATCATACAAAAAGAGTTTTCTTTACTAATTTAAAAACAACAATTTAATTTCATTGAAAAATAAGCTTCATAAAAAATCTTAATTTATGAATACATGAATATTTCAATTAAACATGTGTAACTCTATTGAATTCTGCTCTAAGCAATTTCTGAAATAACCTGTGAAAATGACTGGAAATGAAAGAAATTGTAGTTTGATCTCTTCTAACTCAATACAAGAGGGGAATAGTTCCCCAACTTAGTTTTTGAAGCAGAGATGGAGCAAAATCTCTAAAGACAGTACAATTACAGGGGGGAAAGCTTTTTTTTTTTTTTTTTTTTTTCCCCAGAATCTACTGTCGAGACATCAGTGAGTTTCTTCAAGGAAGGAGCAGATTTCTGTACGAGAGATTTTGCCACCAGTTAAGAGTCTGAAAAAAAAGGCAGCAGAGCTCCCTATCAGACTACTGTAACTGAGGTTCTGGGAGTTCTTAGAGGAATAGAAATCAGGGCATGGAAGAAAGCCATTTTTTTCCGCTTCTTTTGTGTTTTATATATTTTCTGTTTCCTGGTGTCTGCCTGTGTTCCTGAATGATTAAATTCCTTTCCTATTAGACACTTGCTTTAAGTGATGCTGAGATAACTTGAATTTTACTGGTTTTGATAAAATGAGGAGGTGTCGGTTCCATGACTTTTTGCTTTTATTCAGTAATTGTACTTCAATTATTAAAAAAAACCCAAAACAACTAAAAAAACTGAATTAAACCAAACCTAACCAACCAACCAGCCACTCCAAAATCCGCCAAAAAAAACCTCACACAAAACCCTCAAACAAATAAGTAATCAAAAAAGGTTGAGCAATATTTTTCCCTTCATATCTCTTGATCCCTACACTCAAATATAAAGATACACTTGCCTAGGAATTTATAGAAAAAATACTGTTAACTTCTATAGTTTGCTTGTTTAGTGCCCATTCTCCATTTGAGGTTTCCTGGTGCCTAAAGAATGTGAAAGATTGAATTTTACCAGTGGCCCCCTAAATCACTTATCATTAGATAAATACCAATGTAAATGTCACAAAAGGAATCCTAATTTTAAAAAAATTGCAAAAGACCTTTTGTATTTAACAATAGTATAGGACAACAGTTACTACATGATCTTATATCTAGTAATGTGTTGCTTGGCTTTATATTTTTTCTGTCTTCTCTTCAGTTTAGAAGGTTGTCAAATTAAGCTAACTCTTGAGATTTTTCACACACCTCCTCAGGGGATGGAGCACATTCTTTTGACAAGCCCTATCCTTAGGCTTGTTTTTCCATGAAATGAATGTAGATTCGGAACATACATCTTCCTTCCTGAACAGAATATCTGTTGAGTAGAAATTCACCCCTGGGGCTTCAGACACCTTTTTCCTTGCTCTTGCCCTGCACTTCCAAATTCGACAATATGGTGATTTATCACCTAATCCTTGAATACTCTGTTGTGGGGATACAAATCCACAAATGGTAGGTAATGGAGACTTTTGAAGACCTCTCCTAGCTGGCTGGGTTTCAGAAAAGCATAACAGTTATGTAAACAAATTTATTTAACCTTTTCTTCTCTTCATATTTGTATCATCCTTCTTTATCCAGTTATATGGACTTAGAGTATCATGAGACATCAGTAAGACTATATTTAGTACAGATAAATGACTTTCAAAAAAAATCCAACCAAACAACTAAAGTGTTCAAAATTGACTCTTTCAAGAATTCTATACATCTATTTTTAGTGAAAGTAATATTTTCCAATCACTCAATGCTTCCATATTAGAAAATAGCAGACTTTCTATAAGCTTCTTTGACCTGGTTTAATTTAAGATAAATACTTAATTTAGGATAAATATTAGTGGCAATAAAAAGGAATAGGATGTTACTAGAATGAAGATTTTAAATGTGAGGATACACAAATAGTACTGCAATTTTTGCTGGGTTGAAAGAGCCACATGTTGAATAAAATGCAAATGTAGAAGCAAATTTAGCACACAAATAGTGCTGCAATTTTTAGCTGGGTTGAAAGAGCCACATGTTGAATAAAATGCAAATGTAGAAGCAAATTTTATTTAGCGCATTCTAGACAATATCAAGTTTAAAATATCCACTTGTGGGAAGAAGTTTTGAGTTTAAAAGATCCACTTCACTGTGCTGAACAGACAAAATGAAGCTGTCACATACAAAGGACCAGTTTTTGTAGGTGTGCATGTGTTTTTACATGTGTACATTGGTAGCAATTCTGTAGTAACATGTTTAAGAAACGGTAAAAACTGCTGCACAACAGCTTCTGGGAAAAAGGAGTGAGAAAATGTAAGAGGAACAACCCTTCGGACCCCAAAAGAGGGGAAGAAGGTGCTTCAGCTGCCAGAGCAGACCTGTGGAGAAGATCATGGTGACAGAGGCTGACTTTCTGCAGCCCTTGGAGGTCCACGGTGGAACAGACATCCATCCACAGCCCCTGGAGAACCACACGTCAGGAGGAGTAGGTGGATGTAAGCTCAAAGAAGTTGCAGCATGTGGACAGAACCTGCTGGAGCAGGAAGTGTCCTGGCCAGACTGTGAGTCTTTTGGGAACTCAAGCTGGAGGAGCATTCCTGAAGGACTGCACCCTGTGCAAGGGACCCACACCTGAGAAGTTCCTGAAGAACTGTGCTCAATGAGAGGGAACATATGATGGTGTAGAGGAAGTATAAAGAGGAAAAAATGGCCGAGATGAATGGTTATGAACTGACTGAAACCTTTATTCCCCATCTCCCTACACTGATGGAGGGGAGAAGGTGGAAATATTCATAGCAAAGTTGAGTGTGAGAGAAAGGGAGAGGTAGAAGCAAGGGGTTTTCAGAGTTGTTCCTATATCCCATTATTGTACTGTGTTACACTTGGCAATAAATTAAATTAATCTTTCCTAATTCTGTTTTGCCCATGACATAAATAAGCAAATTATCCATATATCCTTATCTCAATTTCTGAGGTTTTTTTTTTTTTTTTTTTTGATATCTTCTCCCCTGTTAAGGAGAGGGAGTGTGAGTGGCTTGGTGACCTGGTAGACAGGCAGCAAATTTAACCCTGCACTAGTTCTCATCCTTCTTCTATAAGAATATGTCAAAAGTCACTGAGATCTCCTGCTTTGACTTTAGACCAATTAACATGCAACAACATCTACAGTCCTCTATCTGTTAGGATAATTAAAAAATAGCAAAAACAAAGTTTAACTGAAATCTACCTCTCACCAAGGCCAAGGAGGATTACTTAGACGGTCTTCATAATATAATTTTCAACTTTGCTTTTCATCTTTTCTGTATTTACCTCTATGTTAGCAGGGAACAGAGCAAGTCAGCACAGAACAAGTTTCTTGCCTCTCTGAGGCTTCTAAGGCTGACTTCTTGTTGCATTGTGATTGACTTACAGCCCCACTAAGTACTACAATGTAGCAGTGCAAAAATAAAATACATAGTCAAAATATTGTTTTATTTACACAGTCTGAACGATAAAGACAATTACATTAAAATTACTTTTTTCAAAGCTTAACGCAGACGGATGGTAGAAATATCTGAACTGAAAAATGTTTGTTTGATTTGGTAGTTTCTATGCCCAGACAAATTTAGGAAACCACTACCTTTTTTTGAAATGGGGCTTTTTTCAGAATGAAATTTGACATATATCTGCTTGCCACAAGACTACAGAGGCAAAAGCATATAGCTATACATTATTCTCAAATTATGCTGTAAGCAGCTTTTGTCTTCAGAATCTCAGATTACTTTTATATTTAATTTCACCAGAAAACAATGTTCCTTTGTTTTTCTCAGAGGGCTACTCTACCCTCTGGGATGATGTGAATAGTTTGAAGGAATGCAGAACCACTATACCCAAGGGAAATGTCTGTCTTGAATTGTCCTGCAAATCTGAGTGTGCATTGCAAGATTTCTCATATACCCAGCCAGTCCCATCCTGCCTTCAACCTTTCTCAGAACATAGGGAACAGGGGTGGAACAAAAAAAAGTCTTGAATGGTTTGTATTGAGAACCTGATATTCGACTATTGATAGTAGTCATCAGAAAGATCACTTATGTATTGTGGCTTTGTGCTCATATGCATATAGTCCTATGAAAATCCACACTTCTTACTCCAAATTATGTATTTCATGAACTACCTCTATCAATAAATTACCAAATTTTTACAAAATTAAGCATAGAAAAATGCCCAAAAGTCAAAGATTGAACAAATGTGGGAAAAGCTTGAACACTGATTGGAAAAGTTTCTGGCCTCAGATTTCTTTTTAAAGCAACATGAAAAAAGCATTTATAGATTTGCAAAAGCAACATGAAAGAAGCATTTATAGATTTGCAAAATGATCAGGCAAATGATTTATTGTCTGTGGTTTTAATCTTTATTTTTCATATTAACTAATATGTTTCAGCTGCTTTGCATGGGGAATGTAGAACAGCCATCAACAATATTTACTGGTCCATTAGTCTGCGTAGGTGAAAAAGTTTCTTTGTGGAGTTGAGAAATGTACCAGAGGACAGACTATCAATGAATCTGTGTCGTGCTATTAAAGCATTATTAATATATCTTGAATACTCAGCATTTTGAACCAATTGGTTTCTCTGTATCTTAGTCAGCAAGAAACCAGAGAAAGGATGCTGATCTTAGTATCTGAGCCACTCTGAATTGGCATAAATCCCTGATTGTTACTTCTGCTCATCCTCATTTTCTGTGTTGCCAAGTATGGAGCAAGTACTTAAAGAGGGCTGGACGGATTTTCCTGTCAAAAAACAGTCTGCATAAAACCAGAATAATAAAACAGAAAATAGAATAATAAAATATAACACTTCAAAATGTGCAAATCTATCTCATGTGGGCTTTACATAATGACTTTAGTGGAGTTACTCCATAAGTACACTGCTGGATGACACTAAACCCACAGCAGTCAATGCAGAGCTAGTCATTGTCTCCCACAGAGTTTTGAGTGACTATTTAAAAAACTAGAATGATCATATAAGTCCATTACCCTTCCAGTCTGTAGAAGACATAAATCTGGAAGAAGGTTCTAAAAAACTGTGCTGCTCAGCAGGACTATATACATATTCCCAAACTAAAAGTGTTTTCCTTAAAATGCTATTTCTTTGCTATGGACAACCTCTCCATATATAAATATATAAAGGTAGTGGGAGAATTAAAAGTAAAAAAAGAAGATTTTGTGACTAATCTTAACAAACTCTGTCTTAATTTACATTTGAAGTTTGCAGTGAGTTTGCATGACCAGGTTTTGGTGTGTAGGGGCTACCGGGGTGCTTCTGTGAGAAACTTCTAGAAGTTTACCCCATGCCTGACGGAGCCAATGCCAGCTGGCTCTAGGACCGGCCCACTGTTGGCCAAGGCCAAGCCCATCAGAGAAAGTTGTAAGGTCTCTATGAAATTTAAGAAAGGCAAAAAAGTGTCTTTCACAGATTTAAGTGCTCGAAGAAGAGAGGAGTGAAAATGTGCAAGAGAAACAACTCTGCAGACACCAAGGTCAGCGGAGAAGGAGGGGCAAGAGGTGCTCCAGCCCCTGGTGCAGACCATGGTGGAGCAGCTATGTCCCTGCAGCCCATGGAGGTCCATGGGGGGCAAAGATCCACCTGCAGCCTGTAAAGGACACCCACACCAGAGCAGGTGAATGCCTGAGGGGGCTGTGACCATGGGAAACCCGTGCTGAAACAGGGTCCTGCAGATCCATAGGGAGAGGAGCCAACATTGGAGCAGGTTTCCTGGTAGGACTTGGGACACTGTGGGGGACCCACACTGAAGCAGCCTGTTCTTGGAGGACTGCACCCCATGGGAAGGGACCCACACTGGAGCAGTTCATGAAGAGCTGAAGCCCATGGGAAGGAATCAAGTTAAAGAAGTTCATGGTGGACTGTCTGCTGTGGGAGGGTCCCGTGCAGGAGCAGGGGAAGGTCTCTGCTCCTTCAGCAAAAGCAGAAACAAGATGTAATTAACTGACTGCAGCCCCCATTCCCTGTCTCCTGCACTGCTGGGGGAAGACATAGAGCCTGAGAAGGAGGGAAGAGTGGGTGGAAGTCAGGTTTTTAAGATTTGTTTTAGTTCTCATTATCCTGGTCTAATTTTCATTTGTAATAAACTCAGTTAATTTCCCCAAATCGAGTCTTTTTTGCCCATTACAGTAATCAATGAATGATCTCTCCCTGTCCTTATCTCAGCTCATGAGCTTTTTGTTTTCTCCCTTGTCCAGTTGCAGAGGGGAGTGATAGAATGCCTTTGGTGGGTACCTGGCATCCAGCCAGGATCAACCCATCACGAAGTGAATGCCTGGGACATGTTTACCTAAACCAAAGTGTCAGCCTGTTGGGGAGCCTCTTGTGTCCTATAGTACACATTTACCAATGAAAAATTTCCTTTTTGATAATGGATATTTTAAAGTCGTATAAGCTTTATGATCTCTTTCAGAGTAATGTACCTACTCAACTGGGCAAGACCACAAAGTTCTTCAAAACATTATAATAGACTCAAATGCCTATATAAATCAGTGTTGTAGAGAAACTAACCTTTTGAAAAGTCTGTTTCTCTCTTTTCCAGTGGTAGTGGCAAATTCAAGCATGGCCTGTTGTATTTATAGCCTTATTTATTTATTTTTACTGCCTGTTTTAGAACAGTTATTCTAGATTTTCACATGAAAGTCTCTCTACAACAGTCACCAGAATATATTTTCCAAAAATCTGAACTTTGCCTCACTTGTCATATTCTTTTCCATGCAATGTTTCTCAAAGTAATATTTGTAGCCTCCAAAACTGAATTCCCATCACAAATCCAACCCATTCTCTTTCTAGTTTTCCATCAGGAGAGGAAGAGATGGGGAAGAAAAGAAGAAAATACCTTAACTTTGGTCCTGGAATGAGATTACCCCACTGTGCTGATTCCTTCAAGATTTCCTGACAATTGTCTGAAGCATTTAGAGCAAAACCAGTGTTGAGCCCCCTTTGTGGAGCACTTGTAAGCAGACATTGTGGAGGCAAAAAGTGCAGAGATGCAAATCTATGCTCATAAAACCTTTTCTGTATTGGATAAACTGTTCTAAGACTTGATTTTAAGCTATAATGTAAAATTTGCCTGGCCTTATAGGCACCTTCCAAGGTCTGTACACGCTGGGAGCTCAAGTATTTTGCTACTTTAGCAGCATGCAGATGCAACATGGGTGAAACAAATGACAGTGTGCCATTACCACTGCTGCCTCATGGAAAATGTGCTGTTGCTGTACAGTACTTCCTGGTAATACCACAAATGGTTCCTGTCACCACTGGGTTATTAAGAGCTTTTGTGACATTTAGATATTTCGTTGCTTTTTTAAAAAAATTATTTTATTACACTTTCTGTTTACACTTTGATAGCTTTCCTAAAGCAAACAATAAACAGAGATGTCTTTTGCACTACATATATAAAAGGAAAGGGCTTGCCTGCTGTATGTTCTAGCCTCGCAGGACTCAGATCAGAGAGTTGGCTTAATTCATTGTCATTTAAAACCAGATGTTTTTTTCTGGCACACTGTCTTGCAAAAGCAGCAATGAAATCCATCAGATGGTACTCAGGGAAGCTCTAGTGCATTAAATTAAATTCCACAAAGCAAGAACAATGAAGAACTGAAAATCAATCCTTAAAAAGAAATACACATAAACAAGAGACATTTTCCTCAACCCTCTACTAAGTGGTAAGTTCAGAGGAGGTCTTTAATACAACTTTGCCAACAAGATGGAAAGCTATTGCATACCTTAGAAGTAGGTGCTGATGCCATATAGATGAATATACACAAGTCTAGTTATTGTTGCACAAAACAGTTATAATCCTTGCTTCCAGGAAGGCAACAGTGTAAAGCTACATGCACTAGTTTGGAATGGTAAGCTCTATACAGCTAGGAGCTTTTGTAGAAAGTGAACTTTGTATTGGTTCTGTACAGCTGCTGAGCTACTGAACTTCAAAACTCTTTGCCCAGGTCGGACCTGGCCCCTGTACAGAGGGCTCTGTTTTATTCTCTACAGATAAAACAGGAAAAAGTAGACCTGTGTAAATATAGGGGGGATGGGTTAGGGTGCCCTTTTCCTTTTCCTTTTCCTTTTCCTTTTCCTTTTCCTTTTCCCTTTCCTTTTCCTTCTTTCCCTTTTCCTTTTCCTTTTTCTCACTAATAACATTTGAATAGCCAGCTCCAAGTCATGCTGAAGACTTAGTGTGCAGCATGACAGATACACAAAGGACACAAAACATATCACATATTAGGTAAATTTTCTCATCAGTTCCTTGATAAAACCCAGCTTGAACTAATCCTAAATTAAATAAATTCTGATTTCAAGCTATCTTGCTAAACAAAGCAACTCCACTAATTCATGAAACCTGAGAATCTACAGAAGTTTCAAAGCTTTGGTTGCTCTTCGTCAAAAATATCACTGCTAAAAATGTGAAGCAAAGACTTTTCAATTTGTGTTGCTAAATTAAAAAAAAAAAAAAGACAAAACCTCCAGGCTGAGAGAAATATTTAATTAGTTTAATTATCTAAAGTGTATACCAATCACCAGAATATTTCCATTCAAAAAGAAAGTCTAAGCAAACAAGAGAACTCAGAGAATCAATTGAGTAACTGTGAGTAATTTTAGGAAAATTAATAGCAGAAAAGACAGTTCAAGGTTGAAAATTCTAACAAGAATATCCTCATATAAATCAAAGTCAAGAAATATAATAATAATAATAATAATAATAATAGTACTACTACTAATGATAATAATACTCCTTTGCAAAGGGACTTTTGCAAGCAAAATTTTTTTGTAAACAAAACTAATTTTGCAAGCAAAGTTGTTTAACTATAAAATGAGAAATGTTAGAAATATCACAATGCAAAACCATTGTGCTAACTGGTGATACAAATTCTATGGAAAGGCATACATGTAATGTTCAACACAGCAGAGTTTGACAAAATTTGCTAAGGTTAACAACAATGACTTGCAGCACTAACTCAGTGCATATACTCAAAATATGAATAAATGGGCCTTCTTTCTTTTTCATTCACTTAATGCATAAAATCTTTTTCATCTTTCTTTCACTGTGAATCTATTTCCTTCCCATATTGTTCTGATCTGTACTAGTCCATCTTTTCTTGCCCTCAATCTCTAACGCTAACAAAAAAAAAATCTAAAATGCTTTTTGAACTGATTCTTCAGACATCATGTGAACAGCATGAAAGCAAGCTGCAACAATTTAAAACAATATTTGTGGTACTGAGAATGTTGCAATATTTTCCCTCCCAGATACTGGGGAGCCAAAAAGAATATGCTGAATCCTCTTCTCAGGTTTGTCAGATGCTTCTCAACCTCTCTCACAGAGACTACTCCTTCCCTGACTGCATACAATTGTATGGTACAATTGGTACATTCACAGTTGTGTAAATGTACCAAGGCATCCTTTATCCGAGAGTAATATGTGGGAAAATTCCTAAATTCATAAGCACTCATGTGGTTTTGAGTAACTGTGCACATGTGCCACAGGGTTACTGCTGTACCCCTGTCCTTCCTGGACACTGTTAAAATCCCTAAGTATGACTTCATTTTATATATCTTCTACATATTGAAAATTAGCGGGAAAAAAGAAATTAAAACTGTAGCACTAGAGGGCACTGTGAACTCCAAGATAATATTGGGCAAAATGTTCCTCTATAAGCAACATACAAGTGTGGTATAAAACCTTCCACTAATTTTGCTACATTTGAACAGTCTATAGAAGTGGTATTAGAATGACTATCAGTGATTTATAAAAAAAACCCAAATTATTTATCTTTCCTTTTTATTTTAAGATTCATATATGACTCACCAAATCCATGGGAGTAGATATTGAAAAGTACATTAGACTTTTTTAGATAAAAAGAAACAATAAGAGATGGAAAATGAACAAGGAAAGAAAAAAAGCAGAAGGAAACTGAGGAGACCATAGTAGATGCATTTGTTTCAGTGTGATATTTGATGTGAAATACCTGGTAAAATCTCCCTTTCTAATAAATTTGATTTTTGCTAGATACAAATACAATAATCTGGACTGAACATATATATGAAATATGAAAACAGGGTAACAAACAGTAAATTATTTTTGTCCTAGAAAATATACAGGGAATAACCTTAATATAGGAGAAGTAGCAATACAGAAATTGCAACCGGAATCCCATAGCACTCAAATAAGGGATTACTTTGAATAGTAATAAAAAAAGAATCATTGACATAGAATTGCTGATATTTCACTGAACAAAAAAGAAATATTTTTTCTGTGCAATTCCAAAGCACAATATGAAGTCTACACATACAATGGTTTGGATCTCTGGAATTACATTACTGATATTTATCTTATACCTATGATTTATGTGTTTAAACACCTTTCCTGTTATGGACTGCATTTTTGTACACATTATGTTGTCCATAATATACCATTCAGTCTAGTGGTTGGGTACTTGATTCTGTTTTGGCAACCTGCTACTTTTTGTAGCCAGTATGTCTGTCAAGAACCGTTTACACTCAGAAAGGATTATTTTAAGTGTGAGGAGTTAATATTTCATTGAATCATCATCATATATTGGTTTGGGCTTGAAAGGATCTTGAAGGTAATCTATTTCCAACAGTTATGGACTTTTCCCATAACAGTTCTCAGCTTTTCCCATAACAGTTCTCATACTGTTGTGACGAAGGTGATCTCAAAATTATTTACTAGCAAAGAATATGAGCTAATATGATGATTTGTCTGATCACAGACAAATGGTCTTGCAAGGAAGCAGAAATACTGAAAGAAGCAGAAGATCTAGCCAGAAGACAAAAATGAAAGCAAGAAACAAAACAAACCTCCAAATGATTTTCATGACGGGATGGTGGAACAAACAATTGAAAGCAAATTACTCAATAATAGACTGATAACAACAATTTGTTCTCCAGGGTATTTATCCCACTCAGTTTCCACAGTAAAGTGAAGATGGTTGACCCAGAGCATTTTGAACAGCACCTGATATAAATGCTGCCCTTCAACTCTCTGGAGTAACCTTTCTTTGCTGATTACAGATAGAGCCTAAGGACACTACCAAAGCATTTAATGACAGCCATTAAAATAAATAGCTGAAAGAAATATAACCTATCTTCCGAGATGGAAGTTGTGAGGCAAAGAAGAAATAAGAAGCTGCTGCATATTGACAAATGTAGCTATTCATTAACTGTGACTGAATAGCTCTGCAGGTGGTGGTGGAGGGAAACACACCTTTCCCTGTCAGCAGGAGATGCCCTGCTCAGGGATGTGTGCTCAGGGCTTTCATTACCTGGAAGAGTATCAGAACTAAATGGTTCAGATTACACAGTTTGACTATATAATTTATGGTCAACAGGACAAGCAGCGTCAGAAGCCAGTGAGCTCTGCAGAGATTGTAGTCTTCCCCAGAAATCAGAAACTCGGAAAGCAATTTTTTAAAAGGCTAAAATGCATTAAAAGCTGTTAATGAAATTTCAGATTGTTACTAAACAATAAACATCTTCAACTCCTGACAAACATCTAGCCAAAGAAAAGCAAACAATTTTCCAAAATTTGTCCACTTACAGTGCTATTTTTGCCACTGATGGAAATATGGATTTTCAATTAATGACCTTTTCCTGACTCAGAAAAAAAAAAATCTCAGCAAGTTTCACAAATTAAAAAAAAAACAACCCACATTTTTTGTCAGCAATAGCTCTAAATAAACTTGTCAAAGAGGATTAACTTTAAGCTTCCTCAGTAGTTCTGTATTATGGGAAAAGCAGTCCAGCAAACATTCTGTGAAAAAAGTAAACAGGAAGTAAGTGTGCATCTTTTACAACATTTGTACAGAATTTGGTATTTAGCTAAAATATTTCATTTTTCACCTCATTAGTGAAACAATGTTTTCTTCTAGCACAAATACTTTCCCCCTGCCTCTCCAAACCCCATGATTTTTCTTACAAATCTGCAATGAAAATCTTTCAACTCACATGACAGTGTTAGTTTCAGCTTTGGCTTTTATTAGGGACATTTTTTCTGTTACCACTGCTCCAATCTAATCAATATAATCTATATGAAAATCCCAGGGACAGATTACATCTGGTTTGTTAACCAGTCTAATATACACCACATTTGGAATGGGATCAGCATGAAGGATGGCCAGATGTTTGCCATGTCCTGGCAGCTTCCTCTGCCGAGGGCAGGGCTCTGAAGCAGGGGAGATTGGCACCTCCTCAAGCAAATTTAGTCACTGTGCAGCTGGGTAGGCATGATAAGAAAGATAGTCTAGGAGGGATGTTGTAACCATGATAAAGACAAAATTTCCTGAAAAGGTAGCAAATTTAACACTTGCAAAAATATTTTTTTTTCAAAGTTATATTGAGAAGGAACATCTTTTCCCTCTACCTATGGTAGAGACTGCCTATGTGCTTTATGAAAGCATCATTCACTGAACACTGACAAGCAACTTAGTCTTTTATTTTTCACCTATATTTTAAAAATTTTTAACCAGAAATTCTAGTTTTTGTAATACACAGCTGGGATTTGGTGCCCAGTTGTTCTAAGCACTATACAAATAAAAGTCAGATCTTTGTTCCAAAGAACAATTAGATATCCCAATTTTTCAAATACAGTTTATTTTATTCCTTAGAAGTGTCAGTGTCTATCACCTTCAGCAGCTCTTTTGATGATAGAAATATTTTGAATTTTTTGAAATAAAGTATGGGATTGAGGTTTGTGGGATTTTTTTTATACTTTTGTTGTTTTCAATAAAATAATTTTCTATTTTTGTAGAAAAACCTCTGAGCTAAAGGGAACACCCTTTTTCAACTTAGATCTATAGGTCAATCTATATCAACAAAGAGCACATAAGTTCAGTTACAACATTCCTTTAAGAAAAATAGGAGCAATAAAAAATCATTTAGCATTTTAAGTCTGATAAACAAATGGGTAGTATAAGAGGCCAGAGGATCTATGATGGGATTAATAAAAGATAACATTTTGTGTCATCTAGGATGCTTTCAGCTGTCTGCTGAGAAGGGGTATTACAGCTCTCAGAAAATGAGTACGTAATTATGAGCGACAACTTTGCAAATAATATTAGCTTTCATGGAATTTAAAGGGAGAACTAAGTTTTCTTTTCATATTTTTCTCCCCACTCCCCCCAAAACAGTGCAATCAGATGATTTTATTTGCTTCCATTTTTATTTTGGAAAAAAACCCCCAAAAATGGCAAAAATCCCCCCCAACCAATCAAAAAACCCCAAAATAATAAAAAAGTAAAGTAAATTAAATAGTAACTGAACTTTGGATATTTGAGATCTACAACTTAACATTCACAGAGTGAAAAAATTCAGATTTGTATTCAACTTGACTGCATTCGATCAAAGTCTTCTATGGGATATTCAGCATTTCTGAACCTGCTAATGAACACAAGCAAATTCACAAAGACATGGTTTGCTTGATAGCCTATTGCAGAAATGAAAACAATAAAGACTCTTATTGGTCGTATCGTTGCAAGAAAGGAGGTAAAGAATGCAGAAAACAAGGAATTATGAGGGAGGAGGAGAGATAGGAAAGTAGGAGGGAAAGAAGGAGGAAATCTTTATGAAAGATTATTATCTATGAAGTTAGGAATCAAATAAAATGATATCAGTTCTTAATAAAGTTACTATGTTGAGGTAGAATTTAGATAAAATATATATATATGTATATGTATAGATGTATATAAATAAGTTAAAGCTGGTAAATTCCTGCTTTTAATGAAGGATTTACAAGATCTTGTAATCTCTCAAATGCTCACAGTGTTTTCCATCCCAAAGGAAATGCAATGGAGGACTGTGGGCCCATGGAGCATTAGCCTCCTGACATCATCAGCACTATCGGAGTTGGAATATAGCACTGTCAGGTCACAGAGGCTGCCATATATAATTACACAGAATCACTACCACTAGAAGAAATGGAAAGTGGTGTTCTGCTTTCCTTTCTGGTTTGGTTTTTCAAACCAGAAAAAGTGAGTAGGTTTTCTCTCAGAGTGTATAGATTTGTTGCTTCCCCCACTTTTTTCACCCTGCCTATGGATGAAGAACCTGATGCTGTTTGATCATGGACACACTGGACTCTGCAGGGCATGCATCAGGAGGTGAGCTAAAGGCAAGAAAAAGGATCAACAGAGGAATGTTGATCCACCATAACCATGGTGGAGTCCACCAAACCATACCTCCTAAGGAAGGATTCTGAATGTGCATTTATATGTGAAAGCAGTATGGAGAAATAAGAGCCAGTTTGCTGAGTAAAACCCTTGCTCTTGAGAATCCCAAGTCTGCTATATTTAACTTTGACCAGCTCTAATTTAGGCCCATGAACTGAGCAGCCATTAGGCACAGCAGCACATACCAGTGAGACACAGAGTGCAGAAATGGTTCAGTTACACCGGAGGCAAATCAAGTTTGCATGTTCCAACAGTATTCAGTGATATGAAGCAAGGGAAGCTACGTGGGTACATTTGGGAATGCACTTCTTACCCAAATGAAAATGCTGATTTAGACCATGTGAACTCTCTTTTCCTCAGCCCAAGGGCAAAAGCTGTTCAGATTTGAGATATTTTCAAAGTGCTTTCTTGAGAGTGAGGCCATATAAATTGTCATCAATTTTAGTAGCTATTCCTTTGCCCTTTTAGTCATGCTGGCCTGCCTTTTCCCTTTTCTTTCTGTTGTATATCACCCAATCATAAAAATGTTACATGGTAGGGATTGATTTCCTTCTCTAACTAAACAATATCTTCAGTTACTGTGACAAAGAATAACACTGCTATCAAGTAATACAGAAAACAGTTCTGTCAAAAAAATGAAACTAGCAATCTGATCAAATACTTAAATGAACAACTATTGTCTCCTCTTTTTGTTCTCTTTGAGCAATGGAAATTATAGCTGTTACTGGTATCATTCGCTGTAGTTGACTTCAGAGAAAAGTATAATATTTAAATAGTTTATTTTTATCGTGAAACTACAATTTAAGAAGGTCCCGAAATAGAGCCTTAATCCATTTTTACTGTTGCAACAGCAAGAAAATAAGGTTTAAAGAAACCTCAAACATAGAAGCACTTGCCTGGTTCATACTTATATAATCTCAACAGTGAAGCAGAACTATACTAAGAATTAGCTATTTTTAACTTCAGAAAAAGTTTAATATTTTTGTAAATCCCCTACCTAGTTTATTATCTCTCCCTAATAAGATTCTGTCTACTCAGTAAACAAAGGGAAAAAATTATTCCAGCCCTGGGAAATGGTTGGCACAAAAATTTGAGTACAGCTGTTGGATGTTCTTTCATTTTCTATGGACTGTGAGCTGAAAATTCTTCCGTCTTCCCTCATTGATTATATTTCCCAAATTATTCTCCAAAGATGCCTACAGCTGATAAATAGCTTTATGATATTTGTTTCCTGAAGCAGAATATTTTATTGGATATTTCACCAGTGCTGAGTAGAACAGGAGAATTACTTAAGGAATTTAGCAAATAATTTCCTACAATGCAGGAAATTTCCTACAATGCAATCTTTTGGCCTTCTTGACCAGTTCTAGTCAGAGAGATCTTGGCCTTCAGGAATAACCCACAGTTGAACAGAATCACGGTGGGAGACATACAAAGGCTTTGGGATATTAAAGAGAAGAGATCATTGCATTAGTTTCTGGTTTGCAACTGACAGAAATCCCAGAAACCTGATAACTCAAAACTTAAGGAATTGTTGCCAGCATTGATTAGAGATGTATGACTCCTCAGTGATTTGGGATGTGATGCTGACCAGGGAAAGGTGATGTATTACTTGTTTCCAAGTAGTCTGAACAATGTATCAGGTTTACATGTAGCAGTATCCTGTCGTTTGGGAAATAGTTCTGGTTAAATGTTTGCTAACCAGAATATGATTATCTGCATGACTTAGCTGCCCCAGAGCTTTTGAGAAGGTCCAAGCATCTGTTTTGTTTTTATTGTTTTTCAACAAAACCTTCTAAATGATTTACAAATCAACCCTTGCTTTGTCAGCCTGAGAGGCTAGCGTGACAGATAGGCCAGAGGTTTTGTGTGACTGATTCATCCAAGATTCATGATCGAGAAATGCCCTTCACTCTCTTTCCTGAATTAAATAGATTTGGGAATAAGTTGTAGCTGCCAAAATAAAAGGTCAGCAAGCAAAATTTTGAATCTACTCTGAAAGATGTCAGAGGACTGGAGGACTGGATATCCTTTAGTCCTGCCTTTCTGATTCAGTTTCTTGGCCTAACATGAATATAATTATGACCCTTTTAGGAATATGATTAATGTTTCCAGGCTTATCTAGAACGATCATAATTTATTCTGATTTTTAAAAAGTTTCTAAGTCCTTTCAAAGATTTAGGCTGCAAGATAAAAAGGCATTTATTTCTGAATAATTCTTTTCAGCATAAAGAAGAATCAACATATTAGTGAACATGCTATTGAAAGTGGAGTTTTGAGATTTCAACATTATGAATGTTGGATTAGGTTTATCCGCAATTAAAGAAATATCTCTAAATTGCTATTGATTGTTTGCTATTTATCTGAAAGCCAGCATTTGAATAAATACAAGGAAACTTCTGGCAGAAAAATATTTCTCATGTTGCTTAGTGTATTTAGTACAGCATGGCTAAATATAGAACCTGGTTATTTTCTGGAGTGGCCTGTAAATTAAGAGATATCATTTTTTTATTGGTGTAATGTAGAAATTAAAATGGCAACAACAACTTTGTAATACATTTAAATGCTTATTTCTTTTCCCTATTTGTTAATATTATGGTGATATCATCCCCAAAGATGCCAGATATGTGTAGAGTAACAGGATGCTTATAATTAAGTCCTCTGCTAAGACAGAAGTGAAATCACAGTAAGCCTGACATTAGGATTTGAGCAATGTTAAAATACGTATTCCATTGCACATTACTATCTTCAATTCAGATAGGTATTTCATGTATAAGAGTACCTAAATGTTAAAGAGAGGAGCTACTTTCAAGAGATAAGATTGATTTATCTCTTATTATGTTCTTGCTAATACCAGACCATCTCTGAGTACTATAATGAACAGAACTTTATTTTGGAGTAAGTTTAGGAATATTTACTTCAATAGATCTTTCAGACTGTATCTTGTTTCTTCCATTGTGCAAGTATTTTGTATAATAATTTAATTTTAATATGACTGCTTAGGATGACAAAATTAACACAAAATGAAATCCAGATCAGGGTGGTGGATTTACCTGACAAATTAAGCCCGCATAAAGTCACTCACTCAATGCCCAACATACCCCTGCCTGCCGTGGGATGGGGTAAAGAATGGGAAAAGTAAAAGTAAGAAAACTCAGGGATTCAGATAAAGACAGAGAAGCAATAAAAAGCAAAGAAAAGAGGGAAAAGCACTTACAAAAACAATAATTCACCACCTCTCACTAGCAGACAAATGGTCAGTCAGCCTCCAAGCAACAGCCTCTTTGTAAGGCAATTCCCCACGTCCCTCTCCTCTCCATTTATCGCAGCTTTCCAGGCTGTTTCTTGTCTCCACCCCTCCACTCTCTAGCAGGGGTGGGGTCCCTGTGTGCAGAATCAGAAAAAGAAAGCACGGAGTCTGTGTAAGGATTGTTCACTAATAGCCAAGGCTTTGGTGTGATACCAGCAGGGCTTTAGTCATAAATGCACAGCACCATATGGGCTGCTGTGAAAAATGTTAACCCAGCCAGTCCCAGTACTACCAGTTCAATGCTATTTAAGTGTCAACACTATAAATGTGTAAAACGTGATTATTGCTTGGACATTTTAGGTATTTTCTTCACACTTTAGCGCAGAGGTAGAATCATGGCATATGCCAATGTTCACGTGTTAGGTGCAATTAATGCTGACAAAAGTGATGCTAGCAGCCAAAATAAGCGAGACAGCTTAAGTAAAAGACAAAACCAATTTCATTTCCATAGAGCTTCTCAAGTAATTTGAAATTAGAAAAAGAGTTTAATTATAGCATTCTTCCCAAAATAATAAGAAAACAAACAAACAAGAAAAAAAAAATCACTGTGTAGGAGATAAATTCTGATCACACATTAATTAATTTCAAATGGAACTTTTTCCTTTGGCATTGCTGAAGTTATGTTATCTATCTGTCATGCTTGTTTGATATCAGACAACAGATTAGAAAAGATAAAACATCAAAGTGGATGTTTTCCATTCTAATAATGTCAAGATCTTTTCGTTAAATAGAACTCATTTACCTATAATACGAACAGGACCGATATTGGCTGAAATTTGGAATACCTAAAACTTTACTTTGATGTCAGTGCTTCTCATGTTATGAAAATCTCTCTCCTAAAAAAATCATTTTGATTTACTGTAAAGATCACTCTTTCAGTAATTTAAGAAAAGTGACTACACAGACACATGAATACACCCACAAAACCAAAGCTTCTAATACAGCAAAGTTTTCTATGCTTTTTGGATGCTAAATTCATATTTGTTTTTAAAAGAACAAGAAATTTAACGAGAACTCCTTAAAAGGAATATTAACACTTGCCTTATCCTAAAGTTACACTGTAGCAGCAGTGTGGAGAATAAGGTCCATAGGGAAAACTAGGTCCACAGGGAATTTGCTTTGGCAGCTGTGTAAACAAGATAACCATATTTCTATGGTATCTTGTGTAAACAAGATAACCATATTTCTAAATATTAACCAGTTTAAAAGTGGGGGGGATAGTGAGTTTCTTTATGTAGACTGAATGAACAAGCTAAAATATTTGTGCAAATTGTAGCCATGTAGTCACCCAAGCAGACAAGACTACATGGCAGAATTCTGAAGAATTTCTACAGAACCCTGAGCCTGTGAGATATGGTGCACTGGCAGATGCACTGCCCTGACTTTGTGCTCTATCCCACAGTTGTTAACACTGATGAACACCTAGAACAGCCAGGGGACTAATCTTTAGTCTAGGGAGCCTAATCTTTAGTGCTAGGCTTGTGAAACGCACTGGCTCAACTACCTGCACAAAACTGTCTGTGTCCTGCTTTCCTTGTGCTACACAGAAGTCAGGAGATTATCTGCGTGTAAAACCCTACCAGTTTTGAGATAACATAGTGCTGCTTTTAGGGGATGACTTCTACACTGTGATGCTCTTCCACTGAAGTCAGAACACCTTATTCTAATACACAATTAGGAAGAGGTCAACTGAATATTATAAAAATTGTAAAGAAAAGATTTGTATAGCAATTTAGGAAAACTATGCACAGGCTTTAAATCCTTAAATTACAAGCTATCTGGATAGCATTTCTACTATATGCTAGCTATCCCTGAGGACTGCTTTTAATCCAGATAATTTCAGCAATCTACTTTAAACAGCTATGAAAACAGTCCTGGTGGAATATAAAGCAGATGTGGATATTTGTGTCCAGAATGAAGGGAAGGGTCCAGAATCTGTATACTTTTCTCCACTGCTGAAGCCAGCACATTAAAAAACTATGGTATAATTGGTTCCTCTATCTGGAACGATGTACAACCTTTATATTAATACTGTAAATGAGAAAAAGAGTGAGGAATCTTCATACTGGGGTTAAGAAAATGCAATGTGAAGAATTATTTTACACAAATGGATGAAAAATATTGAAGGAGGCTTCTTCTCTCTTCTTCCTTAGGCTCTTCAAAAGGTACTCTTTTCTCACACAGAAATTATTAATAACTACTGGCCTTCCAGGAGTTATTACAGTGACTAGCAAAGAGTTAGTGTTTTCATAACAGAATTTAGGCAATCCTGTAGCATTTTTTGTGCATAACAAAATAAACATTTATTTAAAGAGTATGCATAATAAAATTCTATGTCTTCTCAATTTCTTTACTGTAATTAGTAATTAATTGCTAATATTTATCTTTAATGTGAATACAACTCTTTTGACTACATGGAAAAATCATCTCAACAAATATCAAATGCACAAACAATAGATACAATTGTCTTAAGGAAAAAATCTTTAATATAAATTTCATTTTTTATTGCTCATTTCTTGCTGATTTGCCATGCACCTTGTTAATGTTTAGCAATCTTATTAATCTGTAATTTTCAGGATCACCAGAATTTCCTTTGAGTTGTGATTCACAGCATTTACCATTAAACATTCTGCCATAGATTGTTTTCCAAAAATATATAAGATCTTTTCTTTCAAAAGTTGGTTCTTTATTTGTGACATCTATCTGAAGGTTTGGAGTACTTCTCTTATTATCTCCTTTTCTTTTGCATGAAAGGAACAAAACAAATGTTTTGCTTTCTTTGAAAACAATAAAATGGACAAAGACAGAGAAAATATGATCCAAATCAAGATGTTTTCTTCCCATTAGTTATAGTTAATAAATGCAAAAAGCAGTCGTCCAAAAGCAACACAGAGATTTCTGGTGATCACATTTCTAAGAATGCGAATCTTAATGTCTCAGAGAAACAGGTAAAAAAAATAAGATAAATAAAAGGTCCTAGGAGATCTTGAATAGATCAAGGGTCTGTTAAAAGATGTATGATGGGAAGGGAAAATAATGAATCATGAATCATGTTTTTCCTAGGACTAGAAGCAAAGAAGAAAAGCATTGCATCTGGCAGTTTCTCAAGCAAACAGAAATGCACAAGGGTAGGGTCACTAGAAAAGAAATAAAGGAATTACCAAATCCTTGTGCTTTCCATCTTTGACTACCTCCTAGATCCCAGCCCCTTAAGACTTTGAAGCAGAAACAGCATTCATAATTACAATTGCTGTTCTGCTGCTTAAATCCAGAAAACTGTATTTCTGTGATCACATATGCAACTGAAACAATATTGTTTTAGTTGCATATGTGATCACAGAAATACAGTTCAATTTGAACAATCAAATTCACCATTGTCAAAAGAAGTTCTGCCCAAGCAGATCCCACATTGTTTCAAATTCAAAACACAACATGACTAACTACCTCCCTAATTCCAAAAATATTATTTTTTTTTTAATTAAAAATGGAGTTCTTGGTTTTGAGTGGGGGATTTTTCGCCCCTCATTTTGAACTTTCTGATTTTTACAAGAGTTTCAGAATAGTACAAAAGGATTGCTCTCACAGTATTCCTAATGTAGAGCTCATGGCCCAGTTCTTCTGAATCAAAGGATGATCTGGAATCTAGAATTTCACTGTGTATGAGGTGATATTTCAAAATTTTTTAAAATGCCAACTTTAATAAGGACTCTATATCTTATCTAGATATTTTTAGGATTTATTACCTTATGTAGTCAAAGTAGTTTTTAATAAGTGAGTCAAATGACCTCTTATCAAAAGATGAGAGAGTAAATTCACCTCCTTTTATTTAAAGCTGTCATTGAATTTAGTATGTTTTGAGCCAAGAAATTACAGACCATTTTTATGTGCTAAAAGAATGAAATATACTACATATATTAATTAATGAATGACAATCCAGATGTGATGTAAAACAAAATAGAACACTAGTCACTATAATTCTCTTGCATAGTAACAAGATGATTGATTTCTTTTAATCTGCTCGTATTTCCACACCTGATTAAAAAAAAACCCAAAAACAAAAAAAATCCCCACAATTTGTTTAAATATATTATGGTTGCAGACAAAAGTTGAGCTTAAGCCTTGTTTTCTTACTTTGAAAACTCAAAAGTTCATGACTGGCTAACAGAAACTTTATCTCTTTGTCTCTTGGAAGGGTAGACCTTTAAAAGAGTCCAACTCAGCAAGAGTTCAAAGCAGTTTAAAATACTGGTAAAGTTACAGCCTGGATTACCAAGCAAAAGAATGCAGTTTTACTAGGGTAGACATCTTTGAAACAGAATTTCTTAGTGCTATCAGAAGAGAGTCTGGTGGTTTTATGCAACACTATTGTTCTACCTTTGCACTATCTGACTTAGATTTCTGACTTTTTAAAAGCCTGAATGACACCAAAGTGTTTGCAACTACTCTATAACACATTCATCTGGTCATCTCATCTAGATGAAGCCCCTTTACTGGACAAATTTTTAGAAATGCATTTAAAAATAAGGAGATCTGACCTTAAAAACATTGTAGTGCAAGATATGAATATTGACCCTCTATTTGAGATAACAGAAAGAAGGAATCATATATACAAGCTATGAAAACTAGTGACAAGGAAGATAATGTTATCAGCCATCAGGAAGGACAGGGGGAAATAAGCAGCAAAAAAATTTAAATCCCTGAACAGTTTTCATCTCGTGAGTTTAAAAAGTCATTTCTGAACATTCTTCATTAATCCCTTTAAATAAACAAGTTTTTCTTGGTTTTTCTCATCTATGATTTCAAAGCAAGTCAAAAATTACCATTTTGGATGCATCATTTCAGTCTGAAATTCTGTCATTAAATCTCAGCAATTGAATTTTTTGCATTTTTATCCTAAATAATTTAAATCCAAGTTGTAAATTAAACACCAGAACTAGAAATATAATACATAAAGAAATTTAATTGAATTGCATAATATATCTTATTATTGATAAGATAATATAGATAAGATAATATTTTTTTTTTTTTTTACAATTTCTACTCACATTTCTCTTTCATGTGAGCAGGTGGCAATTGAGAAGAGAGGGTTCAATTAAAAGTAAATCACTGCCACTGTGAAAACTGAAACCCTGAGTTCTTTGCTGATTAACATGCCCAGTGTTATCCATTTCTCTCAACTGGGATAAGGTTGAAGTGGTCAAAGTTCTTAATGAGTGAATGGAAAAATCTCGCATTTTACCTCTGCCATCCTGAGGATTAAATTGTTTTAATGGATTTCAAAACTGTTGCTCTGTATTTTAGTTCAACTACACCTTGTCTATGCATTTCCAGAGGTCTTTCCACCAAATTGTCTTTCTTGGGACCAACATCTGCAAGGACTGAACACCCTCTGCCAATTAGTAACTCTCTGGTTAGAAAAATATTTCAGTTATTTGCTGAAAGTATTTTGACTGACATTTGGATGCTGTCCTTATATTGAATGTCAAAAGTGTTTTGGAAAACTGACATCACAGAAGTCGATTAAAAAAATCTTCTGAACTATAAGAAAGACCAGCACAAAAGGACTTGAACAGTAGACCAGTGCACTGGCAGATATTCCTTTGTATGATCCATGATATTGGACTGGATGCTTATCTCACTGGTAGATATAGCTTTGGCTTAGGGAGAATGCTTTCCAGCTGAGTAGAACATTCAAGTTCCCAGATGTCTTTATTAAAAGAAGGTTATAAACATGCTGTGTTTTAGGCTGCTGGAAAATCTGGAAGTTGTTTTCCATACACACACACCTTGGGGGGAAAAACTCTGCTAAGAAACGTTGTCAATTTTATAAACACACACAAACCAAATCTTCTGACTGCATTCTGTGCAAACATATAGCTGATGGTGTGTAATGTTCAGATTATTATGGCTAAAATCCAAAATTCAGAAACAAATAACATGATTTGCTGTCCCTCCTCTCTCCTGGTGTAATGCTCATCCTTCCTCACATAAGTCATATTCTCTTGCACAAGTCAGCTGTAAATACTGTTGGCATCTTGCCTTGCTGATAGTCCTCAAATCCTTTTTTATTCAGGATCACTGGACCTCGAAATATTTGTTCCTTTAAAAATTTCTGGGTAGTTCTAATGCTATCTATCTTTATTATAGCTGCTTTAAATATTCAATCAGGTTATGCTCTAAAAAATTCCGTCAGATTAAATATTTTTGCCTTTGGATCCGTTGTTCCCCTGTGTAAAAGACAGATCTATATAATTTCTGTTGAGCATTTCATAAATTGCCTCACTCCTAGGCAATACTAGTTAAAAATAATGTCTCGTGCAAGATTAAGCCTACCCACTATCAATTAGAAAATCACGTTTGCAAGGCTTAGTTAATTGAAAGTTTCCCAGCAGGATTACTCTGAGAACAATGATGTATTTTCACTCCCAATTCTTGTTAATTAGCCAGTCATAAAACACTTCTTACTCACCATAAAATCTTTGAAGATCAATTCACTAGGACAAATTTCATTCAGCCCATTGATTGTTCAAGTTTTGATCAGATAAAAATACTGTTTATTATTTTTCTTCCCAAGATGCATGCTTATTTCTAATTTGCACATCAGAAAGATCTGTTTGACTAATTCTTTATCATCCTTTTACTAAAAATCCTCTTCTGTTAGCAGGCAATAAATTACATTAAAATGTGTACATTTTCAGGTACAATTATTTTGCAGGAAAAAATAGTATGAAGTGTCTTGCCAATGGTGCATAAAATGTTGCTAAAGTTTTGGTGTGTGAAGAAAAATTAAGTGTATAAAGAAGCTGTGGCCAAGAAAGGAGTGGAAATAATATAGAAATAACATGTCAGCTAGGTGACTGATAACTTGACCAGTACCACATGAAGCACAGGCAGAGGTAATAGTACCATACCAGTAAAAGTAACCATGGAAATTCAAATACTCTACAATTTTTCCAGTACTAGATTTTTTTTCTGAAATAAACAACAACCCCTGGTGTTTTTTAATTGTAAGTCTCACAAAAGGTCTTACCTATGCTTCATTCATTTGCTTAGTTACCAATGTCTCTGAAAAGTGAACAGACTCTAGAATAATTGTTAAGAATTAATTGAGGAAATTAGCTACTTTTTCTCCAGGGCATAACTTAGGGTTGTTGAACCTTTACAATTCAGCAAGGTCAGTTTGGCAGAGCATTTAGTACAGACTTCAATTCACCTCAGAAGAGTGACAGTATTGGCACCTGCTCAGCCAGAAATATGCCTTACAGTCTGCTTCCCTAACCATCTCTGTGGTTAGGATTTCCATTAACTTGTTAAAATTAAGATAAACAATTCTCTGAGAACAGATGGTACGTAAGCATGTAGAGAAAAGAACAAGAATGGCAACAAAGACTCCCAGGTTTCTTTGCCTAAGGCTTCATTTTAACCTTCACAGAGCTCCATTTTTCTTTTCCACTGTTCCACTTTATTTTCCTCATTTATCCACCACTGAAGCAGACTATGAGTTCCATGAAGCATATGCTAGGAATATTCTACATGCCCTTTTTTTCTGGAATAGCTCTTTGTTTCCAGGACTCTCACATCTGTCCCAAGCTGAGTCATCATCCTTAGGCCGCACTTGCTGTGAATGCACCTTATAAATGATGTCAATAAAACTTTGCAATGGGATTCTCAGAGCCCTCCCAAAAATGTGACCTCACTTTGGCTAAGATGGTAAGAAATCCATGAATTTCTGAGCTGTCAGCTACATTTTTCTGAGGTCTTCAAATTGCAGATTAGGAAGGGATGTGTAATATGGCCTTTGTGCCCCTCTGATCTCAATCCACCTGGCTCCAGGGTGTTTTCTCATGTGACCAAAAGGTTGTTACCAGTTAAGCCAGCTGGCAATGACCTCAAAGAGTTGATTTTTTTCTTTTCCATTTTATTTAGATCTGCAGAAATCTCTTGCCAAATTGGCCTCTATCCAAAGCCATAAAAATTCTTTGAAATATACTTGAAAACCAAGTTTACCATCTAGCGAAGATAAAGCCATGACAGGAGAGGCTCCCATCTACAGAGATTTCTGACAGGAATTAGGCTTCTGTAGCATAGCCACCAGATAGCAAAGGGGAGACATTGTAGTAGCTCATGTGATTTTCTTTTAAGGGCATAGAGACAGTGAAGTCTGTTTGTACCAAAGGCTTTGGATACTCCTTTAACTCCTTATGACACATACAGGATTCCAGAAGAAGATGGTTCCTCTTTGAGCCGCTGTTGCAGTTGGTTCTGGAGTCTCACAGAGAGATGTTTTTATACTCCCCATGAGTGCCATGCACACTGCTGAGAGCAGTAATATTCTGTCCAGAATGATGTATAAAACTAGGGAAGACTGTGGACTAGAGACACAAGATGTGTGTTGAAGGAGTGTGATTTATCTATCTATTACATCCATATAAGAAAAGACATTATTATATCATCAGTACTACTAGCACTGATAATCCTAAGCAGTCTTCATACACAGTGAATAGTTTTCTTGTATCAGATTTTATGTAAATATAAAATAGAAAAAGAATTGTCAGGTTGTAGTCTCACAGTTGCACAGTTTCTTGCTCAGAGGCCACACAGGAATAAAGAGACTGGAAGCACTTTCCTGTCTGTAGATCAGAGCAAATACCTCCACTGTGTTCTGATTGCAAGCCAGTGGACTGTGAGTGGTCCCAGCCCACTCTCCATACTCAGGTATGTTGGCAGAAGCAGTTGTTCAGTGTGTTCCAACATGCATTTTTGTGTTGCCTACACTTCATTCAGTAGAAAGGCTTATGTGTCCTGTTTGTGTGTCTGTTTCCTCTAGCTATATATTTTGGTTTAATAGGAGATATTATCTCTCTCTGCAATTATTCTGTAAATGTTATTTAATACATGTCATATATGTCATGACAGATTTGGTGCAAAAATATGTGACTTTTTTGTGAAATACAGTAAAGCCTTTCTTTTTCAGCATGGCCCTTTTTTGAACCCTGGAATAGAAACTTTCACTTTATTTAGAATTATTAATTCAGAAAATGTAGAGATGAACATCCAGATGGTATAAAGGTACATTTTGCATTGTCTTTAATACTGAAACTTAATGGCCTGACAGCTTTTCTTCAACCTTTTTTCTTTTTTCTGTCTATCACCCCAGGTGCTTTTTGAGTAGGGCTCATGCCATGTCTGCAGCCTTCTCATGAGGCTCATCAAATACTCAGATTTAATTATTTTTATGCTGGTTGTCTTTGGCTGTGGGATGCCCTAAGCAGTGGGAAGCTGGTAGGAAGCAGCAGCTGAGCACATTTCTGCTGCCTGGCCTGTTTCAATGGTGGGCTGTTGATTGCCTGTTGTTTAGCAGCATCCATGTAAACAAACTCACTCCAGCTGGAATCATTCAGGCATCTTGAGCCCCATGGAGATGAGTTCTTAAAAAGGTGGTGCTGTTCTTTGACAAGATTGCAAAGCCTGCTGATAGAGATAGGAGCATTTTGGAGATGTTCTTCAGCTTCTACAAGGTATTTGAGTTATAAAAATATGGGTTAGAGGTAAAAATGAGGGCTAAACAAAATAAATTTGGGACACATAAAAGTGGAATAGAGGCTGAAATAGTGTCAGGCTACAAACCACAGCATCTTACTGGGAAATATCATCCAGTTAGAGGCTTTGTTCATTTGGTTTTCCGAGGGTAATTCTCACCTCAGTCTTTCTTAAAACTTTACTTATTAAATAGAAGAAAATGTGAAATCAAAATGAAGACTGCAGGTAAGAGATGGTGGGACTGTAAATAATAGCAGTGAAATGTGATCAAAGATAAAAAATATGAAGTCTTCTCACAGTTTTGTATTACATCAGATAAGAGCTGGAAAGAGCTGGATAGGAAGGGAAGAAATACTCATAGGAAGGGAAAAAATACTGCTTTGTTTCTTACTGCCTGCCCACTGGAAATATTCAAAATTCAAAAAGCTAATGTGACATCCTTTTGAGTTAATGAATAGAATCTCTTTAGAAGATTCAACTGAAGAAAATATTAAAATGCTTACTTCTTGGACGTATCTTCATTGTTAGATATTTTAAAATAGAAAAAAAAGACAAATTTCAGCCCTACAAGAGATTTCTGCAAAAAATATAAAACCCTATTCTATCAAAATATAGATTTTATTTTTGCAGGTGAATTAAACACATGCATGGAATATGTTTGTATTTTCAAGATAGCTTAGTGGCATAAAATAAAAATTTTCCCAGATTTTAAATTATGGGAGTTATATGTCTTCTCACAATTTAGAAAGAACACAAAATCTGTTTTCAGTGAAAAAAATATTCTCTTGAACTGTCTACGCAGGAAATATCTTTTGAAAGCTTCATGTTTTGATTATCTGTACTAAATGTTATTAAGGGGTTATTGTTTCCCTGCATGCAGTAGGTGAACTCTAGGAAACATCTTGAGTTCAGAACAAATAAAGCGTTTTATCATTTCTTGAAATTAGAATGCTCAAAGATGATCCAGTTAGAGCAGTGAACTAGTAAAGAGTAACAATGATGACAGCCCTTATAATTGGAAAGGGGAAGATATAGAGAAATTATTTTAGAAAAAGAGCTGAAGAGGAAATAATGTGAGCACTTCTACCTGCAAAAGATCCTTAATGAATATATTATCTTGCATTTTGAATTTGTGTATGTGGTAGTAATTGTTTTTAATAATGTATCAGCAGTTGAATAGATAAAAGGACAGTGCAGTTATGTATAATGTTAAGGGGTTTCAGTTTATTAGATAACTGTATAGCAAAAAACAGGCTTGAAATAGCTTCAAGTTCTTTTGCAATATTCTATTTTAAATGCAGTAATTTGCAGTTATGGTCTTTTTTTTTTTTTTCTTGCAGTAAAAATATAGCAGCTGTCAATAAAATAGAGAAAATGAGGAAAATAAAAAAAAATTTAAAGTGTATAGTGCAAAGAATTCCACAGCAGAGAAAATAAAGGCACTGTAAACAAGCAGAGCTAAACTTGTATAAAATATTTGTCAAACGAATCCAGCATTTTACAAGAGCTGGTATTGAAATGCATAGGGTTCAGTGGTTGGGTGCACTGTATGGTTCTTAATAAGCTTTTAGCACTACCTATGCCAGATGAGTCCTTTCCTCTTTAATACAAAGTTAAGGCAAAGCAATTTGCTTTATGGAATGAAAAGGAATCTTAAGAGTCCAGACAGAGAAATCCAATTTCATCTCCAGACAACCCCAGTGCTATATGCCTTCCATTTCAATGACTGACAGAATCTATTCCTCCTTTCCTCTAGTGAAGAATCAGTTAAAAGCTCAGTGTTATATTTTGGGGGGGGGGTGTTATTTTGTTTTTAAAATCTTGCAATTCATGTACATACATTTATTAATACCTTGCTTCCTTCTTCCATTAATTCAGCTAAATTACAATTGCCAGGTTAATGAACTGTAAGTTTATATAAATTCTGTCTGTTGCTCCACCAGCTTTTTCTGATTCTATTCCATTGATCTATCAAGTGTGACCTGATTGCAGATTTCTAAAACATAAAACTCCTCTTACTTGAAGATTAAAGCTGTACCTAAACCTCTGAGATACTCATTGATAGAGAACTTCCCTATCAACCCATAGCACATTTTAAAAAGTATATTTCTTATTTTTCCTTCTCCTGTCACAGAATGTCAAGTTCAAGGATTTTTAGATTGATCAAAGTCTGTCTTCAGAGGAATAACTAGTTTTACATGCTAGTTCCAAAAAAGGCTCAAATTTGGCCTGATGTTGACAACAAGTTTTGAAGGAAAATTTACAGATTTAGGAGGCAAAACATCAATTTGTTTACATATAGTGAAGCCTCTTCAGCCTATAAGTACATTGAAATAGAATTATTTAATTGCTAAATAGGTGAGAAGCATTTTATTCTTCTTAAAGGTGTCATTCAACGTTACCAGTAATAAAGATTCTACTTTGTTGCTCACTTCACTGTTTATATATAAATCTGTTCATGCATTCAGACCAGAAACAACAGAACTCAAATTTTCATTGCGTGGGAAATTAAAAAGTTATTAAAATGCCAAATGAATGGATCTATTAAAAAAAAAAAAAGAGAGAGTGAATTATGGACGGCAAACATTTAATTAAACAGTAATTCAAACTGGTTTGCATAAAAATGTTCTTAATGAAATCACCTCAACATCTAAATTCTTAGGCTTTGTTCTACCATTTTTAAGGAAGAACAGCTAAACTTCTAGGTTGAAATGTCTGAATGCTACTGGCAAGTAACTCTTGGATCCCCACAGGATTTTCAGATGTCCAGTTCAGTGCTACCAAGTACCATTTGACTTTTGGAATGGAAACCTAGCATCTGGGGACAGTAAGCCTGGAGCTTGTGGCCTCTGAGCCCAAGTCTCTGGTTTTGATCCTGGCAGCCCAGAGAGTAAATAGGTAAGCAGGCAGTTGAAAAAAAGTGGATGTGTTAGAATGATATTCCACTGAACCCTATTCCTTCAGAAATTAAAAAGAAACTTGATTTACTTTTAACATTTTACTTAAAATGGAAAGTGGATGATGTGACTTTAAGTAAATGAATATTTGCTACATTTGTGGAAAAAGCTGAAATTCTTTTGGTCAATGTAGTATTATTTTTCCTTTGGAAACTGTCATGAATACTACATCACTTATTTCTTGACTGCAGAATTCCTCTTAACTTGCATAAAACAGTTGGGTTTCTCCTGATTAAAATGACTGAAAACTCATATGATACTTAAACTGAACAGTTGGTGTAGTTCAGTCCTCAATCGTTTCCTAACCTAGTAGAGATCACTATCCTAGTCACAGTTAAATTGGGAACGTCACAATAGACTTTTTTTTCTGATAATACATTTCCTTTGTGTTATATTTTGGTTTGTTACAGTAGAAAAACTACATGAGCTTATAAAACAGTGACATATCTAGCTAAATAACAGCATGGACAGCAACTTAATCTTCACTTGTTCCACTAGCTCATATGCATTTCCTTGAGTTTCCTAGTATTACTGTACAGCTAAGCACAAACTGGATGGGGTTCTGGGTAGGCTTTCGCTTGCTTGCTTGCTTGATTTTGGAAGTGGGTTTTTTTTTTGTCTTTTTTTTTTTTCCTCTTCCTTATTTTTCTTCAGTTTCCAGTAGGAAAACAAACCACAAAAACCCAACAGAACTAGAATTTTATCAGTTATCTGCTCACTTCATAACATTTGCTTTCTCTAAATGCTTCACTTTGAACTAGATCAAAATGAAAGAATGTGATATGAAAAACAGCTTTTTAAGTATCCCTAGCATATGCAGAGAGTTATTTGATAACACATAGTATGCAATACACTTACCACCTATTTAATTGCTCTTCAAATAAGGTCAACATACTTCCAGTGGAATTCATTAGTATAGCATTAGCATTCTAAATATTATTCATTAAAACATACTAAATAAACTCATCCAAGATAGTAGTATTTTAAGAGATGTCAGGATGTTTGGGTTTGAAATATGCTTACACTCAGCAATATCAAAAGTGTTTATATTTTAAATTAGTCTTGTGATTGTACTCTGTTTCACTCCTTGTTTCTTCTTCTGGTTTTCTGTTTCACTTCCTGACTAATAATTTTGAATTTTTTTTCCACTATAACTGTAAGAACTGCACTCTGTAGGTAATTGCTAGTCTTCATTTGATCGCTCTCTGCATGTTGGCTTCACAGTATATTACCTTTCACCATTTTATTTTTTACCCTGGGAGCTGATTTCTAGAACTGATTACTTGGAAAAACGGCAATCTGCTCAATGTTTTTGAAGTCTTAAGCTTTTTTTAGCAACATCATTTCTTTTGGTATATTCTTCAACAAATCTTGAACTGTTTATGCTATTTATTGTTTTTATTTATCTTTGTGGCCATCATCTGGAGATACGCTTAATCATATCAGCTTTGTTTTATTGCCAGACTCCAGTTTCAGGGAAATAAATCAGGGTTTTGTTGTTTTAGTGTACTGGGACAGAAAATTGACTTTCAGTTAAAAAATCTTGGCAGAAGGAGAAGTATGACAACAAACTCCCAAGTTAGTGCAAGCTTTCCTAACATGAGATCTTAGATTCTGCAGTAAAAATTTACCAACAACTAGAGCAGTTTTGGGACTACTCAGGCTTCCTATCACTTAGGGTGACTGTGACTCTTAGCACAATTTTCTGCCAGCACTATTTTTTGTCTCTGTCACTAAGCATGACAGTGATCAACAAAATGTGGTGTTATATAAATAAAGAAGTGGGCTGATTGCACAAAACAATTCTGCTCCATGCAGCTGGTGCTGACATTTCCCCCATTTTTTAAAGGTCAAGATTTAACAAAGTGGCAACCAGTATCTATGTGGAGTTAAGGATTATTGTTATAATTAACAGATTGCTTAAATTGCCAGCGATTGGTAGACTGTATATAATATTGCCATAATACTCTTAATATTGTTATATAGAACATCTGTGATATTTAACTCCTAACTAATGTAAATAGGTGACTGGGTGGCTCCTTGAAATTAGTGACATTATGAACTTGCAACAGCTGAGAATGTTATCATATTTGCACAATAGCATCCATGTACTTAAAAACCTGCCGACATCCTTCTAAGACAGCTTAGAATTTAGCACTTCATAAAGTGTCATTTTCTAATTGTAGTGTTAAATTTGATGTAAAATAAGGAAAAGAAAAAAACCAAAAAAGTAACCAACAAATAAATGCAAATCAAAATAGTAAGCAAAACAACAAAGATAAAGTTAAAACCAAAATAATAAAACCCTCCAACAGTGACTGCATGCACAAAATATTACTGAAATGTGTTAAAAGTATTTTAAACTCTGAAAAAAAAAAGGATTTCTGAAAACTTGCTCCTGATTTCTTTTTTGAATGGGTGGTTAAGAGCCCTTTCATTTTGCTTTGAGATACTGTGATTAAGATACAAGACCCTTATGTTTTACTAGAAATGTAATAATAGCAATCTAAAGGCGAACTCATTTTTAAGTTGCTAGTTTTGCCAATTCTGAACATAGCAATTCTTCAAAACATTCCTCAGAAGCATTCATCACACCGTTTCCAAAATGAGCTCCAAGTGATCATGGTCATACTATAATAATGCTTTGAAGCTGTCTACTTTGCAGTTTTAAGGAGTAATCTTCATGGAATCATTACCCTGGAAGATGATTTGAAAGTTGATGAATGTTTTATGATCATTGCTTTTTCAGTGTGATTTTATATAGAAATGAAAATAAAACAGGAAACCTCTACAATGTTTTGTACATGTACGCCTTACCTAAATATAAAATAAGGACTACTGAGTTTGCCAAGACCAACTTCTGAGGTCTAAGCAGCAGAGCACAGTTGTTATTGTACACAGAGGACTATGGCAGAAAGTGGGGGAATAAATCTGAGACAGTTCCAGGAACAAGTTGAACACACCTGAGCTGGAAGGCTAAGCCTTGCAGTATATAAAAACTTCATGTGCCCTAAGCCTTTTTGGTTAGGTCTGCTGTTTTCAAGAGATAATCTACCTGAGCTTCCTACATCCAGTTGAGATTTGAGGATATGTGCTTTAGTTTCAAGATCTGTTCTTGATCCAGCCACAACAGGTTGAGGGAGAACAAACCAATTATGAAAAAAATAAAATTAGTCCAATAATTTCATTGTCTACTGTATTCTGCTACAGAAATACAATTCTAGTAGCCTTTCAAGACTCCAGAGAATTGAAGGTGACAAGAAACACAATTTCTTGTGTTTCTTAGGTTTCACACTTCCCTCTTATTTTTCTTTTGGTCATTTAAATCTCATTAACTGGTCTCCAGATGTCTGAGTTTTAATAGAAGCAGAAATTAACATCTGTTTAGCATGTAACAAATGTAACACTGTTTTTAATAACCTACGTACAAAACAAGCAAACAAGTTCAGAACAAACAAAAAGATAAATTAATACTTTATTAGACTATTGAATTGGCGCAAGTGATACATGTTCTAATCTTTTTCTCATAAAAGCCTTGAATAATTTCTTTTCATCTTTAGAGATAATCTAACATGTTGATCCTTGATTATACAGGCCTTATCAGTATATTTTTTGTTGGCCCTAAGTACTAAGTGGTTCTGCTCAAATCTCTACAATTGTAACTACCATGCTTATGCTTCTGAAAGAAAACATTCGACAAAATTCAATAATTTGGTTCCTGTTTTCATTATTTTTTGGAGTGAGTCTACTTGCTGTAAGATATTTCTATTGATGTAGCTTCCAACTGTTAGTTCCAAGAGTTAGGTTTTTACTGAGTAAATAAAGTACAGGAAGAAACTCTGATTATCTTGGATACTGTGAATTTCATGCTGTAGCTGTAGATTTATTAATTCCAGTCCCATACACCTGAAGCTTGAGATTGGTTGCCAAATATCTATGTATGTGATGAATTATTCCTTCAGGAAAAGTTTGCTGTTTTGTTGGGAGTTTTTTTTCTTTATTTATTTTTTCCATTTTTCTTTTTAAAGAAGATAGTTTTTATCTTGGATGAGATTGCTATTCTGGTGATACTGCTTTTGGCCTTTCAAATGAAACTGACTGCAAATGGAAAGATCAAGCACAATTCTTTGTGAAAGAGAAAATACCCCGCATATTGATTGACAAAGTTAATCTCTGTGGCTCAAAGCACTTCTGATATATGTGTAAACATATATATTCTTTTTCTCCTTGAATACTAAATTAATAACTCTAGTTATTAGTTATTAGTTTAGTATTAATCTAGTGTATCCAGAGCAGCAGAGATGATTTCCTTGTCTTTATTAACTTGTGCTTCCAATTCACTGATATTTTTCCACTGGTATTTCCCACATGCATCTGAGTATGTATGGATATAAATCACATTATTTTGAAACCTTTAGTTCTAGAAGTGTATTCCAGGCAGGGAACAAATAGAAGGTACAGTTTTTTGAGTTAGAGAACAAACTTTTAAAACAAACAAACAGGACAGGACAGCTTTAAGATAGAGGGCTCCCTTTTTATAATTTTACATATTTGAGGTTTAAGTAAATGAAAACTCTTAGCAAAACCTGGATGATAATGGTGGCAGCTGGTTAAGATTTTTTTTAAACAGTATCTTTTTGTAAAGCGCTGATTTGGCAAACACAAGCTTTTTATGGGCACCTGACAATTTTGATGGATCTTCAGTTAGAAAAGGTTTCTCAGAGCCAGGAGATTTATCTCCAAATTGAGAGGACCAGAAAACAAATCAGTTGTGGAATTCACCCAGCTCTGGCAGTCTCATATTCATCTCTCACTGCCCTCATTCTGGTCCAGTTCCTGTCTGTGTCATCTCCCTCTTTTGTGGCTCACAAGTTTTGAGTCCAAATGGATGTTCTAGAACTCCCCCTACAGGAGTACCTAAAAAGTTTCCATTACTGGAACTGTTACACATTGAGTAAAAAAAGAAAGACAACTGTTTTGCTACTTTTAAAAGGAAGAAAAGAACTAAGTTGCCTTCTACATGAAATGTTGAGATGTTTGAATGCCTCATGGTTTCATAACTCCAGTTTCCTAGCATCACTAATTATGTGTTCACAAGGGAGCTTTTGGTTACACACAAATGGGGCTGGGCAGTCTTTGGCAGGCAGCTAGTTTGGTTTTGCAAAGTCATGACAATAAGGTCACAAATGATAATTAACAAACAACGATTAAATTGAAGACTTCTCATCAGACTGATAATCTCTCTGTAGGGTGAATTTGCAAGTAGTAAAAAAAAAAACCAAAATCCAGTCAATAGTTTAAAGTAAAATGTTTACTTTCATAGATGTAATGGCATGCATTACTGCTTTTTTAACTTAAAGATTGTGTTGTAAAAAAAAAAAAAAAGGAAATATGAGATAAATATTTATAATAGTAGAGGAGGTTTAATATTTATTGTCTATCTGTTGCATAAAAGAAAAATTTATTTGATAAACAGTTATATTTACTAAAAAACCAACAAATACAGTAATATTTTTATTTTTCCCCCCCAAGCTGTATGTGCTCAAACAAGTTTTGGAAGTGTTGGAATCCAACATCTGTGCAGAGCACAGAACTGGATGACTCAAAAGATAATCTACAGTGAAACTGCCTTAAGACATCACCAAGTCCCTTCTGCAAAGAAAGCTACATGGAGGGAAAAAAAACAACTCTAGACTAGTTAGAAGACCTCTAGACTGTACAGAAAAAAGGTGAATGCTGGAGGAAGAAGAAAATGTGGTTATACATATAGATCCAGAGAAATAAAACAAGATCATGCCTTATTTTAGATTTTTCCTGTAGTTTAGGAATGAGATATTAAGTCCGTTATTCACAGAATGAAAACCATATTTAATCACCCAGAGCTTCAAGACAGTTTACTGATGTAAATTAATTATGAGGGTGGCTAAATTTTCTTGTGTATTGGCATCATAGAGACTGCTGCTGAAAATATAAATGTGACTACATTTAGCTGTTACTGAATGGTGTTAGGACTGAGAAGCTATGAAGATCTAAATCACTCTTGTATTCCTCTGCAATAACTAACATCTTAATGTAATACACAGTAATGGAAGGTATCCATCTAAACAGATGCATAAAATCTACTCAAGAATTCCTAATCAGGGGACTGGTATGGAACAGGAGATGAAATTTGCAATCTGCTAAGAGATGATACACATTCAGAGTCTCTTGCTTTCCAAAAATGGTAAGGCACACATAATAATATGATTATTACTATTACCATAATAAAAAGTGGTTAAAATTATTAAAAAGTGTGTTTCAGAAGATTTCTTTTGGATTTCTAAGGTAGCCTGGATTTTCCTCCTTAGAGACTCCAATTTCACAGCTGTTTTGACTTATATTAGCAAAGTGCTTTCTTGATAAAATGGTATTCTTGTTCAAACTATGAGGAAAGAATACCTTTAGGAGGGAAGAAGAAAATTGAGAGAAATTCAGATTAAATTAGGGAGAATAAAAATATAATCAAGGTATATTAAACTGTTAAGAAATCTGCTATGTAATAAAATGGGGAAGAAGTGATAGAAAAAGCTGTGTGTAGTGTCTGTTGTTTCCCTGTGGTAGATCTACAGAACAGACAGCATATGCTGAAAAAAAGCTATGTAAAAGGGCTCAAAGTAACAGATTTTCTACAGGAATCTAAACCAGCATGACTATTTCTGTGCTTAATCACAGTATTCTAAACTATTTTATTGCTTAAAAGAGGAATGGTATGAACCTTGAATGACAGAGTGCATAGATGTTCCCAGAAGACTTAACAGTGGGTTAGATACATGCCCTTTAGAAGCATGTTAATCACTGAGTGTTTTACCAAAAAAACCCAGGGTTAGAAAAATTACTGTTCCAATTTCTGCATTCTCTGACCATAGAGGAAGTTTATAGAGGCACTGAGCTGACATAAGCTAACTCTTGAGCAAAAAGTAGTTATGGCACCTTATACTAATTTAGCAAACTGGATTGAACACTAAGATAATCCTAGCTGTCTTGGCAACATAAAAAGCCCTAGAGAAAAGCCTACAAAGAAAACTCTGTAATAGGTTATCCTGAAGATCACAGCATTTAGAAAAATAATTTAGAGTGGATGCTAAGCATCTCTGAGTTTTCTTTTCTAAACTGCAACTTGCCACTAATGCAGTTTGAGGTTTTATCTTCCACCATGTTGGCTGCCATTCTTCTTAAGCAGTATAGTAGACCTTTCTTTCTTGAAACAGAAATTTCTTGAAAAGGAAATAGGCTGGAAATTAGCCTTTAAAATTTTGTAAAATTATACATCTGGTTTACTTAAATAATTCCTATCTCTTGATACTGTGAGTCAGAAATAGATTTTTTTAAAAGTTGTCTTTTTTTTTTCTGTTGGTGCTTTATTTTGCCAAATTTCTAGTGGCAAAATTAATAATGGAAAGATATTTTTTCGTTTAATTTTTTTCTCCAGTTCTATATTGTACTGTATATTCTGACAACAAGCAAAATGTGATACAGTCAATTGTTTGATTTCAAATGGTCAAATGCTTTTTTAAAATGTACAGAATTACTACACGTGATAGTCCAAAAAAATCTTGAAACAAGTGTCATAGTGTTTCCTATAGTAAAATGTGAAATATTAACGATGTGGTCTGTATAACAAGGAAGATATTCTGTTACATATTTTAGAAATACATCTTTGGTGATTAGTTGTATCAGATATGGTGCTGCAGAAATTAGAAAGTTACTGTAAATGTTTCATTAAGCATATATTTCTATGCATTGTACAAATAAAATCATGATTATTTAAGTGTTTTTTTTTGCAGCATAATAATTGAGTTAGCTTTTAACTCTTAAATTCAACATGTGTTATGTTCCTTCAATAAATTGCTTCAGTGATCCCTTCTTTCTGCTGCTCTCATTCAGATTCAAATTATTGCATTAGTGGTCACATCTCTCTCTGCCCTCTCTTCTGAAGTACAGGGGACACACACACAGAAGATTTTTTTTTTTGTTGGTTGGCTTTGAATTTTTTTAAGTAAGCCACCTGACAGTAATTTTTCCTTTTATCAAAGTCTTAAAGTGTATTTTCTCTATGAAAATGATAGTGTAGAATTTACAATACTTTGTTGGTTTTCATCTCTTTTCATCCAGCTGGCACTCTTTCAGCATTTTTAAACCATGGCTGTGTAGGATTCACACAAAAATTCCTAATTATTATGTGTCTGTTGTTCAGCCAGTTGAGTTATTAGAAATCTTGTAAAGGTACAGTATTTCATCTTCCAGAAGAAATGCCAGCACATTACTAAACTCACAACCCAGAAATTTAAATTGCCTGTAATATTTGCTCCTTTGAGTAGCATTTAGAAATTGAAAGGAGCTGTCTTACAGTTTACAGCTATGTGGTGTGCAATCTGGCAGTGTTTATGGACCTAGCATCTTTATTTGATGAGCTTCCAGGAGCTTTTAAGAAACCAGATTAACTTTGTTGTCTCTTTCATATTTGTTTTCTTATAGTGTTCACCAGCATCTTGCAAGAGCATATTAAGTGGCACAGTTAGTGTATGTCATAGGTTGTTTATTCTCTTCCACAGGAGACAAGGATGAACAGTGTGGGTGTTGCTAGAGTGTGTTCTATACACACCTATGTTTACATAGGTCCTCCTTCCTTTCCTTCTTGAAAACTGGGCCAACATTCACCAGCTTCCAATCAGCTGGGGTTACTCTGCAAATTCCCAATACCACTCAAAAATCATCAAGAGAGGCTTTGCAATGACATCAACAAGGTCTTTGGGGCTTCTCTGATGAATCCCATGAGACCACATATTAAAGGAATTCAGCTGGAGCAGCAGATTCCACGCAATTTCAGGGTTAACTGGGAGTTTATCACAGTCATGGTCCTCCAGCTCAGGGTACTGAGACCCCCTTGGTCCACCATCAGTGTTGAAGACAGAGGCAAAGAATGCATTAAACACCTCTGGCTTGTCTCTGTCCCTGTTTGTGAGGTGGCCATCCTCGTCCATAACAGGACAACAGAAGCATTTTCACACTGCCTTTGGCCAGCTTCATCTCCAGTTGAGCTTAGGCAGCATGAATTTTCTCCCTACACTGGCAAACAACATCTTTGTATTCTTCCATGTCACCTGACCTTGCTTCCACTGGGTTTACACCTTTGTTTTCTGCCTTATTTCTGAGAGATATCCCTGTTCAGCAAAGCCTTCTTCTCTCTCTCTCCTGCTGTAGGAATTGCCTGCTCCTGGGCTCTTAGGGGGTGATTAAAAAGTGAGCAGCACTGATGGATCCCAGCACCTGAAAAACATTTTCCCAGGGGATTTCACTCACTAATTCCCTGAGCAGCCTGAAGTCAGTTTTCCTCATGTCCAAGTCCAGGACTGAAGTTTTGCTGGCACTTTTCCTCCTGCCAACAGAGATTTTAATTTTGATCACTTTGTGGTTGCTGTGGCAGAGACAGCCACCAATCTCCACTTTGTTTACAAGATCCACTCTCTTGACAAGCAGTAGATGAAGCAGGGCATCTTTCCAAGTCAGCTCCCTTAAGACCTGTTCTATCAAATTGACATCCAGGGGTTTTAGGAATCTTCTGGCCCAGGCTGGACCAGCTGTGTGATGTTCCCAGCTGATTTCCAGCAAGTTGAAGCCCTCCGTAAGAACGAGGGCAGTTTCCTTGGAAATGTCCCATAGCTCCTCAAAGAATAACTCTCAGTGTCATTGTCCTGGCTGTGAGGTCTACAGCAGATATCATGTCACCACTTCCATGGTGACATCTGCAGTATTTGTTTGTCCTTTGTTTCTTACTCAAAGGCTCTCAACTGTGCCATTGCCACCTGTGAGCTCCATACATTTTAGCATGTCCATTATATACATATCAGCCCCCTGTCCTTCTGCCCTGCCTATTCCTTCTAAAGAGCCTGTAACAACAAATTAGTTACATATAAGTGTTCATGTTCTTGAAATTCGTGTTCTAATAATTCTGGAGTAAAGTGCTTTACCCTTAATGCAGGAGCAAGAGACGTTCTGTGTGTATTTCTGTGTGTCTGTGTGTGTGCTTGTGCATGTTGGCTAGATGTGAGAATGGTAAGAATGGAGGGGAGGATGGAGGAATGGAATATTTATTTTGCACTCAGTTAAACCTGTAACAGATGTTGTCTACCACAGATGGCTGTGATACATACCACAGAGAGTTCAGTTTTCCACAGAAATCAAAACACCTATTGTGGTTTTCACTTCCAAATCTTTTAAAATTATTTAAAGTTGCCTTGGAGAACATAAAGATTGTGATTTCACATTCAATGGAAAGCCAGTGTGTAGATCAGAAGAGGAGTCAGAGATGTTTGTTATATCCTGAGTAACTGGAGAAAGATATTGAAGTGTTCTGTTACATCTCATAAGCAGCAGTAGGGCTCCCATCCACAACACTACCAGTATCTTCATCTGTTTGTGTGTCTTAGGCTTCAAGTTAATTTAATATTCCCAGTATACTTAAAGTGACATCATTAAGTATTTATCTATATTGATATCTGGAGTTTCTTACTATTTCACCTAAAAAAAATGGCCTAAATGATCAATTACAATAAAGTAGAAAATGACATAATGCAAAGTAGTTAAAAGGACTGTCAGCTTTAATTTTTGAAGTGTTATATAGAACTCTTTAAACCTTCTTGCACATAATATATTTAAACTTTTCATTTAAGCATTTTTTTTATTCCTTGGGACCTTGGATACAATATTGGACACATAAGAACTGGAATATCTAAAAATCTTTGATTCACAAAGTTTTCAGATTATTGCATTCTAGACAAATTGATAAGAATTTTAACATATAATTTTCTTTAAATTTTTTCATTCTCTTAAAATATGTTGATTTTTTATTCTTTTGCTTAGACATATTAATATCTGGATTATATTGTTTCTACTGTATTGAAATTGAATTCAGGGTTTAATCTTGCTTGGCCCACAATTCCTTGTCTTTTCAAATGTTCTCCCATTTCATTTTTCCCCCAAACAAATACTAATCAAAAATGCATTACCTTGAAACATTTATTTAAAACCCTAAAGCTGAAGTGTCTAAGTATTTACTTATGAGTCTGGCTGTGTATAAAGCTGTTTACACAAATGAATACATTTGCAGATTGTTGAGTTTCACAGGATAATACATAGACTGATCTACTAGTTTTCCTTTAAGCACATTTATCTGCACTGTTTGTCGGAAAATAGTTTCATTTATTTTAGTATCTCTGCAAGACACATAAGTGATAATGAATTGCTTTAAAGAGTCACAATCTGCTTCCTTGAGTTCCATTCTCTGTTTCACAGCAGTGCTTCAGATGCTGTATTTTAATTGCAAATCCCCACTCACTGCCAGTGGCACTGCAGAGGCAGCTATTCAGCTTGCAACGAGATGTTCCAAAGATACCACTGGGAATCAAAGACTGAGTAGATTGTGCCCTCTCATCTTTCTCAACATGGGAAAGCAGTAGGTGCTGGGTTATAAAATGAGGCTTAAATGCTGTAACACTAACAGTTTATAAACTAACTTCTTGGAATTGCTCAAGGGAGTTCCAAAAGGAAAAAAAGCCCAACCAAACAAAGGAAAAAACCTGCTTGAACTGTTAGAATTGGGAATTTAAGAGCATATAATCAGGGACTACAGTAACTCATAATCTCTATTCTCAGACTTTTAACATGGATTAAGTTATGCACATGCTCTGGTGTAAGACTTTTCACAATTTAAATTATTTGAGGGCATGCAATTCCCATCAGAACTTGTATTTTTCAGAGGAAGCTTAGGGAGTTTTAGAAGACATTCTTTGTCACTGTACCAAACAAGATCAAAGTGAGATTGTCACCATTTAATTGATAGGAAGGAAAAAAGAAAAAAGCTATGTTTAATATGTTCTCTTAGAAAAGGTCACTTTCAAAATGTATTCTTTCACAAGGGCACAAGCACACAAATTTTACCCCAGGCAGCTGGGGTTTTCTGATGGATTATTATCTTTCCTTTGCTTACATTTCTTTGGAGATTGCAGGAGTCATGTTCCTGCAATGCACAAGAAAACAATTTCAAGGATTTTTCTGTTCAGACACAGTGATCAACTTAAAACATGCTTTCATAAAAGTTTCTGCCTGCTATTTATGACCCACATAAATGAAAAGCATGCATTGTACACACCCTTAAGGTATTCACAATAAGGTTTTATACATTCAGATGAAAAAGTATGTTTAATTCAAAATCCAGTTTTCTGAATTTTACACTCCACCTATGTAGAACACATATGCGTAAAGTGCAAATATGCTTTTACAAACGTTGTACTTTTGCAATTAAGGTGACTACTCCTGAGATTTTATTTGGAAATACAAGGAGCAAATGGGCATAGGAATTACTTATCTATATAGCAACATATGATGATATACTGTGCTCCTTTTCCCATAATTTATGAACTGTACACTGCTTCAAGCTTCTTGTATTGATCACCAGTGAAGTGTTTAAAAGTTACTGGCATTGATTAAAGTTACTGGCATTGACAAGTGAGACTCGTGGAAAGCAACCTACTGTTTCTTGCTTACCACAGTTGTCCACAAGCAAAAGAAGTTGTTCGGCTGCAGTTCATCTCATGGAGCTTAGGTATTTCAAAGCTATCTGTAGGATTCACAGCAAACTGTCTAACCTGAAAGTAAATAGTTAACAGCTTGGCAGATCTGTTACCCTTACTCTACCTGTCTACATGTGTCAATGCAAAGGTATTTTTGGATAACCCGTCATATATAAACATCTTTTAGCTAATTTATACCTTGACTGGTTTCCACTACAGATGTCCAAGATTTTATGGGTCATCTTCTGTTCTCATCAGAGTTATTTGAAGGAAAAGTTACCATTTTTGCTACATTTACTGCTCAAAAAAAAAAAAAAAACCCCACAAAAAGTGATTTGTTTCTTCATTTGGCAGCTGTGCTACACAGTGGTCATCCCTGTTTATTCTGGACAGTTTGTGGTGCCTATGGCCTGCAACATAATTACAGTTCTCATTTTTTTCATTTTCAAATGCTTAAAATAAAAAAAAAGGAATCACAAAAAAATTTTAAAAGCAGCACTAAAACACAGACACTCACAAAATACTCACAAACCCCAATTGAAAAACCAGAATGATTTTTCAACTATGTGAATCTTAAGGAGTGAATTACAGATACTGGTTCAAGGCAAGAAAAAGAAAATTGGGGATATCTGATGGAGGAAGTGGGATAACGGTGGCAGAATATAGAGGATGCAGTGAACAAACATTTCTCCACAGAGATAGGTTTCTGGTGCAAAGTATTTTTATGTAAGGAGAAACTTGAAGAGTCTGTTCTGTTTTCTGCTTTTTAACCAGAAAGCAAAATTGGTAGAAAGAGGGCCCTCCCTTAAAGGAAAAAAAAACCTAACCACAAATAATGGTGTTTCTAAAATCTAAAGACTACTGCTGAATGTTTGCTACTACACTTAAAGATTTATGAGCACCAAAGTATCACTTTTCATATGTTCTCTATAAGGTGGTTGTGTGGAGTTCAGCTCTCTTCCTCAATGAAAGTTAGGTTAACCCAAGCTGGCACACTATATTCTTTCTAGCATCCTAGAAAGAACATAGCGTGCTAGCTGTTCAAGACTGACTGAAATCCTAAGAAATAGCATCAGACCAAATGTGCACCGTCTCTTATTGCATGCAGGTTCTTCTTAAAAACTTTGTTCTACCAAAAACTAGATCAAACGTGCAGGTAATGTTCATACACAGCTTGCAGGACCTGCTTAGTTCACAGTTCAAGATAATTCTACCTATGTTTCAGAGAATCACACAATCTTAGAATGGCTTGGGTTGGAAGGGACCTTCAACACTACCTACTTGCGACTTCCCTGCCATGACCACAGACACCTTTCAGTAGACCAGGATGTTCAGAGCCCCATCCAACCTGGGTTTGAACATTCCTAGGGATGGGGCATCCACAGCTTCCCTGGGCAACCTGTTCCAGTGGCTCAGCACCCTCACAGTCAAGAATTTCTTCCTAATATCTGACCTAAACCTACACTTTAGGCTTGGAGCCATTCCCCTTTATTTTGTCACTACCTGCCCTTGTAAATAGTTTCTATCTACCATTCTTGTGGGGTCTCTTCAGGTACAGTACTCTTCAGGTACAGTGTCTTTTTTTTCAGGCTAATCACAATTCTCTCAGGCTTTCCTCATAGGAGAAGTGCTCCACCCCTCTCATCATCTTGGTGGCCTCCTTGGGACTCCCTCCACCAGGTCCATGTCCTTCCTTTGCTAAGGACCCCCGAGCTGGATGCAGCACTGCAGGCGGGGTCTCACCAGAGCAGAGTAGAAGGCAGAATTCCCTCCCTGCTGCCCACACTGCTTTGGATGCAGCCCAGGACACGCTTGGCTTTCTGGGCTGGGAGTGCCAAGGCTGGCTCATGCCCAGCCTCTCATCCAGCTGCGCTCCCAAGTCCTTCTCAACAGGGCTGCTCTCCATCTGTCCATCCCCCTGGATTGACCCTGGTGCAACCAGGTATTTGAGGTGTTACATTGTCTTTAGAAACTGTAAATATTCCAATATAATTTTTTGAGGTAGGACTATAGTGTGTTTCCGTTATTCAAAAATGCAAGGAGAGAATCAAGATTGCCAAAGGAAAGTATGGACTTCCTGCTCTGTCTCTCAAGATCTAATTATTTTAGCAGGCAGCAAGAAAGAAAGGAAAGAGAAAAAGCAAGAAAACTTCAGATACAATAAAGTCCTTTACATCTGGGGAAACATACAAGGTATTGCTTGAAGGCTTAATTGGTCTTTACCAGAGTTCACAAACAGGACAGGCATTGTATAGCTTTTCTGCTTTTGGCCCAAGGGACCTGACATTTCTTTTTCAATGGCACCTCTACTTAAGAGCAAAAATAACAGAGACTTAAAACTGGCTTCTAGAAATCATTTGGTGTATCGGAACAGATCCAAGATGACATGTTCTTTCCTTTGATGCACGTTTACCAGTATTGTTATCAAGACATACCATCATATGCATGCAGAGAAACTTCTTTGTTTTTATTTCATTATTGGAGAACCCTGCCAGGAAAAATAACTATGCCAAAATTTATCAATTTATACTTCTTAAAGAGCTATTATCAAGGACACATTCCAACAAAGCAAAAAATATACATAGCTGTAAAAAGAAAAGAAGCTCCCAAATAAGTGTGTGAAAGACAAGGCTCTTATTTACTTAACAAGAATCTTTAAATCTTATTATTTATGTAACAAGAGTTTTTAAAATTGATCCACACCTTTTTATGTCAAAAAATGCATGGGTGAGGCTTTGCCAGTAGTTTTTATTGTATTTATTTATTAATAAGAATATTTTTATAATTACAGTTATTACAGAAAATTACATACAATCATTTTGTTCTATGGAACTTTTTTTGGCCCCCTCCCCACTCTTCTTATGACTTTATGCAGAGAAATCAGTATTTACTTTTAGCAATTTTTGCATTTTACTTTGGATAAAACACACAATATTTCTATGATGATAAGTTATGGCAATTCATAACAAACCCCAAGGTACTCATTTTTCTCTAAAATATTTCCAGTATAGCAATCAGTAAACTAGCTTATGCTGCACTGCTCTCAGGAAGAAAAGACAGATAAAAGGAAAAACTTTGTGAAGTAGTAATACAATAATAGGCATTTGATTTAAAAAAAACCGCTTATGTATCTTATGATTTAAATTTGGAATTTTTTACCTGCTGTGACATTTTAGCTTTGAAAAAATATCAGTGTTCATTTCCATACAATATTTATGGTAATATCTAGAGTTAAAAAAGATGCATTTAAGAAACAATATGCTCACACTTGGTAATAAAAAAAATGGAGTTTCAGTCTTTGAAATTACCTTAAAAAAGGATTTCTGTGTGTTTTCTTTACTTGTTTATTGTAGTTGAGTATTTATTTTCCCACTCAGGTTGGAAAACCTAAATTGGCATAATATTGTTAGTTATATCCAGGGATTTACAATACAGTTGTCCGTCTCTTGTAAGACAGTTTTTGTTTCCATTTTAAGAGGGTTATATTTACCTTAATTGTCATCTGTAATAGTGAAATTATTACTGAATCGGTTTTTCAAAGTGTTCTATGTGCACTTGCTCTTTAATTTTGAGCTTTTACACAAGCTTAAAAAAACGAACAACAGACTCTTCAGTCAAAGCAATATGGACTGCATGGGGTAACACCTCTCTTGGTATGTTTGATAAAAAATAGGGATATGGTGTAAAAATCAAGACATCCACATGTTAATTCCTCCTACAACTGACATTTTACAGATGGGTGAAAATCCCAGCCTTCCTATAAACTTGTACAGTCTTGAACCTATGAAAAATATCTGTACCTAAGCATTTTTGCAGCAAGTAAAAACTGTGGTGGGTTTTTTGGTTTTGTTTTTTGCTTGCCTTTTTTTTTTTTTTCAAATCAGTCAGCCAGGCCTGAGATTTTTTTGAATGACATTCTTACAGGCAAACTCTTGGGGGTTTTGAAAATGTCTAAGAGATTTTTTTCTGAAGAAGCTTTTTTTCTGGGCAAGAGGTCGAGAAAACAAGCTGTGTCAGCAGAACTTGTAAGATACATAGTCAGCTGTGTCACTTCAAAAAACCCATCAGTGTAAAGTACAAGGGAAAAAGCCTTGTTCAACAAACCCTTTTAATGTGTTCATTTCTGTATGAAAATGTACAGTTTAGGGTCCTCTTTATTTTTCCTTTATTTTCTCTACATATGTGGGAATTCTCAGTTATTCCTTTGTCTGTGTCCCCTCTGGGGAAATACATATTTCCCTTGTTTTCTATAGGACTTTTTTTGGTTTTAATTTTAATTTTCTTAAAGACATCTCTGTCTTTAACTCTCCAATGTCCTGCATTCGGGTCTGTCAGATTTTTAAAGTTAGGTCTTCCATTTTTGCATACACTTGTTTGTTTGCTACATTTAAATGAACTTTATAAAGGTGCTACATTTGAGTCTCACTTCAATCCTGTGTTAAGTGATATTCTGGCAGATGATTCCATTTTATCCTCCATATTTTCTGGATTCTTAATCACTCTCAAATTATTAGTCTATGTTTTCATTCTCTTTAAAAATAAACCACCACCAAGAACAAAGAGGAGTTAGCGGAGAAGCAGAAATGAAATATCACTATCTCCTTAGGGGTTTACTTCACAAAACTATTTAATAAAAATATTTGGGTTTTCTTTTCCTTTTGAATAGCATGTCTTGGCTTCAATGAACCCTAACTAATCAGTTGTCTAAATTAATGAGAACATCTCTTAAAATGACTTTAAGCTGTCTCTCAATTTAACCTAAATTTCTTTTGTTCTTGTTTTAATAGAAAGAGCTCCGGGTGCACCTCCTATATCTTACCTATGATTTGGCATAACTCTACAGTTCTCCCCTTGGTTTCAAAACAGGTCTGTTTTGAAAGTCAGAGCTGATGAAAGTCTTTACATTATTTCAATGGCCTTTGAGTCAAACCAAGCCTTATAGTCCCTCTGAATATCAGTGAGACTTTGCTAAAGCCACATTTTTATTTCTGTTCAGCTCAATTAGCTGTGTTAGCCACATCTTTCTGCTTAGTTCAACCCCAAGGTTTCAAAATCACTTCCTAAAGATAAACTTGAGAGAATAAAACATATTTTTTCTCTGAGTTGTTGCTTTGTCTTGGTGAGAGATATCCTGCGTCACAGTTTCATTACATTATAAAAACAGTAGGCAATAAAAAGACATGATTTTGTGGAGAATATAGGATATTCAGCTGCCCTATATGTTGCTTTTTTTATTGTTTGTTTTGAGTAACCTCTTAAACCATGAAAATTACAAAAAAAATTGCATTAAACAAATTTTTTTTTTTTTAAAAAAAACCTCATACATTTATAATCTACAAAGTCTCTGGCTGATTGAGGATTCTATACTTTGTGATGAAATTTTTAGCTTATCTGATGAAGATGTTTTAATAATATTGTTAGTGTGACACACAGTCCTTTAAAAAGTCTTTGAGAAAAGAAAAATAAGTGAAGCGAAGAAAGAAAAGAAAAGAAAGGAAAAGAAAATAATGGAAAAGAAAAAAGAAAAGATTTGAGTAACCTCTTAAACCATGAAAATTACAAAAAAAATTGCATTAAACAAATTTTTTTTTTTTTAAAAAAAACCTCATACATTTATAATCTACAAAGTCTCTGGCTGATTGAGGATTCTATACTTTGTGATGAAATTTTTAGCTTATCTGATGAAGATGTTTTAATAATATTGTTAGTGTGACACACAGTCCTTTAAAAAGTCTTTGAGAAAAGAAAAATAAGTGAAGCGAAGAAAGAAAAGAAAAGAAAGGAAAAGAAAAGAAAAGAAAAGAAAAGAAAAGAAAAGAAAAGAAAAGAAAAGAAAAGAAAAGAAAAGAAAAGAAATATAGTTAAATTCAACTCTCCTAGCTTGTCAGAGGCTATGTGTTATTTGAATGTATTTGGAGGAAAGCTGGTCCTGCTTCTTTTATCTAACTCTATTTTGAAAATTTTTAAGCCAGCGTCTTCTAGAGACACTGAAATTAAAGGCAATGAAATGCTTTCACTTAACTGAGTAAAAAACATTAAAAATCTCCTTTTTTCATTAAGACATGATTTCTAGAAATGTTTAGTTGACTCTTTAAAGACATTATCTCACTCAGAAAAGAGTCCTCTCTGTGCTTTACTCTTCTGCAGTAAGTACATTGAGACACACCCTAATGGCACTGAATTGATCTGTGGCACATCAGGGGGATCTTCCTGGGGATTTCCACACGACTCTCCTCAAGATTCGTACTGTAAGGGTTCTGAGTTTGTGTGGGCTGGGAATAAAGGTGTTCTGCTGCTGGCTGAAAGGTGGCCAATGCAGAGCTAGGACTGAAATGCTGATGGGAGTAGGGGAATTAGTCTCCCTAACTGCATTCAAATGGAGATGGGGGAGCATCTGAGGTTGCAGTTCCTACTCCTTGGCAGCACTTCTTCTGCACAAACATTCATTAAAAAGAAAACAACTTTGGAAGTAGGAGTTCATACTCTGCAATTAGTGGTTTAGCCACAAGGTTTCCTTCTTCAGTTGCTCTTTGCTGATGCCTGCTCTTTTTAGTGCGCTGTAGAAGGCGACGGCACAGGTCGCAGTCCCATGGGCAAGGCAGTCTTGAGTTGTGTGAGACTCTGAAGATAGGAATGGGATGAATAGGAAACTAGGTCTCTCACTTCTTGGCCCAATGCTCTGATATGTTACTTAGAGTAGCAGTTGCATGTTCACTTAAGGGCAAACATTTCTGATGTTTCTTGATCATGACAAAACAGCAGAGGAGCCTAAACCAGATCTTTGAATAGGAACTTCTACACCTCCTAGCACAGAGACAGGTGTAAATCCTCCATACCTCTTTCTGGCACAAACCTAACAACAGCCATCTTAAAGGTTCTGCCTGTAGTTTATAGGTTGTTGTTTTGTTTCTTTTCTTTCTTTATTTTTTTATTTTCTGTGATGAGCAGCTTCAGTGACTTTATCAAAAGAAACTGAGATAGAATTAAATCCTGTGGCACCATTCTTACTGACCTCACTGTGGTTGTGAGTCCTGAAGGTGAGGCCAGACACTTAGTAACCTGCAAATCCTCTTTAAAATTCTCATTGGCAGCATCAGGAGTGTTATAGATGCAGTTCATGTGATGCACATGCCAATGGAATGCAAAAGCCTATGCTGCCCTTTCTCATTTATTTCCCTATGAGGTTCTGTCTTTTTCTTCCAGAAAAAAAAAAAAATAATCTGGGCTACAACTGGCAATTTAAGTTAGAAAGCCATAGGCTAAATACTGTAATTATTCACTTTTATACTAAATAAACAATTTATAATTTACTTTATATGAAGAAAAGAGACAGGAAAAAGAGAGTGGAGAAAAAAGAAAGGCAAAACTCCTACTTCTCTGAGGAAGTTTTGCCTGAGGAATGACTTGTATCTCTGGTGGTAGAAGTTTTTTAAAATTTTAAGGTAACAGCATCTGCAGTTGATTTTTGAATTGTTTTTCCTTTTTTTTTTTCCTTCCCTTTCCCTTTCCCTTCAATTTCTCTTTTTCTTCTCTCCTTTTACTTATTGGATATGCTTGAAATATGACCAGCCTTTGGTAAGGGAAAGAGAAATACCACAATTATCTCATTTTTCAGAGAGGAAGCAATGTGTCTGAGAAAGTTCTCCCACTCCTCAAAATTGCCTTCTAGCAATGATGTAAGGAGGGAATAATTTTAATACTAATGTCAGCGATATAGGAGAGCAATGAGTGAAAGTCTTATGTCCTAGACTAGGAAAACATACCCAGGAAGTATTGGACAGTGAAACAGTTCTCCTCCCACATGCCAAACATAACAGCTCCCTATTCTTCCTGCAAATGATAGAGAGTAACGTGTGTGCTTCAACCATAATATGGTCCAGCATCAGTCTTAGTTTCTATTTCCTTTCCCTTCCCTTTCCTTTCCCAGATGTTTCAATCAGCAAGAGGATGAGCAGCAGGATTTTTTGCTAGAGTGACATTAGGGCACACATGGCAAGGTTGCTGTACAGTGAGCTGCTTCTGCTAGCAAGCCCTGAAATTCCAATGAGAATTTTCCTGTGTGTCACCAAACTTCTTATGCAGATGCTTCCTGGGACTGGACTCAAACCTGGCTGGTTGCGAAGACAAGAGGACTGATGTACTGAACTTTGCAAAACTGTCTGCAAGTGTCTCCTTCTTGCCTGTTTTCCCTGTGACATGAAGCACTTAATGACACACTTGCTTTAAAATTATAAAACCTGATAAGTTTGAGGAGTGTGGTTACTGCCTGAGCAACAACTACCTGATAGTCTGAGCAGAACATCCTGGAAGTCAATAATCTGTGGATAAAGTGGACCTAAGCGCTGTTACTGCTAGCACACTGTTATCATGGACATTCAAATTACTGTGGGGAGAGAGTCTGTCTTAGATGGTACAGAGAGGAAATCCATTAAACCAGCTATTAGAAGGTCTTACCAAGGGCTCTGTTACAGCTATAGTCTATCTTTCAGTCTTTGATTCCTATTCTGTCTATGAGTTCATATTATTTTGAGTCTCAGTTAACACTATTGTCTTTGAAATTGTCTATTTCAAACATAAAATCCTGGGGTTGTTATAGGAGTCAGTGAATGAAACTACGTAGTGTCCAGGGCCAGCAAGGTCATTATGATGGTTCTTCCTGGCCACAGAAATCTGATAAGCTCAAAGTGATAGAAAGGATCTTTTGGTGGGAACTGAAGTTTAGGTAAAAAGATTTCAATTCCTGGGCTCTGGGACTCTTGCCTGGAAGATGCAGATAAAGGTTAGAGAAGAGCCATAAGGCTGATATGTCACTGATCACACAGACACCTTAATTCCAGGTGAAATGGTCAGTCAGGGGAACATTATGCAATCATGGGAATACACAAATGAGCTCTACGTTTCCTTCATTCACTTCTTCCTCTGGCTTATGTTGTGTTCATCTTGGCTATAAACTCATAGGATTAATTCACTCAGTGGAAACAACTGGTGTCAGAATTATGAACAAATACTGGATCACTTTGCAGTTTTTACAGTAATGTTGACATAAATTATCAATATCATATTAACAATAATTAGATTTTTTTCTTTTCTGTGACATTTAATAAACCTTTGTTTCAGTTATGAATTCTATAAAAACAGCCAAAAAATTTGTGCAGCCAAAAATACTACAGAAATATGAGAAACTGAACATGCACTTTGCAAAATGGATTGTTAATGCCTTTTCAGTATACTGCAAAATCTTTGTATATTTTCCCCTTTTTTAAAGTTTAGAAAAGTTGCACCTCTACCTATGTCATGCATGTGCCAAGTGCCAAATGCCATATGCCAAATGAGGTTTCTTTTTACTTCATCTATTTCCTTAGATATCTAGTTATCTTTTCTAGGGATTTTACTCTCCCAGAGCAATTCCTAGTAGAACATGATGACTTTGACCCCACTTCAGGAAGTTGTATCCTAGATGTTATTACACTGTCTTATTGAGTTCCAGGCTTCATGAGAGTTTTATTTGGCATACATTGTTGTGTCAATATGTGAATGTACTCAAAATGAGATATCTACTGTTATTGTAGAAGTTCACATGCTTCTATGCTTTCATATGCTAAAGGGTATGTTTTTATATATACTTGATTTTATTATTCCCTGATGGAAATATTAAAAGAGTTTATTATTTGCTAGGAATCCAGGATTTTCATGGTGTCTGGTTTAAAATCAATGAGGAGATGATGGGAAATATAACTCATTGTATCTGACATTAGGACAGGGTTAGAACGTATAGTGTGACAAAAATTTCCTCTGAACTGTTCAAAAATATCTGTTCTTGGAATTACCTCATTTGAGAAGAGTAAGAGCTGTAAAACTTTTACCCCTCCCATGTCCCACTTCAAAAAAGGGGAAGAATATCACACTGGTCCTGGTAAGGGTAGCTTCCATATCCAAGTTCCATTTATAGTATGCTTGATGAGCTATTATTTGTTCTCTGCAACATGTGAAGTTGGAGCCACCTTATTTTTATTATACGGATATTTATACCCCTTAGAAGCAAAAGTGCTCCATGACAATAGTTTATTGTTATATGTTCAGCATGCAAAGCTGCTTTTCTTAATAATCAGAACCAGCTGGCATAAGTACAACAGTGATGGCAATGGGTCATGCATGCCTGAATTAGATGCAGTGAGAGCCAAGAAAGGCTAATTCTTTAACTCTGTCTCACTTGTTCATGACTGATGTCTTCTGCAAAGAAAGATTACACAATCTTGTACCCTTGAAATCCTGCACTGACATATAACAGATGCTGAAACAAAATACTCCATTGTACACTTTTTAGGAAGCTATATTTCATACCATCAGCAGTTATGGCAATGAATAGAAGTTTTCATATTGGTACAACCAGTATAGGGAACGAAAAAACTGATTTTGACAGATTCAAACTGCTAGAACATTCTCAAATGTGCATGTTTTATGTAAACATGTTTTATGCAGCAAAAATCCATGCCCTTCTTCCTACATGAATGTTTGACAACTATACTACACAAGATACAACAGATATAGTAAATATTTACAGATTACAAACCAATCTTTCTAAAGCAATTTTGCAACAGCCTCTGACATACCCATCTATAAAATGTTAAAGTATTAAATTGATAAAAATTGAGAGAGTATAAATAAATTGATAAAAATTGAGAGTATCTCCTTCAAAGAACTGTATTTTGGAAGGCATTTATAAATGACCATTTATTAACTACCATTATAAACCATTTATATTACATTTTGTTCTTTTTCCATGGTAGTAGTGTGCACGGAAAATGAGTAAGTTGCTTCAAACCTCATGGCATGGATAAGAAGACATTTTTCATACCTTTGGATGGATAAGAGATTTGCCAAAAGTCATAGAGAAAAAAGTAATGCAAGAGGTGCTATCAAAACTTTGGGTCCTATTCTGGAATTCACACTACAGTGCATTTAAATCTGATGGCAGTACCCAGGAGTAAAAGTTAAAATCATAGCCATCTCTGATATCGATTTTACTAAAACTAACAATTTACTTTCTAAAAGCGTAAAGCATTCACCAGTACTGTTTATCTCCTGTTCATCTAATTTTGACCTTGTGAATTGCTTAAATTTGCTAATTTCAGAGGTATACATGGCTTTCCAAAGCTTACCCTTTGTATTATATACAGTACATTGTATAATGGATGCTTTTGCTTCTCCTCTGAGTGTAAGTCGATAGCCATTAAGGTGGCAAAGCAAATTTGAAACTACCAAATTTCCCAGCAGGAAATCTTAATTTTGTGAAGCAAGTAATTTGCATTCAAGGCCAGGAACTAGTTCCAAGAGACACATTTACCAATTGCTTAACTAAGTCTCAAGCCAAACCACAATGACATACATGCATAAAATATCGTTTTGCTGTTGCAGATAAACATGGTGTCATATGGTGGCTTTAGAATTCATAATCATTATTTGTGCTTATCCCTAAAAACTTGGAAACAAGTATGCTATTCCAAGCCTGTGGCCTATTTTGAAAGTATGTCAGTCATTTTAAAATGTGAAGAAAACACTAAAGCCATTTTGGGTAATAGAGATGGTTAACATGTAGCACACAGTAACAATCAAAGAGAAAGCCAAAAGAACGCATGAAACATCCTCAATAGGATTAATTTTATTTACTCTTAAATCTTCTAAGGTGTCCTGAATTCAGGTGTGTTTCAGGCTGCTGAAAAACAGAATTTCATGGTAGCAGGTAGGTCTGGAAAATCTAAGATTTGGTAAGGTTGTAGAAGATTTTTGAAAAATAGGTATCAATTTCATCACAATAAATAATGAGAAAATTAAATCTCATGTTTCCTTTCTTCCTAGCAGCAAACTATAGGGTATATATCAAATCTCTGCTGGAGACAAACCTATTAAATTCTGCCTCAATCAAAGTTGATTTTCAGATTTGAGATTTAGGTAATCTAGAGGGTGTCTATTTTCAGAACAATCTATGTTCATAGCTTCAGATGCAGCCTAAAATGATTTTTCTCCTTTAATTATTGTTAGTTTGTCATTTATTATGTGATTTCTTATCTCATGAATAGTCTCATTCTCATTAGCTGTGAGTTCACTGTGAATAGAACAAAAAATAATAAACCTCCCACGTTGAAGCAAACTGAGTTGAAATATTAGAAAGGCATTTCTGTAAGAAACACAAGAATAGATTTTTTTTTTAATGGCAATTACAGAATGTGCTGGCTTCTTGCAAATGGTTTAAGTCTTGATAACCCTGTCTTGAACTAGTGTGGATGAATCTCTTGAAGTATATTCCACACCTAATCTATTCATTCTCTGAAGAAAAATGAGGTGGAAAGTCATGATTTTGATTTAATTTTTAGTAGTTTTATTCTTGTCCACTGCGATAGATTATAAAATAAAAGTTTAAATATTGAAATGTATGTTTCTCAAAACACCCAGGTTTATTCCTTAGAAATGCTTTTATGAGAAAAAGGAATTTTATATTCCAGTCTTAATTATACTCAGGTGTAGAAATGCTTCTTTAATGAAAGTTGAGATCAGGTTTTTAGTAATGCCTTGTGAGTGGAAGGTAGACCTTACTAAATATTGATATATTACATAGAGTATGTTTTACTGCCTGATGGTGAATATGTGAATATGCCGAAGCACTCTGTATTAGTGGAAACTTGCTGTGTGGGTTTTAAGTTAACAGTTGAGAGCTTTCCTTTGGCCTGCTTTTCCTTGCCTTCCTTGCAGTGAGTGGATATCACACCAGTCTTAATCCCTTTTAAATTACATTTCTGATTATGGAACAGAATTGCGCACAGTTCTACCGTACTATTAAGATTTAATCAGTGAGCTTATTTCCAAGGCCAGGGTTTGGTAACTATTACCCTTTAACAACTCTATATAATAAAATTAATTTTAGAAAGTATTTTGTATGTTTATCTTCTATTCTCATCTCTCATATTTTAGTCTGTTAAGTCTAAATAATAAATGTAGCTTAAAACCAAACAGTACCACACTTAACAAAAAAATTCTTCATAGCCCATAATTACCCATTTCTGTGGTGAATCACCATAAGCAACTAATAGAACACCAGAATAAAATATACATTAAATTCATACAGAATTTTGATCAAAAACAGAAGGCAGAGCATGACTGCATGCCATTTTCCCTTCTTCTGCATTTTGGGTGATACAGAACAGGTTTCATGAAGTATTGCAATTTTCAAAGTTAGACATTTTAATAACTGGCTATGAACTCAATGGACCTCATCCTAAGAGATAATAAAAAACTAAATTTTGCCAACTTATTATTTTCTTTTTGCTTCTGTTATCCTAAAACTTTATCATCCCTGATTGTAATGGTAACTGACACTGCTGAGGATCTTTAGCATTAACCATTTCATGAGTAATTTCTACTAGTTCCTTGCTGTATCTTTTGTTTATCTAATGACTCTAGAATTACTATACCAGAGAGTTTATAGTCCTTAAGGATAAATCTGAGCAACTGCTGTGAGTCTCTAATGTGTGCTCTGCTTCTAATGATCCTTTACCATAGTAGGAATAGAAACATGCTGCTTTGCGAGTCAGGAACATTAACCAAAATCCCAAATTGCTGAGAAATTAACATTTGAATATGAAATGATAACATCACCCTCATATTCCTTTATAGTTCTAGAACATCCTGCTGTGAATCGTCCTTATAGTTTAAAATCAATAATTTAAAATCAACTCATATGGAAATCAGAAGGAAAGAAAATGCCAGACATAGTTTTGGATCTAAAGAACACTTACAGTGACAGTATGACAAAAAGTAGCTTGCAAATAAATTAAACAACAAATGTAAATTTCAGACACATAATACAAAAAATACTTGAGTAATGTGAACAGTTAACAACAGTTTTTAAGAATAGCGTTTTAAAAAAATATCAAGCAAGCTTTAGAACTTTTGAGCACAAACTCTCTACACAGAAACAGAAGAAAAATGAGAGAAAAATGGTTTACATAAAGACCAAAGAGCATGTGGCAGAGATGAAGGAAAACTGTTCAAAAAGAAACATCTTTTCCAAAATGTTTTTCTTTTTGTAATTAATTCATATTTACTCAACTCTATTACTCTAACAAGCCTTTCTCCCTAAACTGGATCTTTCTAAATGAGAGGACAATAATGTTACATATTCATATTCATTGCCCTTCCTCAAGTCATCTTTCTAAGGCTCAAGTCTTCAGTAATCTCTGCATAAAACAAGGTAAGTATAATTGCTGTTTTTCCTTCTGATAAAAACATTGTACAAAATTTACTACATTTCTTTTTCTGTATTTATTGCCTCCAGCAAAACTCTGTTCTAGGTAAAAGATAATTTGCAATAGGAAAATTAGGTCTCTCAAGGAAGCACCATTGGGCTGTGGATTCTGATCTTGCTGTGCCATCTATTTGATAATATGACATCACCTGTAAAAATAATAGTAAAAATATTCAATTGCAAAATAGAATGAACCACATGAGATACTGATCTTTGAAATAACACTAGCAAAACATTGGCACATACCACAGGGTTTTATACCTCAATGGACTTACTGGTATGCAGAATATTTGTGCAGTCACAAATTGTTGTAGAACTGCCTTGAACTTGTTTCCCACTGCTAGCATGCAAGAGGGACATTAGTGGCACATGAAGAACTGACACACTTTTTGCAGAAGCATACCCAGAGCTGTTGTCATGGCAGAGGTGAATGCCTAGGACATTGACTTGAAGATAGTGAAACAAAACAGGGATAAAATGCAGATTTCATCTGAAATTGGACAATATTTTGTGCAGTCTATAATAACTTGCTCTGGTACCAGTTCTTGTAAAATTTCGTTTCAACACAATTCAACAATTCAACAATTACAAATATTAATAATTTCCTTCAACAGCTATTGACTACTGAAAAAAAATCTTTGATTTATCATCCAAAAATAATGGAAAGCATGTCAGAAAAAAAAATATAACAAAAATGAATACTTGTGAAATTTACTGCTTATGTTTTAAGATTCAGAATTCAAAAGTCAAATGTAAGATGAACCAAAATGGAATAAACTTTTGCACGTATATCCATTTGGAGCCAAATGAATACTGCATTGCTACTATAGCCACTACTGCATTACAATTGTAAGATTTATTGTCTTTTGACATAAGGACACATAACACAATGACCTCATGGAGGTTTGAAGATTAACATACACTACTGGATTCTTTTTACTGTGACACTGTTTACAAGATATGATTTACCTGGTTGAGCTTTGCAACTGGAAATGTCAGAACCAGGGTTTTACAACATATGATGGAAAATGTGGTCCTTATGAAAAGCTACATTTCCCCTTATAACAGATCTATACTTGAATTTCAACACTAAAGGGGTGTTCCTGATTGCAATTAGTCATCATTAATGTGAACATGTGAACTGGTCAATCTGCCATGAGCAGGCTTTTCTGTCCTTTGTTAAAAGTAGTCCATATTTAAGTCATTACTGAAGACTTCCTTCCTCCGACTCTTTTATGCAATAGGTGAGTAATACTACACAGCTTCTAGTGGGATACATATAAATGTATCTGTAAGATGGTTTAGACAGAGAGCAGGAAAATGCCATTTTTTGTATGAAGAATATGTCTTCATTTGATGGTTAGAGTGTTAATGGAAGAAATTAAGAAATATAACTGAAGAACAAAAAAAGATAAATACATGTGAATGAAACTTATGGAGCTGGGGAACAGCCTGCTGGGAATATGTACAAGAATCAGGGTGAATGAAGAGATAATTTTTTTATACAATGAGAAGGTTCAAAGGCAAGAGAATCTTGATACAGAAAAATAGATCCAAAAGAAGGATGAGGTAGACTTGATTTCAGAAAATCATTTTATCAGTCTCTGGGAAAGCTGATAACAAAAGAGAAGACACTGGAAGCTCTGGGATAATGAGGAATGAACAAAAGTTTCTAAGAGGGTCACGAGAATCAAAGTGGGAAGTGAAAGAAGAAAAATAGGAGCAGGAGTTCCAAACTCTCTTTGGCAGTCTGTTAAAGGAAAAATGAGAAAGTTATCTTTTTCTGGCATCACATCTTCCTCAATAGCCATGTGAAAGAGAATCCAAGCGTTTACATTCAACTTTTTCTTGCTTGTATTTTTATCCATTGATTCTCTAGAGACACATGTGAAGGGCAAAACTGGGTTTATTAACTGGTCATGTGTCATCAAGCATGCAGACATCTGTGCTTAGCCTGCCTAGGCTTCTTTCCCAACTCAGTGATACCTTGCATGTCACATGACTCTAGGGCCCTTTAAAAAGGGCTTTGATGTTTTCCAGCACAAGCAGAAGGAAAGATGCAATCTAAATTCAAGCTGTGTTCACTCAGAATTGTAGGTGGCTGAACTACAGCTGTTAATTTGCTTGTGCATGATTTACGGTGTCAGGCAGCCCACCTTATTTTTTCTGACTCCATTCTGCAGCTCAGCAGCAGTACGGATTGAATTTTTTCAATAATCTGCAGCTGGGTAGTCTGGTTTTGAAGTTAGACTAAGCTGGGTACTAAAAAGATTCAATTATTTCACCTTCACTCACAACTCTTTTGGCTGTGTTCTTGTCAGGTTTTGCATACTTTACTTGCTGCCTCATAGTACTAAATGCTATAAACAAGATCAGAGGAATGACCAACACTGAATACTTCTGTTAAACATCTCTGAAGGGGCTTTTGCTTTACTAGATGGGAGAAAATAAAGAAAGATGCAACTGATTTTGGCATTTGCTGAAGAAAAAAGGAAGGTTAAGAAAGGATTGGGAGACATAATATACAGGATAATCTTCTGCAAGCCTGAAAACTCAGAGAGATCAAATCTCCCTCAGGATTTTATAGAGGAAAGAATGGCCACTGAGTGTAATATCTGCATAGGGGTGGGCTGTGACAGAGCTGTACTCCCATAAACCAGCACAAGGATTGACTATAAATACTACAGGTTTCCATTAGCAAGGATGGAGGTATTCCATGAAGAACAGCAGCTTTGCCTGAAAATGTGAATTTTCTTTGGAAAAGAGCTTCCTTTTGGTGGTGTCTGCAATCCTCTCCTTTCCAAAAACCTGTCACTTAAAATCCTCTTTTTATTCCCTTTTCCAATGTAATCCCAAACCTCACAGACAACCAATCATGACTGAGACATTTGAGCTTCTTAACTATTTTCATCTGATTTACTGTTTTACTAGTGTTGCTGATAGTGGAATAATTTGCTCCCCTTTACTTAAATATTTCCATTTACTTCGATCCATTTCATTCAAGAGTTGCAAGCCTTGGCCAACTCAAAAGAACTTTTTCATTATACATTTTTTAATAAGTTTGCTCACCAGGTGCTTGCTCTCTCAGCTCTACTTCAAATAAATGCCTGTTACCTTCCTTTAAAAATAAGATCATAAAAGGTGGGTGTCCATTTATCTGAAAATATTCTGCATGCTCATAATTCTTTTTCCCCCCCAATCTCTTTCTCCCCCCCATTTTGACATAATTTTCATCTGCACATTCTCAAGCGAAGGGGGACAGGAGGGAAATGATTCTATTTTGTATACTCTGGACTAAATAGTACATGTTCTGCTGTTTTTCACATTTAAAGTCTGGAACGCTCTCCTCTGCTTTCAAACATGTACTTGACTGAACTTCCATCAACCCCAACAGTGCAACTGCACTGTAACTCTTTGTGCAGACACAAGAAAGCTGTTAGTTGTCAACGAACACCTTGATGTATTCAAGTTTTGCAAATAACCAAAACTATCTTGCAAGAAAGAAAATTGAAAGAGTCATTTTAAAAGACTCCCTCTTCTACCACCTAATTTCTCTATAAAATAAGGCAGAGCTGATTTTTTCTGTGGTTGAATGGAGGAAAAGAGGTTAGAATAACTGGCATTTTTCAAGCATGTTCCATCATAACTTGCGACAGGGAGTAACACAAGTACAAATTACATAATTCTCTCAAACTGAGTTACCTGGGATCAGAGGAAATTGAATCTTTTCCTAGGATCTTTTACTTCTGGCATTTAGGCTTAAATAATTCACATTGTTCTTCCTATTATTTTATGCACCCTCTGCAGCATATAAAGTGTGCTCTGTGCTAATCTGCTCCACTGGCATCAGGGCAATGCAAACACATCCGATGTGGAGGAGGGAACCACTGAGTCTTATTTTCCTTTTAGGACTGAGACATGGGCAGCATGTCAGAGAGATGGGAAAGGAAGGCACTTCTCATAACTCAATGATTTTAGGTGAGTTAAGAATAAGACTTTACATATGTACACAGAGAAAACTGCATTTGCAGTATCTCTAGTCAGCCACATGATTTCACATTGATAATCTTTGCTGAAATCAGTCTCTGCCCTATCACTTTCTCAGTTACTACATGGAGAATAATTCATCTGAAGTAGAAAGTGCTGCGGCACTAAACCTCCCTAAAAGTTTATCTTCAGTAAAACTATACTCCCATTAGACCCTTCCTAATAGTGGCATTTTGGTAATATAGCTTACAAACAATTTTAAGTCTATTATATAAGCCATGCTGTGCAGAAATATGGGGGATTTAAATTGCCCATTTTGTTTACTTTATTTGCTGCAGATCAGACTTACAGACCATTGGCTGTTTGCCATTTAGGCAAGTTAGAAATACTCAGTGTACCTTCCCTTCCCCTGGATGATTTTACAAATCAATATATATTCCTAAGAGCTGCTAGAATACTGCATGTGCTGTTTTTTCTGCTTGCTGTAGGTTGGGCAATTGTTTTGGAAAAGTACTTCTTAATAAAGTTTGTTTTAATAATTACATGCTGCTACAAAGAAGATAAAGTAATTTCAAAAGTGCAACCCAATATTTCTGTGCCAATCAGAGGCAATGACTAAAATTAAAAAGAATTTTTAAATTATAAGAAAAAAATGTAGAATACTGATGTTTGTAAGTATCACAAGGACTGTACATAAACTAACAGGAGCTGTAGCAACCATGGCCAATAGATTGAGTGGACACTATTTCTTCTATTCATTTCACCATTTAGAACAGATGAAATCACAAAATGGCATTTTAAAATAGTTTTTATATGTAAAGGAAATTGTTTCTGTATTTTCTGACAACTTCATGACAACATCCATCAAATAAAGCTGTTTTCAATATAAATTTTTGTGTTCTTACCTAGGTAGGTCCACTTAGGTGCCTATGCTGTAGCTGTGTAGAAATTAAGAAAAAAAAAAAGTTGCTTTAAAATTAAGAGTACATATATAGCTCAAGAAATATTACATATTTGCATGCTTGTTACTTAGGAATAAAATTAAAATGAATAAAATATAAAATAGAAAAGAAGAGAAATAATTTCATCCTTCCAACAGGAGAGAAGTCATGATTCTCCTCCTGTCCATTCTTCATTTGACTTCCAAATGTCTACATCCCCAGTGTTCCCTTTGGGAGCAGTTACCCAGGAAAATGTATTGCATTTTCACTTTTAGCTGTGTTGAATGACCCACACTCAGAAGGATATTGCTGCAATTAGTCTCCAGTGGATCATTTCCTGCTTGTTAATAGACCTCTCCTTTGCTGCAGAGTTCCCCTGACTTTGGGTGCTGAACCTTGGCTCAGAGAACCTGAGCTTCTCTGTTTCAGTCAGACACTTCTGTTTGTTTCTCTAGTTGTTATATAGTAGTCTTTTATGGTTATGTCTGTCAGAAGGGATTAAAACAATTCATTTTTCCTCCTTGCCCATTTACAAGAAGTAAATGTACTTTCAGCCTCAGGTTTTACTGCTTGTTATCATTAAGAGACGTAGGTGTAATCCTGTCTAATGCTGAAACTACAAGCACTATTTCAGCAATTGCAAAAAATGTTGATTTAAGTACCAATGGGCTTTTTTTTTTTTTTCCACCAGGAGAGAGACTGAAGACCTTGTTAAAATCTATATTAATTTTTCTGATTGCTACAATAATGCTTCTTGTTCTATGAAGCATGTTCTTATGCCACATAATTTTTTTTTAGAAGAATTCTGGCATTTTGTGATGTTAGCTATCTCTGTGACATCTCAGACTGCATTTTTCCAAAGAAAATCTGAGAAAGTGGGTGCCCTTCCTCCAACACTGTCAAATTAACTTGGAATTCTACAGACAGAGGAAACTGTTTCTCTTTTTTGGTTGATTGGTTTTGTTTGTTCCTTTGGTTTGGTTTTTTTAAAGAAAATCATTTAATGTAAACTCAGACATTGAATGTATGCATGAGTACTTATATGTAAAAGTCAAAGTGTGTCTAATTGTATTAGACAGAAAAAAAGATGTTCTGTTGGATATTTTGAAAAATCTAAACCTAACAGTCTGGTATGAATGAATCTGGTAGTTTTATCTGAGATTCTATAGAAGAACATTTGTCTTACTGTCTAAGTAACTTCAGGTGATGAGCAAAGATCTAAATAAATAAGATTTCACAAGGATGAAAGTTGCATAAATTTAGAGCGTATGGGAAAATCGTCTACTAGATTTAGTACAGGAAAATTATTGCTTCATGTAACATTAAAATGGCTACTTTCCTCTATTGGAAAAAGTGAGTAAGAGTCAAATAAGGAACCACATAGACAGGAATCAATACTATGGTTTTAATTTGAGAAAATCTCAGATTGGTTGGGTTTTATTAAACATTAATAGTCACATCTCAGAATAGTATCTTGGATTCTTCCCTGATTGAGGGTATGACCTAAAAGGAAAGGACTTCTGGAGAACTGGGGATAGGCTTTGATTATGTCATTATAACTCTTATACAGTTACAAGAAATATTGCAACTAAAAAGGTTGCTTGTTGAAGGAAGTAATAAATGAAAACTAGAACTTACCATTCAACACCCCAACTTACTATTTTAGAAAAATAGTTTTTTTCCCAATCAGTTTTCCGATAAATTGGTTTCAATAAACCAGCAATTCAGACCATACAATTTAAAACTAAATAGGTTTAAAAGGTAAAAATCTTATTTCTTATCTCAGTGATTAATTTTTTGCAGTAATTTATCAAATAAAGGCATGATCTTAAAAGTTTTCATGGATATTCACAATTCTAACTTATCTTCATGGGAGTCACATGGCAAAACTCTTCTGTAGTACCTTAAAGTGTTCTTGCTCTGTGGTGTCTCAGAAAGTGAACTTTGCATACTGTAAATAGGTTGCTCAACAACACAAGTGAGGTTAAATAAATACATCACTGTACGAATGCTTTATTACCCATAAGAGATAAAAATGCATTGCCTCGAGGCTGTTTCCAGTTCTTGTGTGGCAACAATAAATTAATCAGATCTGCTTTGTTATTTTAGCTGCATTTGATTAAATGTGCTACAGAATAAAAGGGAAGTTTTAAGGGAAACATAAAACTCCATGTGCAATGAAACAGCAGATGAGAAGTATCTCGTTTAATCCACAGGGTTTTGATTGAAAAAAAAAGTAGATGTAACAGTCCTTTGAGTTTTTTTGAAGAGGGAATCTAAAGACCAAATTATTGATCAAACTGTCACCCCAGAGAGTCATTTAAGGTAGGACACCAGGAACATTTGCTTTTGTCCCAGTGTCTACACATAATAGACCAAATGCTAGTGAGCATGGGAAACACAGTTAACTTAGATGAGGTAATACCAACATAAGATTGTTAAGAGAATATCCACAACATTATTCAATAGTTAACTACTCTTTAGGATAATATTAAATTATGTATAATATTAATTTTCCTTAGGATTTATTTGATGATACATTATTCAGTGATGTGTTGTCTGTCCTTATTTTGTGCATATATCAGACAAAGACCTGACATTTAACTATTTAGAACAAGCAGGAATGACAGTTTCAGGATGTCATATCCCAATAATTGTCATGGGGGAGTTCTTATTTCTAAGGTATCTTAATGTTACTTGGACACAAATGTCTGCTCAGGAATGTGAACATGTAGTGCAATTCATAATAATGTTTATTTAAATGAACATTATTCTTCTAGGAGCAAAATAAATCAAAGTGTATATTCACTAAACTGGTAAGAAAAATTTATAACTTTTTTTCTGAATGGAGTATTTACAAAACCCTCCCTTGGAAGTTTAATTTTGTAATTATTAAAAATCAGCAATAATTAGTGTTTGCTTAGCTGTAATTCAAAGGAAGCTAATCAGAATCATTATCTGTCTAAGGGAAATGACTAACATCATATCATTTAATGAAAACTGCCATACTGATTTGCTCCATCTATTCTGTAATTATCTAATTTATCTGAAAACCTTGAAGAAGTATTAAATAAATAGCAAAGAGAGAATTCTGTTATTAAAGGAGAAAATAATCTGCTGAACCACAATTAAATATCTGCATATTTTTATCCTTGCCTGTGCCATTTTATGAAAGTTATCACAGACAGATTTTACCTTTTGAAAAGCATGTATGCAGCATATCACTTTTTCCTGTATGGAAAGTGTTGCTGTACTGAGACTTCTATTGTCTTTTCTAAATTTTGGATTAAAGAGATCAAAAACATCTTCTTCATTGGGAATAATATCATAATGGAACTCAGAAGTTCTCTGAGGGTGATTTGTCCCGTCAATTTACAGACAAAAACATACAAGCAAAAGGTAATAATTCACAATGCACATTATCAATGTTCTTTCATTACTATTGCTTCTATACATGTAAAAAAATCACTTTTTTATGTTGAAAATAATACGTAGTTAATATAAATCTGTTGTGAAAATACACATCTACATTTTGATCTGTACTGTTTCTTCCATTGGGATTGTACACCCCAAACCCAAAATCTCGCCCTTCAAATTTTTTGTCATTCTTCAAATTCTTATGGTCTCCTAATGAAAATAATTTCTCCTTGATTTTTCAGTTTTGTTTTATTTTGTTTTTCTGTAACTGATGAAATTCCCAAGTGAGTTGTTTTTGTTTTTCAGGCAAAATTTCTTGGAAACCTCAGCTGAGAACATATGCTGTGCAAACCACTTGAAAAACATCTATACTCATGTAAGGAAGACAGCTGCACAGCATGCAGCTGACCACTGGGAAAGAGGAGGAAGAAGAAAGGCCAAACTAGAAAGCAAGTAGGCAGGCTTTGTCCCCAGATATCTGCTTTCATACTACCTACAATCCCTTTTGAGCAGTATCCTAGATGAATTGCAAGCTCCTCTGAAATTAATTAATCAGTTTTCAATATTTCCTGCAGTAGGGTGACAAAAATCATATACTAACTAAACGGGAAAATAAAGTACAATAGATGACATACAACTGAACTGGCCTATAGGAAAAAAAAAAAAAAAAAAAGAAATCACAAGTACGAAGAGGTGTGTGTACAACAGAGCAATAACAAAAATTTTAAGGACACTTTTAATAACCAAGGAGAACTCAGAGAATGATTCAGTTTTAAAGAATCCACAGGTAGTTTAATGTCAACTACCACACACAGGTAGAAGTAGGAGATTGAGATTTATTTAATCTTATGGATTCCTCTATTCATATATATAATTACAAAAAGAAAAAAGAAAAAAATCCCCACATTTGTGCCAAATATATGTTCAGCTATTTACTAAGAAAATTGGAAGTAATATATATCCATGTACATTTCTTTTAATTCTGCCTTACAGAAGAATGTATTTTAAACTCAGTGCTGTAGATCAAAATATGTGTGAAGGCTGATTAATTTTCTTTCATCCAATGTACACCTGCGCAGCTTAGAAGTCTTTGTATCCTTACTGTTCTTGCTGATATCTGTGGACTGGGAGGACATCTTAGCTATATTTTGGTGTCTTTGTCTGGCTCGTTGCTTAACAAAGGTTTATTTGTTGGTCATCCTCAGGTGCTCAGCCCTCTGCACCTGGACTGTTACCTTGCACGTCCTCAGCAAAGCACACACAGCTTTTGCAAATGGCCAATTGTTTGAGCCATTAACCATTAATATTTCAGTCTCACAAACCATCAATGTCATTTACATATTACCAAAATGCTTCCTCATTAATGGAAAATTACTTTCTAAAATTTTTTTGTTCTCAGTGTTTTGTGTCATTTAGACCAACACGTATTATATTTTAATTCACTTTCTATATCTAAACTGTTCCTCAAAGAATTTAGGTGTATTACAATTCTATTCTAAATGATAGAATTGGAAAATCCTCATAAAATTATTAACAGGTGGTAGCTTTTCACCTTTAACAGTCTTTTCCTATCCTTAATGTCAAAGTTAGAATTTTTCTCCTAGCTAATTAGATCTAACTATGGGCCCTGTCCAAGAATAGGCATTCTTGTAACATATTCTCCTAGTTGTTACAGCTGAAGTACAATAAAATGGAAATTGGTTTAATTAATGCTAGTATTAATACCTCGTAAAAATTTTATGTGAAAAATTTTGTTTGAGACAATCTTGATCCACTAAGCAGGTCACCTTGTCATCAAGGTCAGGCAGGTCAAGCAGAACCCTTCTTTTCTAACCACGTGTGGTCTGGGCCTGATTCTCTGGTTTTCCTGCACATTCTGAGTGATGGTGTCACTGCAACTGCAGGAAAATAGAGACATCTTTTCAGTGTTAGGGAATTTAGTAATTAATTTATTCTTGCTAGGATGTGCAATAGAAATTATTTCATACACAAACACCTGGGTTGGGCAGTGAAAATAATTCCATCACACATAGTTCTTTACCCTATTTTTCCCATATTTACACAGACAATAAATTCTTGTTCATTGATATTACACAGTTCTTAGTTTGTGGTCTCCTATTGGTTATTGATCCCTTCATCTTTGATGCTAATTTAGTCTTCTTATCAATATTTTCCCAGACCAGGTGTTTCTGATCCCTTCCAGGGAATATTCCTTACTGGCCATTTATGTTCTCTGTATTTTCTAGCTACTCCCAATCTATAAATCTTGAGCTCATGTCCCAGTCTATAAATCTTGAGCTCATCAACCCCCACCCAATGAACAGAGTGTTAGGAAGAGAAACTTCAATTCCCTTTTCCAGCTTCAGAACTATAATCTTGTCCTTTGTATTCCAACTTAATTTGTATTTGAATACAAACCACAGATATTCCCTCACCCCTGCTTGCTTGTGCCACATCTCCCTGTTTTTCTGGGAGTGCTGTAGGTCATTTACTGTGGGGGACAATAGAGTGGCATGGAGTACACAGAGGAGTGGCAACAGCAAATAATGTCAAGGAACATTACAAATGAGAAATGTTTTTTTTTTGTCGGAAATCACTCTTTTAGACCAGAGCATGTCTTTGTATCACTGCAAAGTAGCAAACTAGATGTTGATATTTTTCACATTACAGACGACTTCTTGCCATTGGCTTCTTCATCCTTAGAAGATGGATTTTCATACAAAAAGGTCAAGTATTCAAATGGATTTACTATGTCTGAAATATTTCAATGTTATATGCAAATATTTTTCATAAAATAGAAATGCAGAAATTATATTTTCATACAGATTTTAAATAAGCCCATAAGTTACATATATCCTAAAATGTACTTACTCAGGCAGCACTGAAAATAGTAGTACCTGTCTGAATGATTTCTGTGTAAAAAATTATATTTTCATATTTACATAGTAATTTTTAATCTTATATTTAGTTGGTTCAAAACTTACATTAAAAGCAAATATAAAACATTGAAGTTTGCACCTGATATGGAAAATATAGTGCTTGTAGGTGTGAAAATTATTTTGCTCTGATAAGGAAGCTGACAGTCTCTACAAAATTGCTTTAATTGCGTTATAAAACCAGCTGCTCTTTCCACTGTAATTTTCTCAATGAATGATACATCCTCTTGGCAGCTACCATTGACAGCATTAGCTGCCTTGTCAAAGTGAAAATCTTTCTTCTTTCCTAACCATCTGGGTCTTCTGGTCCACATAGCTTTCTGCTGTTCTATGTTTCACTGTCTAAATGTAGAATAAACAAATTGGCAATATATCAAAATCCTCTTCTGAACAAAAATAAATCAGTCCTTAGTTCTATAAAAAAAGATTTTCATGGACTTGCCAGTAGCTCAGGAACAAGATAAGGACATTTAAGGAGAATCATCTGGGCTCTTTCATAATTTCTCCAAGTTATATCTGCAAACACACAAACCCCTTTTTTTAAATCATGTCTACTTTTTCAGAGAAATGCGACATTTTCATGTGCATAATAAAAAGTATAGAAAAAAGATTTTCCTTTGAGATGTGTTTCATTCAAAATCTACTGTCTTTTAAATTGTGTTATTGAATCATATATGTAAGCTCTTTTTCACATCTTTAAATGTTTTCTCTTAAGACTTTGGATTCACAATGAATAAAAGTTAAATTTATGTAAGTATTCCTTCATTTTCGCCTCTGTACTTTGATTGGTAATAAGAAAAAATACTGTGTGAGACCTGATTTCCGTAGTTATGCTGGCTTTGCCATACCATGGTTCCATTTACTTTAGTAAAGTTACATTTAATTTGCATCACTCTAATGGAATTATTCTCGTCCAGTCCTTTTCCAAATGTGTATATGAAGCAAATAAACAAGGAGTTTAAAGTCTAGTAATAGGAAATATGAAAGTCTAGTAATAGGAAGTATGCACTCTTTCACTGTGACATTTTAAAAATTTTATTCAAACCTGGGGAAAAAAGAAAAACATCTTTGGCAGAAACAGTCTCTCACTTACAGCCTATGTTCCATTACACAAGTCTAAAGGGTCCAGGAGCTGTAACACCTACATATTTACCCAGCTGTTTTCTGCTGGGGTACTTGCACTGGCAGCCTGGGCTGCAGTAATGAGATGAGACTCACCACCTGCAGCAGTCATGGAGGAAAAAGCTGCTATCATCATCTTCATTAGCTTGGGAAGCTGTCATGGGACATATGTTATCCTGAGAAAGGCTAGATAATCAGAGTGCTGTTTATGTCTGTGTAAGAAACCTCAGGATATGTCTTATGTCTGTTCTACAAGCCAATACAATCTAAAAATAACCTTAACAGATGAAAAAACCAAATTTGAATCCATTAATACACTGCAATTAAAAATAGAAAGGTGAAATATTAAAAATCCCTAACTATGTGAGTTTTTAAAATCTGTTACTTCAGTAGCAGGTTTTTTTAATAGATTTGTTTCCATGCAAGCAGAGTACTTCTACTCTTATTTAGTAGAAATGGTCTCGTTCTGTAGCTACGTGTTCAAAGAGCCTGCAAGTTAGTCAGAATACCTGGAACTTTCTCATCACTTAAATACCTATGAATTGTTGTGACAATATGGAAACCTACAAAGGACTTGAAGAGAGCAGGTAATGCAGTAGAATCCTTTTTTCCAAAAGTCTTCCAGACATTTCCAATTTAAGCTTAGAGTAAGAAGCAAGTTACTAGATCAGCACTTTAAAACTATTGGTCCATTATCTTGGAAAAAAAGTTATTTTCCTAGAAGGAAAAAAAAGAAAAGAAGTGTCCAAAATTACATCTGTGTTTTCTTTGTCTTCATATATTATCTAATTCTAGCTGATCTTCTAGCTAGTCCTTCAAAAAAACTGATCAAACTTCTTGAATCAGAGAATGCTTTCCATTAGATCAATAAAAATTAAATCAATATTATTTTTATTTATAATTAAATAAAAGCCAAACTTGTGTTCAAAAGTGTAACTCAGGATATTAATTTCATAATTAGGCATGCATATCGGTGTTAGTTATATTTATGCTCATCCCTATTTTGGGTAATTACTTTTTTCTTAGAATTTCCAAATTTTCCAGTCTTTAAAATGTAAAATAAATGAAATAAATGATGATTGATGATGACGATGATGATAATGATAATGTGATAAATTAGACTTTGGTAATGAGGCAGTGATGGTTTTATTTATATTTGATTTGATTGTTTGGGTTTTTTATGATGAATAAAATAACAGTACCTGAACTTAAGAAAAACCTGTGTGGAAACCACATATATTCTCCTCTAAGGAATAGCATGGATCATAATAGAAAGCCTGTGGATTAATGTGCTTTATGTGAACCACGGAAATACTCCATTTCCCACATTAAAGCCTGTATTTTTTGCTACTTCATAATTCCTTGTTGGGACAAAGCCCTCCTCAGCCTGTAGTTTTCCCTGCAGCAAAACAAGGCATGTATCAGATGCAAAGCATGACTTTAAGCACTGTACATTTGATCTAAAAAAGGAACCATCATCCAAGGGTCTTGCATTCCCCATCCCTCATCAGACAGACAGAACTACACTGTCTCTGGTTTTAAAGTGAATTTGTTAGCACTGCTGCTGTTCTTGTTTCACCTTTAAAAGTTTACTGATCTGAATGTGATGTAAATTTAAGAGTGAAACATCTTTGCATTGAAAAAAATGTGTCTTTGTAAAATTTTGCAGTTTTGATGCACACGCATAGTATACTGTATATACTATATTGTATAATATAATATATTTATGGAGGAAGGGAGAGAAGTGGAGAGAAAGAGCGAGGACAATCTCTCCTCTCTCTTCCTCCCGGTTCTCTTCCTTAAGAGAGCATGGCAAAGGTTTGTTTCTATTAGGTCTGACTCCTGCAGCACACTCACCCAGAGACCACTAAAAAGGCAGTAGGAAATCTAGATTTCAGCTTTCACCTCAAGTGCTGTGACCTGCATCTCTCCCTGGACAGAACTGAGTGAGTTAAGTTGCCTGAAGCACCGTGTTCACATCTTCTGTTTCACACCACACATATAAAATAGTGAAACACTCTTCTGAAACAGAGGTAATATATATGGTTACCTTAACTTGCAGATATGTGAGAATGACCATACCATATGTGCACCCAAATGAGGACATAATGAATGCTTGAATTCTAATGTTAGCTTAACTCCTCCCATTTCATGTAATTACTTCAATGTTCATTGTGGCAGAAACCAAGTATGTGAGAAAGACTGCAGTCTTGCAGTTAGCACTGCAGAATCACAGATTAGCCTGGGTTGGAAAGGACACAGAAGGATCCTGAAGCCCAGCTCTTCAGTGAACAGCCATAGGGGGATCCTTGCACCATGCTCTCACCAACAGAGCCTTGCACCATGCTCTCACCAACAGAGCCAGCCTCAGGGCCAGTGCTCACCAAAGAACAGAAGCAGCTGCTTTCAACCCATCTTTCTAGAAACTGCTATTTACTCCTCTGGATAAGTGCAGTATTAAGATCAGAGGGAGAATGACATGGACTCTGGAGTACACTCTGTCCTGGTTGATCTGTTTGGAAATATGGGATCTGGATTTAAAGAATGGAATATGGATCAGTACTGTCATGCTGGTAGCCAAGTGCACTGACTTGCTGTTTAGAAGGAACCTCCTCTAGCAGTTTTGTAAATGTAGTGAGGAAAGGGGCAAAAACAGTGTCTAAATCTTGTACATTGTTTCATAGTCTAATTAGATGGATAAATCAATATTTAGGGGTAAAAAAAAATTAATTCTATATTAAATATGTTCAGGATTCCTGAATCATTGCTTTTGAGAGATCTACATTTAATTAATTTCCTGCATATTGCCAAATTCTTGCATTTCTAAATGCTAATTTAATTGCATTCAAAGTTAGGGAGCACACCTGCTTCTCAGTTCAGCTTCTGTTTTCTTTCTCATTTTTAAAATGTATTCAGGAGGAATAATAAAACAAACACAGTAAAATTAATAGCTACTTTTCAGAAAATTTAGCAGTGAAGTCTGCATAGTTGAGAGGGATGTATGATTTGGAGTATGAAGTCCACTGGTGACTCACAAAAGAGTTCAAGAGCTTTTATTGATTACAGTGTTTTAAGATAGATCTGTGTTTGCTGACACAGAGTACACAGCAGAACACAGTGATAAAAGTCTGTAAAAAATACTGATTTCTACATGGCATTTCTTGGTAATTGCTTTAAATATGTTAGGAAACCTCTACAGGCCATTCTTACCATTTATATATATATATTGATTACTATTGTAAGTATTTTTAACATAATGTTCTCCTCAGATCCCTTTCAAAAATCAAGCAAATTTTTTTCATATTTTTTAGTTTAAAGAAATGTGCCAAAAAAACCCAAGCCAATTGTATATTTTTCAGATCTTATATCAGTATTGATTTCTACAATAAAAACTTTTTTTGGGGGAGTGGGGTTTGTGATACACTGTAAACATCTACAGGAGCAAAGCTATGGAGACCTCATCAAAATACTTGAAAGCGATGCATGCTTCTCTTCTGCAGCTAATATTTCTTAAGCAAATAAAATTTAGCAAGCAGACTGCAAAAGTCACTGCTGTCCGTTCAACACAGTACACAGACTAAAATGTGACAATCAAATAAACATGTTCTTCCAAACTGGAGACTGAGGATATTTCATAATTTTGAAAAAAACCAATTCCAGTTCTGAACTATTTGAATTTATGACAGGTCATTCTCAAAATTGTTCTTTAAGAGGAAGATGTAACCTAGAAGCTTAATCATGAAAGAAATTTTAATAAAATCTAGTGACATCAGGAGCTGTTAAAGGACCTGAAAAATCAAAAAGTTATGATACAAAAGTAGAAATTGCTCAGTTTTTCCAGGAAATAGAGTAAGTGCACAGAGACAAAATCAGAAACCCTGAAATGTAACCTAAGCTTCAAATAGTAGAGAATACAAAAAATAAGCAGGAAAAAAATTCTACTTCTGTGTCAAAAGGAAGATAAAACTAAAGGGATAGGAAAGTTCATTAATTACCATGAGCTCCTTGTCATGGAATGGCACAGTGCCAGTGCCCCCATGAAAGGTATATTTCCAACATGGTTACTGTGAGATGTGACCCGGAAACAGAAGAAAGCAGGCTCCAACTTGGGAATGGAGGGGGAAAAAAGCCAATACTTTATTAATCTACAGCATCGACACAAAAGGGAAAAAAAAGAAAAAAAACCATATGACAATCCACAATGGAACGCCTCCAAAACACTCCTCCTCCCCCCACCCCTCTAACACTCAATCCCCTCTAACACTCAATTCTCAGTCCAATACCCTTCTTCACACAATCTCCCCTCAGTTCATCAGGAGAGAGGAATCTCCCTCTTGCACCATGGGCCTCCCCAGGAAACACAGTGGAACCTCCTGTGCTTCCATGTCACATGTGGCAGCCGCTTGAAGAGAATCTGCCATGGTGACCATCTTCCTTCCATGTCTAGTGCTCTCACCACTGTCCATGGATCCAAACTGCTTCTTAGGTCCTTTTAAGAATGCCTTGCCCAGTTCCAAGAAGTGGCTGCCTCTCACCATTGGGACACCTGTCCCCCCCATTTCAGTCCCCTGGGGCCTGGGGCTCAGGAACAGAGATCCTTAGCTGAAGGCCGAGGGCTCCACCACACCCTCCCCTTCAGTCTCTGTTCTTTCTACTTCTCCTCATGGCCTTATCATTCCTGGCTTCTGGTCAACCACCTCCCCCAAGGTGCAGTCTCTGCATTATCGGAAGAAATGGGTTTCGTCCTGTCGCCATCTAAGAGAAAAGTCCAGCCAAAGCCACTCCAATCATCTCCTCCATCCAGGGCACTTCTCATCTGCTGGCATTTCTTCACCTACTCAAACCTCCTTCTTCTTTCCCATGCTCCGTCCCCTCTCAGTTCTCAGCTGGGGACGATCAGTGTTTCTTACAGCTTCCATTGTTTCAACAAAAAAGGGGTTAAAATCTCAGCCCGGTCTGCCGGTGGCTGGGCACCTTGCCCCCCCCTCCCCTTCTCCTCCTGACCGTGGTGCCGTCACGAGATATCAAATTTCCAGCCTGCACAGTCTCTATCATTTCTCTCCCAGGGGGGCTGCCCAAAACATCCCAGATCTCCTCCACCCCTGCACCTTGCAGGCCGCATGGCTTCCCTTCCCTCAGGCCGCATGGCCTCCCCCTCCCTCACCCAGACGCAGCTGGGCAGAGGAGAGGTCAGATCAACTCACCCGCAGGACTCAAAAGAGAAAGTCCCTCTGGGAATGCTCTGCTTTTAACCCCTGTGTGTTCTCAGAGGCATATCCAGGTCCCCGGTGGCCACACCATGTGCCAATTTCAAATCTGGCCACTGATTGGTTTGACCATAACTTTCCCAGAAACTCACTTCTGGGTCAAACCACGACATTACTAAATAGTAACAAATCAATCAATAGTTATGAAATATTCAAAATCTTCATGCTTCCACCATCACAGGAAAGAGAAAGCAATGAAGAAAGGAACAGGGAAGAATACTGGAAGTAACAGGTCAGCTGGCATAACTTTCTCCCCTTCAATATTTTAGGAACAAGTTATGAAACAATTCGCAATAAACAAAACCATAAAGAAATAGTAACAGTAGTACACAACACAGACTGTTCAAGAGTATCCAATGTGAAACTCCCTACTTTAACTCAATCACTGACATGACATAAAGCATAGTCAAGATTTGTACTAAATCTGAAATATAAAAGGACAGTTAAGTCTATCATCCACAGAAGAAGGACAGGCAAAGTACAGATGTATTTTATGTCATGCTTAGGTCAACATTTTTGAAAATGCTATAGTTGTAGCTGTAGACAGAAAAAATTACACATTTTTTGCATTAAACTAGGCTGGTTTTAGAAGGATTGTAAGTTATTGAAGACAGGATCATAATATGATCTTTTAAAATTTAGACTTCAAATAAAAAAAACCCTAATATACAACATAAAGGAGAATTTAAAGAGCTATGTTTAAGCATATGAACTTGAACCAACTAATACAAAGAAGAGAAAATGTCTATGTATGTGTAAATAAGACAAAAACCAGTAGTGTGATACATGAAATCAACTGCATAATGCTACTGGAGAGCATGCATGTACAGAGAGAAGTCTGCAAGTTTTCTCAGGTGTGGTCATCCACAATGTCTAGTTCGGACCCCCCTCCTTCCCCCTTTTCCCTCAGTAACCATGCTGTTCCCGGGGTTGGGATCCCAAATAAACCTTCATCTCATCAGCACATCATCTCTCAGAAGCCGTGTGGAGTCTCCTTGCCTGCCTGCTGCTGCCAGCCAGCTCACAGCCTAGGGGACCCTCCGGGGACATCCCCGGGGTGCCCCCACCTAAAACGCACCGCAACACTTACTGTTCACAGATATTTTAAAAAATGGGAAATTTTTGAGAGAGGAGCCAAAAACTTTAAATTACATGGCTTAGTAAAAAAATGTTGGAATCAATGCATCAATTTCACTTTAGAGACGAAAATAGGGAAGACATTTGTTTTAAAGAGCTCTCATGTGGTGTTGGTGAAAAAGTGTTGTTGTGGTCTTTGTGAGACTCCTTCCAACCTGTGGTTATGTTCTTCAGAGGTCAGAATCCTAGCAGGTTTTATCTGTACATCAGTGCCTCTAGTTCCCTGAATGACATTTTGTAACTTTTCACGATACAAGATAAAATTCTGCTAGCTGGAGCAAAACGGCATCACACAGATCGTCTGCTTAAATATCATTATAATGCCCTTTGACTCAAACATTCAAGCAGTCTATTTATTTCTCTTCACCTGACATGAAAACCACATTAAGACTTCCAGAGTCTCTGCCAATTTTATAGTCAGAGAGAAAACACTGGCAAGAAAGAATATTTAGCTGATCATAGGCACTCACTTCCTGGATGTGTTCCACAAGATTTATCTGGAAACTGGCTGGAAGCTCGAGAATGATGTCATCTGTGTTTCATGTATCTTACTCCATTGCACGGGGAGACCTTTATATTCTTGATGCCAAATCTTGCAAATGTTCAGTCATGCATTTCACTTCAGCATGAAGCAACCAAAAACATCAGATGAAAGTGTCTATTCATCACAACTGAAATATTCACACCTCAATAAGGAGCCAAGATCTGGTATTGGAGCAACATACGAAGGAACTGCACATTATGTCAAATACTCACCAACAGTTTGATTGTTTCTTACTGTCTTTTGGCATGTAACTTTGTGAATGGAACAAGAAATATCCATTGTGGAACTGTCTCCAGCTACTTTTACATTTACCATTCCTAAGCAATTTCAGAAACTAGGCCTGGCTGACATATCCCAGCCACATCTCTGAAAAGTCACAGAATGACAGAATATTCTGAGTTGGAGGGACTCAAAAGGGATCATCAAGTCTGTCTCTGAAGTGAACAGCCCAAATGGGGATCAAACACACAACCTTGGCATTATTAGCACAGTGCTCAAGTCAATCTATTAAATCACAGCCATGTATGTAGCATCTCAGCAATTTATACAATCTGTATTACTTCCTTTTGGAAATAAACCCTTTTGATCAATAAAAGCATGATTCAAATACCCAGTGCATGCCTTCTGTTGTATTATGAATATTTTTGCTGAATATTTTTGCTAAATATTTTGCATAGAAAACTTGCCCATGTTGGAATATTTTTAATTACTCTTATGCCTTTTTTTATCATGCTGTACTTCACTATTTCTGGATTATTTTTTATGTTCTGTATCAGATGAAGATAATACTGCAGAGCTGTAGTCAAGTGCATGTATGACAGAGACCCTCAGTTCAGCAAATGACACATCTGAAAACTCAGGTATATACCACTGAGAAAACTCACTGGGGCTATATATTCAAAAGAGATACTGCAGAGAGAAATGAAAATCTGTAAGAAGACAGAGATGATTCAAAACAAAAAATTGGCTCCTATATAAAGAGAAACTTAATACACTAATATTCTTCTAAAAGCCTTGGGAAACGGAGACAAATCTATGCAAGACATTATGAATGGCAGATACAATACGGTGCACTAAGATACAGTGTAAGTTAACACAGCTTTTGAACACAAGAAGAAACACAAGAGATGTGGAAAAGACTATTTTACTTTAAACTGAGCAGAAAGAGTCTGATCTGAGGCAAGGAGACTATGATTACAAAGTTGTTTCAGCAGTGAGAATCCTTTTCATACTAAGGGTTTAGTTTTGTTCTAAGTATCAGTAAATGCTATCTTCTCCCTGATACACTTTTTAAACCACTATTGATTTGTTATTGATTGATAACAAAAAAAAAAAAAAAAAAAGATGTGCATGAAAAATACTAACCTTTTCTCAGAAAATAAAACATGTAGGACATGGACATGGTCCCTACTGTTTTTTCTGTGGCTTTCATTTGTTTGGTTGGTTGGTTGGTTTTGTTTTGTTTTTTCTCCTGGAACAGAAAAAAATTGTAAATGTAAAATCAGAAAGCACCAAAACTAAAATCCCAAAAGACACTTTTTTTTTTTTAATTTCACATTATGTTCCTTTCAGGAAAAAACAAGCTGTATTTTTCCAGTTTTCTACAAGCTTATATGGGAGGCTTTTACAGGTTTTATGTTCTGTCTATTGCCAAATTGTGCTATAAAAGCCTTATGACAGGTCAGGTCTGTTGAAGAGGAAGCAGAGTTGTTAAAGGAAGGGGATTTTTTTTTCCTTTGTGCTTCAGATTTTCTGCTCTCTATCCTTCCATCAAATTTAGCTGCTTTTTGCCAGTTAACAGTTTCAGATGAATGACAAATTTAGTTTCTCCTTGTGAGCAAATGAAACTTGACAAGCTGGATCCAGGCTTCTAAGCAAATTACAACACTGAAAGCCCTGACAGTATTTTAATCTAGAGTAAAAACATTCTTCTAACCAAACATAATTTCATAATAATAATGGTTTACCACAAATACTTCTAATTTCTTAACCAAAACAATTCCATGCCCTATCCCTGGATTTACATTTTGTTTTGACTTCTTCCTTTTCTTTATTTTTCTTGAATTTATTCCAAAGCCCTTTGTATTAAGGCTTATAATGACAATATCCTTTGACTTTTGAAATCCACAAATACAAGTAAATAGATCTTCAGATTCTGTTGCCATATTTCATTTAAAAGTCAAAAATATTCCTTGGAATACAAGAGCAGATATTTCTTGTTTTACTGCCTTTTATAGAAGCTGTTTAGTAATCATTTAAAAGCTGAAATCCCCTAGATGACAGACAGCATTTAAAATATGTTGCAAAAAGAAATAGACCATGAATTTGAAATTCATGGTTCTATTCTTCCAATTCATTAAAATATAGTTTCTGTGCGGCATCCTCTAGTACTTATTTATACAGTGGTAACAGAGAAAGGAGAGTGCAGCTCTGCAACAATATTATGGTTTTTTAAAGTAATTAAGAACACTGCAAAACTGAAGAATAATTTTTGTATTTTACAACACAAACTATGTAATATAATCAGATAACTAAATTTGACACCAAATTTGAACTCATGCCCATGCAGCTACTTTGCTATTGGGTATGTGTTCTGGAGAAATCAAAAATGAAAAAATCTTAATGTGTGTTTCCAACAGCACTGCTTTCTCATAAAGAAATCAAAAGTGATTAGAATTATGAAGCTGAGGCCCTGATTTACACAGAACTTTTAATCAGTCTCATTTCCTTTCAGAGAATTTAAATATTTACTTAGTGCTTTTCTTAATCAGTGTTACAGGCTGACTGCATTTAAGGGAGATAAGCCTTTCGTTCTTTGTTCAGTTTGTCCTTACAGTTCCAAAATCAGATAAAGGAACAAAATTAGTGCACACATGTGTTTGAAACTTTCTATGAGGCACCCAGAACATAGTGGTAAACTACTGGAAACTAAACACCTAATGCTAAGGGAGCAAATAGAAAACACAGCCAAAATGGTTCATTGGCATTAACAATCAAAACTTTTTAAGAAAAATCAAGACAGAATTATTTGATATATTATCAGATATCATTGGATATCAGATACAATATCAGACATGATAGCATATGGAATTTTTTATATATGTGAATTTTTTTACATTTCAATTTTAAACATTTTACATCACTTAAGGAAGATATAAAAAATAGATCAGTTCAGTTGTGTTCATATTTTCCTCCTCCCAAAACACTTGCTTTGACAAGATGGACAAATTTAAGAATTTCAGTAAAACAAAAAGCATAGAGATATTTGGGTTCCTAAGTCTATTGTTAAGGAGAAGCACTCAGTATGTCCTCCTAGGTCTATTGATCTGGAAGTTCATACAATTTTATTTCATGAAGGAGCCAGAGGTTTATGTCAGTGGTATAACCAAATATCCTAGTTAGGGAAAAGGAAGGGACATCTCTCCTGATTGCCGTCCTTCAAGGAAATTCATGAATGTGCATTCCATTGCCTGACTCTATTTCTAATTTCTTTTCAGTGAGTTCAAGACAGCAATTCTCCACATCCTTTTTAAAATTGTACCAAAAATATTATATATGTCAGGACGACATGCATTCTATAAACTGGTTCACATATGTTCTAGATAATGCCAACAAGAAGTGAAAATTTTAGTCCTTTTTCCCCTTGGAATAAAAAAATGTGCCTAAATTACATGCACTAGTTTAAAATCTAGCCTTCAATCCAATATTGAACCGTCTTTTTTCTCACTTTAAACTTACCATCTCAAGTCATGTATTAGGGGACACTTTAAATGCATATTTTGTGAGATTTTCCTTTTGGTTTGATATGTCCATATTTTCTCTTGGGAAAGATAGAATTTTATATGCATTTGAATGTTATTAAGGCCTGTATATAAGGTAATCATCTGACATGTTTCTAATGCATTAACTTACTCCACTTCTCTAATTTCTCTCATATAAAGGAAATGGTAGTCCAGACATAGAATGTGAATTTGATTATTGTTCTGTAGAAATGTATTCACACAAATACAGAAGAAATGGAATAGAAATATAAACAACACAATTTTCATTGTTTTCAAAGTAAATTAAAACAGAAAAAAAAAGAATACTTGGACTTGCAAATATTCCATCAATCAGGCACCATTGATCCCATATGCTTTCCATAAATAACATCATTACTGAAGTATGTCATTGTCATTAATTATACCAGGCAATCATTAATCTACACACAAACACCATGCACTAATATTTTCCTACAATATATATTATTTTATGTATATTAATATGTGCACAGATATACATACACATGCACAAATACATATGTGCTGGTGCTACAATATAGGTTTCATTTTTATTCACTTTTTGCTAATATTCAGAGGGATATTGCATGTTCTCCTCACTGGGAGGTATATTGTCCTTCTTGCATGCTAAGATGAGGAATTTTCTGATTTTGATACCTTCTTTTATCATTACAACTTTCTTAATATATTGTGATTGAAGTAGATTACAGTTTAATAAATCATAGAAAAAAATGGAATTATTGTTATTCATTTATTTTGGAAGATTTTCTGGCCTGTATATGGTATTAAGTGAGCTGTAACCTTTATGGAGATTTATTATGAAGAAAAAAATAAGACAGAAACCCATACTCCAAACCACTGACCTTCCACAATGTATTTAAATTTTGGTAAATCAAAACAGTTCCAAGACAGACCAGCATATTAAGAAAACAAATTCCTCCCTCAGAAGACCTCATCTGTCTACATAATGTTCAATATATTTCCAAAAATAGTGGATGCATGTGGTTACATTATTGTGACCCCTGATGTTCAAAAACCGGGCACATAATATATATCAACCATTGAAATAGAAATGGCACAAGGAAGACCAGGGGCAGATCCTCCACATCTGCTTATGACAAATGGATATCAACACATTTTTGTTAGATCTTCTTCCAACATAAGCATTCATGTGGGGAAAATAATTTTGGTTATATTACAAGCAGCAAGTCTGTGTGCCACTCCTGGTGTTTTCATGCTCATTTAAAAAAATATGTATATATATACTTCAAGCTGTATAAAAATTTCATTTTCATTTTTACATCCTAATGAATGCTCAGTTTTGAAAGCAAACACCTTGATAATGAAAATCAGAATAGTGTTCTTTTTGGGAATTTAATAAGCTACTGGAAAAATTATTCCCTATGTGATTATTTTTGCAGACTTTCCACAAAATAGTACTCATCATACTAAAACACTGACAGAATGGTTTAAAATGAAGAAAAATTAGATGAGTTTAAAGAATCTTTTGGAAGTTTAAGACTCAGTGTAATCCTGGAGCAGGGGCTACAGCTTTTAATTTCCTAGTTGTACCTGCTGCAAAAGCAGAAAAGTAAAATTAACTTTCCTTCTTTGCAGTGTAAAATGTAAAATCAGCATTATTTGTCATGAAGGAAATGTGATTTCTCAGGCTTAATATTGAGCAGATTTGGCAGTATTAGATTAACTGTTAATATTCTGAAAAATTAGATAAATAAAACACTTGCAGAACTCCAATCTGTATGAGTTTTGCTTCAGTAAAAGCACTGAAATTGCAATTTTTATGAGGTGTGTTTCTGTTTTTTTTTCAGTATATGTCATTTGGCCATGTCAATGCCAAAACTTGAGATGCATAAAAGACACACATTGTAAGTTACATTGTAAGTTACATTGCAAGTCACACTCTTAGTTTATCTCAGAAGACTATTACTGCCCTATATATTTCAGTGTAATTTTGCAAAACACTTGATGGTATTAAAGGATAAAATGAATTCAAAGTTCAATTTGTTACAAAAGACTCTGGACATATTTAAACATACATAAACTACCCATCTGGTAGCTATAAAAATCATCTTTATTGTTACTGACTGACTAATTATACACTGTTCTTTTACACAGTCATGTCAATGGTCATCAAAATGTTTCAGCAGATAAATTTACCAACTGTCATTTGTATGATTGAAGAGACAATAGTGATTAAAAAAAAAGTTGATGGGTGACTTCAACAGAGTGACAGAGTATATCTTGCCACCAAAGGCTGCATTAATGGAAAAGTACGGTTTGATAAAATCCATTAGTGTCAAAGCCTCCAGAAGGAGGGCAAAGCACGTCTGTGTTGATAAAAAGATCTTTCATGCCAGTCAGATTCAGTAAGTCTTCCTGCGTGGATTCACATTTATACTAAATGGTGTGTAGCTTTATGGCTAAGCTTAAACATAAGTGACATCAGCCTCTTTAGCCCAGAGTAAGAATGTTCATAAGAGGAATAATAGTTTAAAATCACACGTCACCAGAATAATTTAACTGACATAATTCAAGTCTATATAACTTTCCTATATATTTGAAACCTTAAGCAATTTTCCAGGTTTTCAGATTTTAAAAGCTTCAATATGCTTGACAAAAAACCTTTGATAGCACTAAGACAGAAAAAAAAGTATAAAATAAATAATGAATAATATTCTATGTGTCATGCACCCTGAATGCAAAGATATCTGGTAGTTCAACGTAGGTCATATTAGTAATATGTCAAATTTAAAAGATGTGATCAGCTGTGTTAACGATTTATAATGTCTTTGGTCTGCAACACTTATTTATCCTCCATACCATAAATCATAATATCTTGTACTTTCCAAGTCTGATAAAGAATAGGTAAATTTTCAGTTTACAGGGAACACAGGACAATGAGCAAGACTCTGTCTAAATTATTGTCTTCTCCAATATGAATGAAACTATTGTTGACCATAGATTTGCAGTCACACTGATGAAGTGCCATTTTAAATGAAAGGTGAATATGGTTGATCCAATTAGGTAGCCCCATAGCAATGCATTAGACTGATATGTCAGAAAATAGTAAACTGGTCATGATAACCTTGACCTAAATCTTCAATAAAAGAAAATTAAAAATAATTTTACGTGCTGCTTTAAATATAGCTCTAAAATCTGTTTTGCTCACACCTGGGAGAAAATGCAAACGAAGCAAGCAGATGGCCTGGAAACTTAAAAAGGCAATATTGGCTGATTCCTGACAGCAGGGAAGTAGAGATTTGGCAGCTTTTACAACCTCTAGTTACTGTTTTCATTCTCATTATGTGGAAGGCCAAGTCCTTCTCTCACCACAGGCTGAGACATGGTTCTATACCAGCCACCAGTTGTTCATATTTTGTGTGTCATCAGGTTGCTAGCTAGGTGACCAGGAATTATATGTATTGCTGAGTGATTATGAGGTACAGAAGACTGATTGATGTATATATTTGAATTTTCTAACCCCTGAAATCAGTGCTCTGAATGCCTTTTAATATAAGGTTTTGCTGATGCAAAGGCAGGAGGTGGGTTCAGTAGGTACAAAGAGCATGGTCGTTAGCCTGGAGCCAAGGCTGAAAGAACCATTCAAACGACTGCCCAGCTCTTCCCTTTTGCAGAGATATCTGCTCTGTGTCAAAGCAGCAGATCTTCTTGAATGTGTATTCTCTCTCTGAAACTTTCTGGTATTTCTGGTATTTTCATTCCACCCATTTTGCTGATTGTGAGTGACCGCTCTGTGTTTACTGCTGTGTTTGGTTGTTCTGTAGTTCATCCAGAACTGCACAGGTGTTGAATGCTGAAACACACACTACAGAACCTGCCTTCAGCTGTAAAGATGACAGAGGAAGACTACGCTGTTTGGATGCAAAATTATATAACTACACTCCTGAGTTTCCTGCTTTCCATGGGAAGAAAATCACACCTGGTACTGAAAAACAATATAAAAAATATGATAATTTAGAAATGAAATCTTTAAAATGAAATGAAATCTGTTAAAAGTCAGAGGCTAATGTTCTAAGTTCTTTGATGGACTAGATGGAGGAATAGATAAGCATTTTTCTCTCTGTTTTTTTCAATTTAACAGTCTTTATAGGTCCATTAGGGCTGTTCTCTTTTGTTGTATGCGACTTGAACAATCTCCTGCATGCCCAAACATGAAGAAAATGAAGCCAGGCACCTGTCTCCTCAAATAAGTTAGCCAGAGATAAAGAAAAGGCCAGTGTCTCCTACCCTGCTACACTGAACATTTATTTTTTTCCTGTTTATGACTATTGTTGCTTACCCAGCCAATGAATCAGATATTTTACTTTTATTTCAGCCTCTAAATTAAGTTTTTCCGCTCATATAAAGTTCCAATTTTACTTGAAACACTCAAGAAACAACAAAAGATTATAAAGCTACATCATTGTTCCATTGATTTGCATTGTGATCCGTCACAAAAATAAAGTTTCATTTCCCTTTTATTTTGGTTTGTATAAACTTAATCATATTGTGGGTTCAGTTTTTTGCTTTTCTTTTGAAGATAATGTCTCTGAAATTGTATTTGAAATCTCTCTTTTGATATAATATACATTTTACAGTGTGCATAACTGCCTGGTTCTCCTTTCTCCTGCATTTATTTTTCCAGCAGATTTTGTTTCTGTTGTTTTCTTTTTCAGTTGGTCGTTTTTTTAATAAGCAGACTGATATTGTCACGGAAAGACATGTATTATAACATTACAGTGTTAATAGAGAAATAGAGGTACAGTTTAATTTATTCAAAAGTTACAAGGCTGGACAATCAAAGTGAACAAATAGAATATAAATTATTTGCATGTTTGGACTATTAAACCACTAAGCTCTTTGGGCTTTTCTAAAGACAAATGCAGGTTTATTAGCAATGATCTGCTACTTTTGCCATCAAGACACAGGGAGGCAATGTTATTTGACAAATTTGTTCTGATAGTTTCCAGATTAGCCTGCAATTTCCTTTAATTTAAGTCTTAAAGTAAATTTATTTGTTTACAGATACTTCTCTTGGTTTATTGGTTAAAGTAAATATGAATATAAAGTTAAAGTTAATATACATCAACAAATATACCCCCATTTTAACTGCAAAAATAAACAATTCTTCTCCAGGAAAGACTCCCTGTTTTGGGAGGGATGAATTTGCCCAGCTTCTTCCCATTTCCATGTTAAATGACATGCCTCAGCACTGTAAACCCAGCTGTTCTGCAGATGCTTTGTCTGTTAACTAGCTTTGATTCTTTGTACATTGATCTTTTGTTGTAACTGTGATGGTGCTTGCTGAGTTTTGACACTCTTCACACGTCTGCTCCAGATCCTCTTTTCACCTCCTGCCTTTTGAATAGAGGAATTATATGGGATTTCTTGGGGACTAGTTCTTCAGCTGCTCCTATGTGGTAATTTAAATATTACCATGTTTTGATTTACTGAATTTTATACTATGACATCATGGCATATTAGATGGCTGTAACATGCATTTCGAGAGATGTGTTCAGCATAGCGACTGACAGGAAACAGGTTCCATCTAAAAATACCTGCGCATTTTACTGATCTGTCCAGTTTCTCTCAACAGCATAACTATGGAAGCAGTGGTAAAACAGAGTGAACAGGGTATTAGCAGGGTTGCATTAGGAGTCAGGGTGTGATCGTGTTATGAAATCTGAGCCATTGCTCACATCTGAGAACAGCTTTTGTATGTAATCAACCCCTTGGGTAAACTACACAATCCCCACCCTCTTGTGCAGGACAAGTCTGAGCCATCTGCAGCTGCCATAAATATTGATTTGTGCTGCCAAGTCACCAAGTCCTTAATATATGAAAATTCCAAACTTAAGTGAGAATTTTGCCTGAATTGAAACAGGTGGGCTACATATAACTAAGAAATAGATGCTTTGTGTTTAACAGATAATAATGAGAGGTGGCCTAACTTGTCCTGCTCAAAATAAAAATAGTTCTCCAAGCTATCTAACTTCCCCCAAGCAAAACAACTTATACAAAAGAAAGATGACTATGTATAAACAAAAATGGGGCACCTTCCCATCTGCTAACATATTTCTGTTTTCCCTTTTCTAAGCAGTTTTTTTATTGTGTCACAATTATATGGCCTTTTTCTTTTGACAAACAATAATATTAGTGAAATAGTATGGTTTAAAGCACTAACCTGAAACTGCTATTAGGGCAAAAGTTAATTTTTTAAAGGTTCTCATGATTCATAAATTTAGATAAAATTCTGAATAAAAAAAAGTTTCTGAAAAACTGCCCCTTATTAAAACACAAAACAAAATAATTTGATTGCAGAAGCAATTTACAAATATCTATTACAAGGCAATGAAAGTGCTTTTCTTCAGTTTCAGCCTTTTGGTTTCTTATTGCAGTGAAATATAATGCAAAATTAAAAAAACAAATCAAGAAAAACAAATTTTGGTTCCAGAAAGATTCAAATGAAAAGCTTTGTTTGGTGTGATAGCAGAATTTAAAAAAAAAAAAATCATGAATGCAGTTCCTTATGTTAATGGCATACAACTTTGTCAATTATAGGTAGGCGTGTGATTCTCCTGAATGAGTGTATCTGTTTCTAACAGCTGTTAGTAGAAATCCTTCTCCAAATATTTCTCTGAATAAACAATGGAAAATTTCTGTAATTGAGCTGGATTCAAAACCCTGTGTGGGACTGTGATAGATAGCAGTCATTCATATTTAAGAAAACCTTCTGTAATTGTAATTGAAATAGCATTAAATTCTGTTTAAAATTCATGTATAATAAGTTTTTTGTTATCAATTAATCACTTTTTCAGTGAAAAAAATACTACAAAGTCTTAACATCACAGCTACAGTATCTTCATGCATGCTAATATTACGATTCCCATATTAAAAAATTGACATGAACAAGAGCATGTCCAAAGCTCCTCTCTGTATTCAGTCAGCACCAGTTTCAGTACAATTTACTTAAACTTGCAGGGCTTCTACTGGAGGGAACTTACATTAATATATTGAAATTATAATGAACAGCAGGCATTTAAATTTGTGTTTTCTAAAGAAAAATATTTTTAAAAGCAGGAAACTCAGATTGTAACCCAGTATGTTGCCAATCTCTGTCAGTTTAATTTATTCCAGTGCAAAACAAGAGAGTTATGTGAAGATATTTTCATCTGTAATGGGCTTTTCATTATACCACTTACAGGGCTCCATCTTCAATTACCAGTGAGATTCTTTACTCTCAGAATCTGAAACAATCAAGTAGCTCAGGAGATGGCCCTTCCCTGGGACTGAAAACACACAGCTTGCACCACAAACAAACTGACAACCTCTGACAAAGGAGAGGCATTACATTTTAATCGTTGCATGGTGATTGCAAATGAGCTCAGGACAAAAGGAAATATTGACTATTTGACTATTTGGCATGACTTTGAAAGTGTCTCAAGGTATATGTGAGGAGATCAAAATGTCTTCTGAACTCATTAGCCCTAAAGGGCATATTTTGAAGGATGTGTGAGAGTGACATTTCAAAGGCAGGACTGATCTCACTTGTCTTCTTTCCTAAAACAACTACATATTTAGAACCATGCAGGAAGTCTTTAGACTTATCTCTTTAAATGTATTTATGTTAGCTCTTAATTTTTTTTTTTTTTCCTATGAGAATTAATTGTATTCATATATCTACAAGAACTACTTTCCATTATAGTTTTGGACAATAATAAAAACTCTCTGTCTAAACAAGGGGAAGTCTTTTGGCAGGCTGCCAGTCAAGCTCCCAGTACTACAAATTTTTTTTTCTGTTATTTATTCAATCACCATAGTTACATGCATTAAATTTTTCACACGTGCAAATGACAAGAAGCCAACTTTCTAATTTTTTGGCGTCCATATCTTCCGGAAAAGCCTAGGCCAAAATCTGCCATTGACCCCATCTCTACATTGTTTAAGTCAACACCAGACATTTATGTGTCTGCTTAAATCCTGCTTTAAGATTTTTGAAGTTTCTTGATTACAGAGAACACAAGTTAAATAAAATAAATATTTGTTAAAATTATACGCATGTATTAATAAGAGAATAATTTTATTTTATATTATGTCAAGGCATATAACTTTTTAATGCTGCTAAATATTTTGAAACTGTTTGCAGAAGTCTTAAATGGCTAGCTAGGCAAGACATTTATAATCTCACTTCAGATGTTAAGGGCAGCAATATATAAATGATGATAACTTTCAATGTAGTACTTCCTTGTACCTAATGATGCACAGACTGAGGTCTAACCATCCTTTTCATAACTCACACGTGAAGATCAAATTCACCACACAGACTTCATGGGAGAATATTTCAAGACTATTACATAAGTGAGACAATTCATTTATTGAATTATCATATATTTTCTTTCTGATAAACAGTTTAAGACAAGTTTGAAAAAAAAAAAAAGCAAACAAACCAACCAACCAAAAAACCAAAAACCTCCAAACCAAACAAAAACCAAACATATTAAAAATCTTTTCAATCACTTCAGAACTGTTTTTCTGAACTAGAAATAGTCTGGCTTTTTTAAAGGAATGGTTTTCCCAAATTTCCCAGTGTTCAAAACTCTCCTACACCAAGATTTTGGATTAGAGTCCTCTAGACAATATGAAGCAGTAAAAAAGATCTTGCTAGAAATGCTGTTTGGTTCTAAGGCGTCTGTCTAACTAACTGTATAACAGGATGAGGCAAAAATGGAAAAAAATATTTGATTCCCATCAGACAAGATTTTAGAAAGCTAAGTCTGGTATATTTACTTTGTCTTACCACTTGGATGACCTCCTTCAAGCTGCCTAGAGAGTATTTTTAACTGTCTGTAAAAGACATAACATGGGGAAAGACAGAAAAGAGAACCTCCAGGGTCTCAATCAAACCTGCTAACTGTAACTGAGTTTTTTTCTGAAGTGAAAAGATTTTCTTACAGTAAACTTAGAGATTCTCTTAGAGGGTTTGTGGAATCCTGGAGGAGGAACACAGCACTGAATAAAGCTGTTCTTTCTGAGAGCACTTTCTAGCTAATTATTTACAGTCTTAGATAATTCAGGAGGATACCTCAAAGCATCTCACTGAAAAAAATAGCTTTTTAAATGGATGAAAGGTGTATGACAGTATGCAGACTGGTAGAGAGCAATTAATGAATTTAAATGCACCACCAAAATCACACTTATGACTAAATAGAATTAAAATTAAAATTACTAGAATCTGGGGGTGATTTGAAAGCGCTATGTTTTGCTATGATTTTGATATTTGTTGAAAAATTTGAAAACCTGGTGGCCTAGCTCCTGGTGTTGGTCATTCTCACTGTGCTTCAGACGTCACAAGAGAGCAGCTCAGAGGTGTGACTAATAAACTTTGTGCTGTATCTGGAAGGTCATACTGGAGCTCACATTAGTAGTAATTCAGAAAAAACTCCTGGGGAAGAAACACATCCTTATCCATTTCTAATAGTATACAAAGTACTCTGTGTTAGTTTCTATGGTCATGAAATGATAACAGGTTACCTACTTTGGCGAGACAAAGAAAGATTACAGCTGTGCCCTGGAGGAACAAAATATATAACTATATAACAAATATATATTTTATGCCTTATGGATTACATTTCCTTCTACTTTAGTCTTCTTTGGTAGCTGTTGATTCTCTGAATTATTTCAGATCACCATACCTTTAAAAAATAAATATCATCAGGGAAAGTTTCCTTGTGACCAAAAGAATAAAGATGCTCATAGTAGATTGGGGCAGTAGTCTACTAGCTAAAACCCAATAAATTAAAATAATACAAATAACAAGCTATTCTCTAATCCCATCTCTCTCCCTTTTTTCTTTTTCTTTTTTCCTTTTCCTTTTCTTTTTTTTTTTTTTTTTAGCAATCTGATTATTGTCTTTTCTTTCTCATTTTCTTTTGGTTTCAGTTGAGCAAAGTCAGCTTGTATATCTTGACAAAAATCCCAGAAGAAAGGGGGTAATAACTTTGCTTAATAAGGGAGGCCCAGCTGAAGAGATGTGGATCAGTGGCACTACAGAAGGGGACAGAAGGGTAAAAACAACGTTAAAAGACTTTGAAAGAGTATCTTGGAAAAAAATAGGACAACTTTCTTGCTTTCAATACTATGTGAAAACAAAAATACTGATGGGAAAAATCGGAGCAAACCCTTGGCATTTAAAAGCAAGCAGTATAATTTCCCTGTACTTTTGCACTGTATGGGTGAAAACACTTCTTTTGTATTAGGTTCATTCCACTGATGTCAGGTTGTTTTGATTACAGCAAATAAACTGCATTTAATACATGCTGGATCTTTGTGTGATTATTCTCTACTCCAGAAAGAAATAGGTGATATGTGTAAATGTAATATTAACATTATTTAAGAAAAGATATTGAGTCTTTTCATAGTGCTTTTTATTCTTGAGCATGTCTTCAAAAAGAAAAGATTGTTGCCCTCCCGTGTTTTTACATTTCTTCTTCCACATGGAAAAGAAAACAGTCTTGAAATTCTAACTGGGGAATTGAATTTTTTTCTTGTTTTGTCTTGTTGTATTTACAAAATTATATATTTGGATGAGAATAAAATTCATTTATATTTAGAAGGTTCTAGATTTTATAAGCTAGTGAGTTTTATAGGTATTATTTCAAAAGTTTCCTTTCTCAGCATTTAAAGACACATCCCAGTGGAAATCCCTCCTATGCAATTAGCTTCCCTGACTGCACTGATGCAGTTTATTATCTGTTTATTTTATATCATATTTTCTAAGAAGCAAATTTTGCCCTTGGATGCACAAATGTGGCTTCCATTAATGTAATGAAAATTGCATGTGTGCATCCAAGAGTCAAATCTTTCCTTAAAAGTGAGATTTATCTTCAAATTAGCTGCTGTAAGAGCCCTGGCTAGGACTTCAACTACATGAATCAATTTTATTAAGAAAAGATGAGCTGTACTGGAATTCTTTTTAAACTCTACTTGTTAAAATGTGCGGAGATGAGATTTAGATACCAGCAGAAGTCTTACTCTCTAAACATTTTCTCTGTTATAAATCTGCATAATTTCCAATGATTCTTTCTGATGCTTTGGCTCTAATGACCTTTAGGCTGACTGTCCTAGAAAACAATTATCTTGTGTCTTTGCAAAATCCTTTTGATGTTAATGAGAATCCATGTGCATAAAAATCCCTGTGCAAGATTAGATCCTGAATAACCAAGGAATTTGGATGGGTATTAAGGACAGTAAAGAAAAGGCGATTTAAAATTCTTCTCTAGACATTTCAGTTTCCTTTATATTTCTTGAAGGAGACATATAGTTCTTCGTTTGTGAGATATGGCATATGACTACTTGGTGGGTTTGGGTGGATAAGTAACTACATTTAAATAAATGTTACATATAATAGCCCATTCTGCCTATTGAATTGATTAACAGCACTGAAAAAGTTTTTAAAAAATTTTTAAAATTTTAAAAAACTTTTTAAAGAATTTACCACTTAAAAGAGTAATGATTACTTTAAGAATGGAGCTTATTTTGCAAATAATGTACAGCAAGATCTGTTATTATCAATAATGATCAGAACAGTTAATTCTGAGCTTACTATGCTAAAATAAAAATTACTTCCAAATTGTCAAAGTAACCAGATGGCTCACATTTAGAAGACTTTCATAAGTATTACTGTGTCTTTTAAATGAAGACTTTCTTAAAATCTTTTTCTCTTATGCTGAGAGCTTAAACTATTTTTTATTCTTTCCTTGAATAGTAACACATCATTATGTACAAGCACAGAGAAATTACAAGGAGTTGAGAGGTGGGTCACTTTTTATAGGTATCTTACTCAGAAAATTAAATAGTTGTCTTCTGTTTCCGTCCCTCAGTACATAATTTACTTCTAGCTTGTTCAAAACAACTTGTACACTCATGTTTATTTTTTACTTCATAAAAATATAACTGACAGCTGAATTTTAGAGAGTGCATATAATTCCCCCTTTCAGCATAAGTTTACTTCATTTCCCAGTGTTTCAGTCTGTTAAATATTTGGCTTATAGGGAACTCCAGATCTGCTGGTCAGGATACAAGTTTACTTACTGCTGAGTGCTCAATAGAGACAGGCAGACCCAGTCTCCATTCCACCTTGGATCCTGAACTGCATCTGAAGACATGGAAATAGGAACACTGGATATGTTAATGACAAAAGCATCACTGAATTAAGAAGGAAAATTAAAGACTCCCTCTTCTTATAAATTTGACCATTATTAGATCCTCATCATTCTATTAAATGATGAACTATAAATGGAAAGACTGGACATGTGAACAAAATAAACAAGTAAAAAGTAAAGATATTTTGTATCACCTTAAATATTATATATATAGTGGAGGCTTTATTCCTTTATTGGACATATGCTAAGTTCTGGAAAAGAAATTGATATCTTTATCCTTAAAGCCCAATTTTTAATCACATAATTTCAGTGGATATAAACACATTTGCATAGTTATTGAAGCATATAGTTAATATTCTTGGGCTCATAATCCTTTAGCAGAAAGGTTCAACTCCCACAGCCTTCAGACTAACAGAATGCTGATTACTAGGGTTAATGATTATGCAGCAGAAATGCAATTTTCAGAAAAATAACAATTTTTAAGTAGGATAAGACAGCTTATATATTGTTTTTTTTTTTGTTTTTTCCCCTTCTATCTTTAGTTCTAAATTGAGTGAACCTCAAATAAAAATGTTTCTGAGAATTCTATGGCTCCAAAAACATTGGTTTAAAAACTAATCTAATTTCCCTCTTCCATCTGTTACTACATAGTAATCATGGACCAAACTCTTCTTTTCTCCTGAAAAATAGACACCCTGGTTAGCCTATATATTGTGTGACACAGAAGTCCATTTTTTTCTGACAGAATGACCTATGGTATTTTAATGATAACATGGCTGTAAGTATAGGAGGGAAATAATAAGGAGATCAGATTTATAAATGATGAAGAAAGCACTTAGTAACAAAACCTGCATTTTCCATGAAGGAATCTACCTTATCAAAGAGACTGAGTTTGATGGGAGTGATTTAAAATCCAGTACAATATTATATAGTGTAGTATAATAGTTTTTCTATATTTTTTTTATATTCTGACATTGGAATAATTTTCATTGGAAACTAAAAACAATGAAAAATACTGTTGCAGTATGAACTTTCATTCCATTTCAGGACTATTTCAGTTGAGTACGTCATTGAGTACATGATGATGTACTCAATGTCCCACAAACTTGCAAATTCACACTTTCTGGTTATGTCTGACAGCTGAGAAGACAATCAAAAATAATCTGCTCTTTTACAGACTTGTTACAGAGCTATTATACTTGAGGGAAGATTATATGTCAGATGGTGGGGTGTCAGTGAATCAGAAATAATGACAGCTAAATGTGGATGTCTGCACAGATGTATCTGTGACTGAGCCAGATTCTTAAGTTCAGTGATCTCGGAGATGTTCAATGTCATTTCAGATGCTCACAGGGTGAATTAATTCTCCACATGGGATTATATGTGGTAGAGGACCCACATGAGACCAGAGTAGGCTGGAACAGAAGAAGAAGAAAATGTGGCACTTTAGGGCATCTCAAGTGTCGCTAGAGCCTGAATGGCAGCATCAGAATGGCACTGTTTATAATAGAGTGACTCTTACACCTACTGACTTCCACAGGGTAAATTCAAGGACAATATGTCCAGCTGAGGAGAGCAACAGATTAGGCAGGGATGCACTCTCTACAACCTGTAATACTAAACTAGAGAATTACAGGGGCATAGGAGAGAGAAGGACTTCAAAAGAAAAGCAGCCAGACTTCCATGCCACAGAGTGTCACACTCCCCCATTAGCCTGCATTATTACTCCCACCAAGGCTAGGGCACTGGCATAACTGGATCATTGGTGTAAGCCTGCAGGAAGTTTCTTTTATCAGTGGAGTCATTCTGCAGGGTCTCTCAGCTTCATTAAGTCTTTCTTGAATATATGAGAAGGATATTCAGTTCACATACAGCTCATATTTACATGAGAACAAATGGGTCTAGATGTCTTAATCTGATAGTGAATGCCACAGTCCATGGCAGTCATTGGCTTGGAAGAATAGAAATAGAACTTACTCCTGCTTTTCTTAAATGAGATTTCTTCATTTGCAGAAAATTTCAAGCATTTCTTTAGAAACGTTTCTTAGACAGTGTGTAGTAGCATCATTCCTATGGGACAGACTCTAACTGAAAAGTAGTCCATGAGATGTTTCAGCAGAGGCAGACATGCCCTTTGAGGTTACTGTGTGTTAGAATGGATTTACTTTTTTTTCCTTCTATTTCTCTTGCTTTATAATAACCAAATAATCCCATCCTGTCATCTATTCACAAATGTAGTTGCCTAATCATGTCAGGGTTTTTTAATGCTACTATAATAATACAAACAGAAATTTCTTTTGCCCTTTCAGAGGTATATTTTAGGAAATTAAACCTGAGGTATCTTTTTTCTACAACTATGTGACTCTAACCCTTAATTCCCAGTGATAATGCTTACAGAAGATTTCCTGGCACGTTTGTGATTCATTTGTCTCAGAACTCATTTTTATTTAATTTTGACCTGCATTTTTTATTCCATGAAGTCATGTAGTCAAAAACGTTCATTCTGCTTTCTCTTCTGAATTCTCTCTGGTACTTTAATAATTTTTAGCCTCATTATGATGTAATTCACATGTATATTTTATTACACAGGGACTTGAAAGTTAGATTCCTATGCTAATTTTCTATTTAAGGAAAAATGAGATAATAGGTATTTACTTAAAAAAAAATACTGCATAGAGAGACTGGTAATATACAGCCAATATGCAGGATACATAAGTATTTGAAAAATAAAAAAGAAAATTTAACAGACAGCCTACTAAAAACTTTCAAAGGGTTCAGTTCTGGGTCTGAATGAGTATAAATCATTGCTCTGGAGTCTGAGGTTTCTATATAATAGAGAACTGCAAAAAAATTAGACTTCTATCATTAGCTACAGAATCTATGCTAGGATAATATCATGATTGCTAAAAATCTAATATAGCAAATATTTCCAGGCCAAATTCAACAATCTTCCATCTGATTTCTGCATTGTGGAAGCTCATGTTAAATTCAGTGTGTTGATGGGCTTTGGAGGTAGAGTGAGTTTGTTCAACCTTGTGTCAGTTTCCACAATGTGAGGCTGAGTTTTATTTAATCTGTCTAGCAGCCATCACAAATCAGAATAAATGAACAAGCACAGGATCCATCTATCATCTTTTCTCCATGCTTTAATTATTTAAAGTCTGATTATATTTTAAACAACAAAATGAAACAGTCTGTTCCATAAATATGTTGGAAACCATTGGCTTGATCAATTACCTACAATTCTGTTATTTTCACTGACGTTTTTTGGCCTAAATTAACTGGTTTTTTTTATTTTTCATCTACTTTATAGAATTCCTTAAGTAGATTGCATTAATGAGATATATGATCATCACCATGATAACTGGGAGAGAGGGTCGAAATGAAGGAGTATGTTAATTATTGTTCAAGATTAAAATAGAGTTTACTGGTGCTCATATGCATAATTTTTTACAAATGCAGAAAACTAAGTAGTGAGATCTATTGTTTTCATGCAACTGCAAATTTGACTTTTCTCAGAGCTTAAATGTTACAAGGTATGTCCATTGGCTGAGAAGAAATATCATCCCCAAACACTTTTTTCTCTTCCTCTTTCTCTGAAAGATTATATTTCATATTTGTATCTTTTTGTCTAGGGCAAAAATGTAGAATTTAGTTGAAAGATTCCTACTAGAAGGCCACTTTTTTCATTAGCACAAGAATATTACTGTTAAATAATTTTTAGCTTTAAGGGAAAAGAACTAGATGTGGATTGAAGGTCAGGCAGCATAAAAGGTCACATCTAGACAAGTCCTGAATCTGTGAATGTTCACAGAATTTTCATTTTTTGCACTTAAAAACAACTTTCTAAACAACTCCTTAAAAAGGAAGACTGAAAGCTGCAACTTCACTCCCAATTTATTGTTCCAACCACAACACTGATTCTGGCTATCAGAACTGGCTTTGCTTGCTGCTGTCTTCTCAGACCTGTGTTCTTCCTTGCTTACTGCACACCCAGATTTATCTAATCTAAGATATCGGGTAATTGATACCACCGCTTATGCTCTAAACAGCTTTCCAAATTAGATTTGGGAAGCCTCTACGAATCTAACCCTTACAAATAACAATGGACATCTTAAAGATATTCTATGAATCAGTAGTAAAATATTTTTCTCTCTAAAATTATTTAGCTTTAGAAACCCAGAATAACACTCAAAATCTATAAGTCTAGAAAAGAAATGGAGTTGACATGTTTGACAAAATCTTTGTCTAATTTTATATACCTTGCATTGACATTCAGAATTGTTCATTAAACATCCATTTCACTGCTACAATTCCTTCTGTAAAGAGCTATTAAAAAAATTAGTGAAGTCTAATTTTTGTCTATGACTTACTAGAAAAATGATATATTCCTTCAAAAAAACAGAACATAAGGAAAGATATAAAATTTCATATTGATTTTTTTTCCACTCATTTAAGTAACATTCCGCATTTCATTTTCTTGTGGATGAGTTTTTTGATAGCTGTTCCCTGTCATTATTTCTTGGCAGCCAAGGTGAGGGATTCATAAATATCTGTCTATAGTCTTGTAAGTTCACCATTCACTCCAGTGTCACAATGAAAAATAAGCACAGAAACCATGTTGCAGTTCTTCTGATTTATACTGATGCATTTCTATTTCTACGATAGCAGGTTTCTAAAGCAGATATCCCTAAAAAAATGTCACACTTACTCTGCTATCCTTCAGTACCTGGAATCTCCAACACAGCAGACTGGGTCCAGTTATCATCCCAAAAATGTGGATCACCAGCGTAAGTTCTTAATCAAGACCCAGAAGAGAGTCCCATGTATTGACTTTTTTTGACACATTTAGATAGAAATGGGAGTTTATGTGCATGGCATTGGGAGATGGACTTTTCAGTGGAACATAGTCCCACGGACATGTCAGTTAAAATTTCTCTATCTAGTGAGTGCAGAGCAAGTCTTTTGAATTTGCTGCCATCACTGACACTTGAGTTGATAGCCTTAAAAGATCAATAACATTTTGCAACTGTCATTTGATTTGCAGAGAGATTAGGTGCTTGTCTGTTCCTTGTCAGTGACATGACTCATGTATCTAAAATGCAAGATAACTTCTCAGCTGTATGGAGTTACCTCAGAGCATCTGCATGGAGCAAATCTGGTTTTCTCTCTCCTGTTTCTAGGGTCAGCCTGGGATTTTTGTATGAAGAAATAGAGCAGCATCAGAACTGCTCTACTCTACCCTGGCTGCAACCAGCTGCCAGGGAAAGTGTAAAAGTAGTGAACTAAATCCCTCTTTTCTAGCTCATGTTTTTCGTCAATTAGCAAAACAAAGCCCTAGCCTACTAAACCTACTCACCACTTGAGTCTCATTATATGGAAAGAAGTCAAAAAAGAGTAGTTTTTCTATAAGTAATGTGAAAAAACTTTACTGACGATTTATGGTATTTTTCTGGCATGATATATGAACAGAATGCTTCAACCTCACTCCTCCTGAGGTTTGGCATACTGATAGAAGTTTGTGTCATGCTAAAAGCTCCACTTTGAATAGCTATGTTCTAGAAAATGACTTTTTTTGGATGAGCTTATGAATACTTGAATAAATATTCATATCTCAAGTGTGATTTGAATTTCTCAGATGAAATTTTTAATAAAAGAGCCTGAATTTCTGGTAGATATCCACAGAAATATAATATTTATATCAATAAAATTAAATGTACATTTTGTTCCACAATTAAAGATACAAATATCATATTCATCTAAAGACTATTAAAATGACAAAAAAATTCTAAATATATTAAACTAAAAATATATGTGTTACCAAGTAACTTAATGTGTAAAGTAACCTTTAGTCAAAACTCAAAGAGAGGATTCACCACAATTTTTGAAGTGCAAAGGGACTATGAAAATAAATGGGTGTATTTGCATAATGTGCACCACTATGGCACATCATTGCTGCTGGGAATAATTGATAAAGAAAAGAAGGACAATGACTGCTGTTTCCTCTAAAGTGCAAGCTTCTAACCTAGTTGAGATATGGCAAATTTAACGAGAATTAAGGTGAAAATATTGTAAGAAATAATATCAGGTTGACAATTCTTGAACAGAAAGGGGAAAAGCTTGACAACTGTTTTAAAACATTTTACTAGTAGTAATATCAGTTTCAGAAAATGCATATTATAGAGCTACAAATGAACGCAAAGCAGCAATTTAAAGTTCTGAAACTAGTTATCTCACAGTCTTTAAATGCACTAGTCTCAACATCTCACTAAATTCTACTACAATCTGTTATGACTATGACTAAGACTGCCAATTTAGGGAAAACTATTATCCTATTCTGAAGGAATTGCTTTAATGTAGTGCACTTTGGAGTCAGAAAAAACACACTTATTTTATGGTTCAGAAGCTAGTGAGCTATTTCTGTTGAAATAAGGACAATTCTGCCGTATTTATTCCATTCCTCAAATGAGACACAGTTTATGTTTGTATTAATTCAGAGTGACTCATATGTCATTTTGTCCTTCTTCCAGATTGCCTGTATCAAAATAGAACACTGAAAAGTCTTCATTTCCATCTAAGAGACAGAAAACATACCTAGGGTAGTCTGATTCCAAGGCAATCTGATTCCACTCTGATCTGAATTTATGACATTATATTTGTGGCCTCTCATTTTAAAGAAAGCAAAACAATGCCAAAATTAAACTTTGAGCTTCCTATTTATATTAATAAATAGGAATGAACTAATTATTAATATAAATAGGAACCTCAATAATCTGCCATTATATTTCAATTACTGTTATAAATTCTTTTGACTGTTAGATCTTGCTCAGATCCCAGCTGGTACCTCACTGTCCCTTTTGAGACAATCTGACTCAGAGCAACTATCCCTTACCAAATTTACACCTGAAATACACAATGGTCCAGCCATGCCCTTGAATGCAGTGGATATCTCACAAGACTTGAAGAGTTTCTGTTCGGTTCCAAGGACAAAAGTAATTTCTTGAAGGCCTGGTTTTTCCCCATTTCTGCTACACCACCAGTCCTTGTCAAGTATAGAGCTCCAAAAAGAGAATAAATCTTGAGAAGTCTATGAGAATAACTTTCAGAATTCTCAGGCATCAGTAAATCTGCAATTATATGTCTGCTGTGTGCTGTTAAGCAGTCACACCTCGTTCAGGCATACATGCAGGTGCTTCGGAATGTCGCCCCTCATTCTAGAAACAGAAGCTGCATTTTCCAAAATACTCTGGTTCAGAAAGTCTTCTGAGTATAATGAGAATATTGAAGAAAATGTAGGCTGCTCAACACTCTAAGTCCTTCAAAATCTATTTAGAATTTTAATCATATTTTTCACTTCTAGTGACAACAATTAAAAATAAAACTGCGAGAAAAGTACTTACATTTTAATTTCTCCTGTGAATAAGCATTATTTCTTCATAGTGCTATAATTATTTGTATGTATTATTTAGTCAAGGTCTCAAGCATGCCTGAAGTGTTCCAGGAAAATTGCCATTTACAAAAAAAAAAAAAAAAAAAAAAAAAAAAAAAAAAAAAAAAAAAAAAGTTGGTTGGTTGATTAATTCCAGTTAGAGGACATGCCTAAAAATTCCCATAATTAAAGAAATACAGAACAAGCTCCAGGGGTCTGGAGGAATATTTACTTTTATCAAGAGAAAAAGAATATAAAGGATTTCTATTTATTTGTAGGTAGTGACCAGACTGTAAAGAAAGTGGGGAAAGTGATTTTCTCTTCAGTTTAGACTATCAGATCAGAAACTTGTAGGTCTCAAAAACAGAGGATATAAGCTCCAACAGTGAAAGTCTTATTACTCTGATATATTTTTACAATTTGAAGTAATCATTTAATGAAATAACAGCCATGGAGAGGCTATTTCTTTTTTGCAGGAAAAAGTACAATGCCTGTTGCAGGGAGAAAAACACTAGAAGAGGTCATACAGCTGATACCCCTAAGAAATAACCAGAAAAAGAAATTTTTCATACAGATTTATTTTATGTCATAGCAACTGAGTTATCTGCTATGATTTCCAAATCAGCATATATTTTCTTAGAAGAGTAGTACATTTTTTTTAATGTAAAGAAAACTCTTCTCAAACCTCAATATTTATTTACTGTTAGAAATAAAATAGGAGGCTCATGGGACATTTCCAAAGCTTCTAACAATGTCATCTGGTTACTTTATATTATTTACTTTTTGCTTTCTTATTCATTGATTACTGTCTAAAATATTTATATAATCTCTTTGTAGGAAGGGATGATGGAAAACAAATCAAATCTAGCCTTCTGATTGACTTAATGACTATTTAAATATTTCACCTTTCTACATTGTCTATGCCCAACATCTCCCACCCTACCAACAGTTAAACACCACTACCACCATCAGCAAGACTGTGGATGCAGATCAATCACCAGTAAATTGGCTGGATTTATGCCACAATCTTGAGAACACTTCATCCCATGTCAATCCTTACTCATGTGAGCATTTCTAATGAATCATGGGCAGTGCACGCATGTATAATACCAGATACTTGCTTAATTATTGCAGAGTCAAGGTGTTTTGCAAAGATACTCATGAATTTAAAACTGGTTTTTGGGTTTAAGATGCCACTTCTAATTTAAATTTTCTATTTCTATTTCACTTCTTCCTTTCTCACTTTTAGCCCCTTTTGTCACCCAAAATTCTGTTGAACAGCAAAAAGTTCATGGCAAAGAATAATGCTGAAACTTGCTGACAGAGAGACTCATTATGAATTGTATTTACCAAAATATATGTAGTGGTTTTACTAAATAGTGATATTTTTCATATTCATACATCGTCCAGAATAAAATATCTAGGAAGAATATACAAATGCTAAGTATGCAAGGATACAAGAACTGATTTTCTCATTTCCTTTTATGACAAGGTAACCCACCTAGTTGATCAATGGAAGCTGGTTGATGTAATCTTTTGGATTTCAGTAAAACTTTTGAAAGTGTCTCTTACAATATCCTTCTGGAAAAAATATCCAACACACAGCTGAATAAACACATCATGTGATGGGATAGCAACTGGCTCACAGGTCAGGCACAGAGTTATAGTGAAAGGGGTGACATTGGACTGGGGTCCTGCCATTAGTGGGGTTCCACAGGGCTCCATTCTTGGCCTTGTGTTCTTCAATATCTTCAGGAATTACTTGAAATGCAGGACTGGAAGGGATACCAAGTGAGTTTGCAGATGATACAAAAGTGGGTGGAACTGTTGACACCCTGGAAGGCAGGGAGGCCCCGCAGAGAGGCCTTGACAAATCAGGGAGATAGATGGGCAATGGCCAAACATATGAAGTTCAATGAGGGAAAGTGCTGGATGTTTCACCTGGGATGTGGCAACCCTGGATGAATGGGCAGACTGGGGAATGATATGCTGAAAAGCAGAGCTGTGGGAAGGGACCTGGGGGTCCTGGTAAATGGAAAGCTGACCTTCAGTCAGCAGTGGACTGGCAGCCAGGAGGGCCAGCCCTGCCATGGGAGCATCAGGCACAGCACCACAGCCAGGCAAGGAAGGGGATTGTCACACCCTGCTCTGCACTGGGGCAGCCTCGCCTCAAGTGATGGGGGCAATTTTGGGTGCCACAATCTAAGAAAGGTCTTAAACCATTAGAGAGTTTCCAGAGGACAGCAATGAAGATGGTGAAGGACCTTGAGGGGAAGCTGTGTGAGGAGCAGCTGAGACCACTTGGTCTGTTCATCCTGGAGAGAAGGAAGCTGAGAAGAGCCCTCATTGCAGCCTACAACTTCCCTGTGAAGGGAAGTGGAAAGGAGTCGCTGATGTTTTCTCTGCGGTGACCAGTGACAGAAATGGAAGGAAATGGCCTGAAGTTGTGTCAGGGGAGGTTTAGGTTGGATGTTAGGAAAAGATTTTTCACCCAGAGGATGATTGGGTACTGGAACAGCCTCCCCAGGAAAGTGGTCACAGCACTAAACATGACAGAATTCCAGAAATGTTGGGACTGTGCTCTCAGGCGCATGGTGTGACTTTTGAGGATGGTGCTGTGCATGGGATTTGGACCTGAGGATCCTTGTGGGTCACTTCCAACTCTGCATATTCAGTGATTCTGTACAGATAGACTGGGGGGCAAGTAGTGTCCTATAGATTTTTCTGAGTGTAGATCCCAGTAATGATGTCAGAGTATCTGCAGCAGCTTCCAACAAGGGGTGAAGAAAAATGATGTGGAGAATCTGCAGGGCTGACTCGGTTGCACTTTGGTCCAAAGCCTGTTGGCACTAACAGAAAGAAATTCATCTTGATGCTAATGATTTGGCATAGGACTCACATTATCATACACCTCAAGCCAGACATGTACAAAACCTCTGTAGTTCTGAGACCCTGAGAATAAAAATTTTCTACCTGTCCTTTCTTTCTGATTCTCAAATACCAAGATCAGGCTTTCCTGTTCAAAGCCAGAACTTGCCTATGTTTGTCTTTTCTTTACCCTTTGAGAAGGATTTTCAGGATTGCTTATTCTGAGAGGATTACATTCCTCATATCTATTTCATATTTGAACACAGTTTGAAATTAGAGACTGATGAAATAGCTCTAATATTGGTACCTGTCAAAAATGTAGTGGTAGTCTTCATTACTGTGATTTACGACCCTGAATTTTATGCTATTTAAGGTAAAAATATGAGCCAAACACATATGTGTGTGTTTGCAGATATGTACGTTTCTATGTCTACATGTATTATTAAAAAGACATTTTGAATTAGATTGTTAATAGCAAATGGTGTAAATATGAAGAAATATCTTGTAAAAAACATACATGCCAATAAAGCTCTATGATTTATACTAGCTGATTGTATTACCCTATATATATTATATATTATATATACCCTATATATATATTAATCATATATATTATATGATTAATAGAAATTTTCCTATGGCCAGGGTAATTTGAAATTTGCCATAATTCAAACATCTTTTTTTCTGTTTAATTTTCAGAGGCTGCTGAGGTTAGACTGATTTCCTCCTCAGTTCCTTTAGGAAAAAGCAGGAGGGAGGATGGGGCTAATGATTTGATATCTTAAAAAAAGACAGAAACCTCTAAGGAATATATTACATAAAATGAAGTCTATTTTTGTCTTCAATGTATTAAACTAGTTGCCATAAATTTAACAAAATTTAAACTGCAAACTGCAGTTGAATAATCATGGGGGAAAGATAAGTAATTTAGTAACAAGATAAGTTATTTATTTCTGTTGGGCTTATTACCACCATTTGACCTAATTATTTTGACACTTCTAAGTAACACTTAGGAATAAAAATAAATTGACAAAAGATGTAATATATTTTTTCCCTCAGGGATAAAAATAGGAGGTAACACTTTTCTAAAATGGAATCAAAATAATCTATCTTTAAAAACTGTAATGTAAATATTTTAATTTAAATTTCTTATCACAAATTGAGTGAAGATCTTTTCTGAAAGATGAGGAAAAAAATGTAGGGTCTTCTGAACAAAAAAAGGAGATTAAACCTAAACTCTACACTTTGATTATTTTTATGTCAGATTGATGTTCTATAGATCAAATGAGCTGAGACTATAAAGAAAAATGGAGAATATGGATTTAGAAAATGATCATAATAATATTGTTACCAGGAAAAATAAACACAGGTATCTTCCTTATTTAACTAAAGATTATAGACAGACATGTACAAGTAGAGGCTGAGTGACAGGAAGTGCCTTTTATTTTACCAGCAACATGTTGTCAACTTTTCAACAGATGCCAAAGGTTTGAAACACTCCAACCCCAGTCTTCAAACCAGTTTACAGATATGAACTACTGGGGTGCTGTGATGAAGCCTAGGACATTAGTAAGCAACCAGCATCTTTGTTTTAAGAATAAACATGCATTTATATGCAAATATGGATATACAGACACCTAATTATTCTGGTTTTGCAAGGAAAAAAAAAGCAGTTTTGAAAATGTTCTGCTTACTTTGTTGGGAAGGAAGAAAATTAGTTACTTAAAACACAGTGCTGTCAGGAAAATTTAAAGGAAAGTGGGTTTTTAAAAGTATTGACCTTTTCTTTAAAGTTATAGACATTCTTCCTTCAGGAAAAGACATTTAGGAATAGTTTCCTGTTCACAAAGTGAGATGAAAGTATCTTTTTTTAAGAAAATATATATTTAATATGTGTCACTCTGATATCATTCTATTACTATCCATTTTTTCAAGATATAAGTTTTGAAGATTGTTCTCAATTTCCTAAATTAATCCTTCTCATGTAGCATAGGATTCCCACCACACATCTTATCACCTTGACCAAAAGTTGAGGCCAAATACAAATTCCTCAATGTTAAGAAAACAGGAAACAAATAAAAAACAGTAAAATAATGTTGATCCTTATATGAGCATTGCACTGGTAGATCCGAAATGACGAGAGGTCAGAAAAAATGTCATTTATGACCCGTCCTTGCCTCTAGCTAACTAGTGTACTAGCTTGAACTGTAGCAGCAGACCAAAACCAGTGAAACTGGCAAACCCACAAAGATAAAGGCTGGCACTGAGTTTTATATCCTTTTGACTCCACTGGATTACTTCCAGAAGCATATACAAAGTCTTTCAGATGCTTTTGTCCAAATATATCCATCTCTGAGGACACTGTCACCTTCTTTTCTTCTTGCTTTGTTGCATGAAAGGGCAGCACCATGAGGAAATGGCCTTGCCAAACAACAGTGTGAAAAATCCTGCCAAAACCTCTAATCTAAGCTTTTAGGATTTCAGTGATTTACCTGTTCTCAAAACCAGCAGGTCAGAACCCCAGGCCTTTAACAGTCTCTGCTTCCTCCAGGGCTGGCAGGGATCGCACTTTCTCTTCCTGTGTGACTGCTATCCATTCACAGCTGAAACCTTAAAAAACAGGCAGTGAATTAGATCACTGCTAGCAAGGTCAGAAATCTCCTGACAGTCAGATAAACTGAGTAATGCAGCTGATTAACTTCAAAAGGAAATATTCACATCTTGTTCACAGGCAGCAGAGGGTGATGATCCTTTGTCACAAATTTATTTTCCCTAAGAAGAATATTATATATTCAGGGCTTAAGATACTCATGTATTTTGACAAGCTCAACTTTCTCTCCTGCAGTTTTTTCAAGGCAGTGATAAAAAAATCTGCTTAATTCAATCCTGAAATGTTCTTTAATAGGGATTTTATTTTTACAGACTTGATATAAAGTCATCAAAGTTCTTTTTAGTGAGACAGATAAGGCAAATATTTTATGAAAGTTTCTATAAATCAAATGCAGTTTTTCAAATTATGTCACTGCTTTAAGAGTCATCTCATACTCTGCTTTTGCCAGTTTAGCCCAACTGCTTCTGTCAATATCTAGTAACATATACAAAAGTGAGAATCTCGAGTACAACTATGCAATTAGAACAGTGTGGTGGTGTGATTCCCCTCCCCTTCTCCCTAAGATCCTGTGTGCCATGACCTCCCCTTGAATAGGGATGCCTCTCAAGGTTATTCCTTGAGGCTGAGAAATTCCTTGCTGCAGCAGATTTTCAGCTTAAAGTAAAAAACAGGTAATTTTTTCTGTAGAATTTTTCCAGTGATAAACTGTTCTATATTCATCTTTTTACAGGTTAAACATAAAGGAGTGATCCTTTTCCAAAGTGAATCTTCCATCAGGAAAGATTTTATATCTTCATTTAATTCCATCACCCTCCACCACCACCCCAACCACCCCAACCACCCAGTGTAAATCTGAACATGCTTCTTATTCAGCAGTAACAAAAATGACTATTCTGTTTCCATGTAAAAATGATATGCAAAATATTTCTTTGGACCTAATATGTTTTAGAAGACTGAACCAGTCCTGACAGTTTCTATACACATGAATCTAAGATTTGAGTTTGGGAATTTCATACTTTTAATGATTTTAAGGTTTGTATCCTTACAGTAGAATCTCTCCCATCATGTCCTCTAGTTCATACACTGTTTCCCTGGGATGATCAGCATCTGCTGAAGATGGTTTATTATACAGCAATCCCTCAACTGCCTGCCCATGTTTCCACATGCTATTGATAATTTTTCTCATTTCTCTTACTGGCTGCAGCAAAAAACAAGGAAAAAAGATTATTTTATTAGCATCTAATCCAGCAAAACTTCTAAGCACCGTCACACTAAGCAAGATGTAAGCTGCATACAAAGTCATGGTGTAATTTGTGCTTTTTTGGAAATTTCTTTCCATTGTTTTTCTTTGAATTTCAACATTCCATAAATGTATAATCTGTATCGGTACCTGTGTACATAGTAAATGCCATTGTTGTTGTGTTAATTTCTACCTACTTTTTAGAACAATTCACCCACTCGGATATGGAGAGTTATTTTAAACAAAAGTCTGGATGAAAGCTGCAGGGATCAGGTACACAATGATGGCACAACATTTTCATTTTCTATAGAAGGTCCAAGGAATTTTTCTGTATTCATTTGCACAATCTTTCATTGGGCTAAGCTTTTTAAAATTGGACCTCATTTCTGAAACAAAAAAAAACCCTGATGAATATACTCAAAGAAAACAACAACATCAACAACAAGAAAAATACATTAAAAGACGTGAACCAAACCTCAGACAGATAACTTTCTTGGAAAAAGTTCAGAGGGAGCTCTTACAGATTTTTCATTGGAAATCAATATAGATGCATTATTGCATTTTCCTGCAGATAATTTTTAAGTGTCAACAGCTGCCAAGTCTCTAGCTTACTATGAACACAGAAATCAACACGAGAGACAGAAAAAAGGCTTCTGGTAGAACAGATGGTTTGTTATTTCATCATTGATCTGCAAATGCAGTATTTTAGAGAAGCCATTTTTAATTTGCCGTAGTAATTCTATAAACCTAATATAAATTCATATTTTTTAATCCTATAAACTACTGAAGAATTAATAGAAAACTTCTTATTTTAGTCATTAAACCTTTACTGCCTTGGACAAAACATTTGCATTGTGCGTTATATCAAAATTAGTCCAATGCATATTTTAAATAAGTTTTGCAGTATGTTGTGCTTTTTAAGCTCTTCTCATTGCTAGACATTCAAGAAATTATTCTTTACTAAAATATCATGTTAATCAAAAAAGGAGGCACAAAGGATTGTACAACATCCCTTAGAAATTCTGAAGCAGTCTCGCATGTCTGATGGACTGAATGCTGAGCAGACAATTTGCATAAGTCCTGTCAAACTGGGTATTAAAAGCACTCTTTTTTCTCTTTAATTACAAGAAGCTAGGCAGTGAAGCACCAGCATTACTCAGATCTTGCATTCCTTCCCCATTGCTATCATACTGAAAGAGCATAACAGAAAAATATATGTGTATCTAAACAGTTAAAGACTAAGTGTCAACAGATTACATCAGATAAGGTGTTATCACATTATTTCTTCTGCTCTACAGAGGGAGGAAAAAGAAAGCTGCAACTTTACATACTAGCAAAGCTGCTGAATTCTATTTGTAAGTATTTCTGTAAAGCACATTGGAAGGATAAAGTATTTTAATATAGCTACTGATGATATCTCTGCTACTACAGTAAAAAGGGCACTTGCTATCAACAAGAAGATCCTTCACTTTTTTTTTTTTTCAACTAGAGCACTCTAATTCCATCATCCTTGCTATCAACAAGAAGATCCTTCACTTTTTTTTTTTCAACTAGAGCATTCTAATTCCATAATTCCTGTGAAATTCTGCAAAGTATATTTGACCTAAAGGAAGTATTTGCTAAAAGTTATACAAAAACAACATAGCACAGTGAGATATATCTCACTGGAAGACATATGCTAATATAGTAGTATTCATTTAAAAGAAAGTAGTATTTACTGCCTAATGTGGACTGCCATCAACTTTCCACTAACCTGAATAATATGGAGCTGGGCTAAGGACTAAACCTAGAAAATATGTGGCATCTTTAGTAGTACATTAAGCAGCAATGGGTACCATTGCCATGCACTGGAATTACATCACTGAATTAAATTGTTCAAACGGCTCCTGGCATGCCCTTGTTCCCCAAATTGCTGTGTGCCAAGCAATCCCTGGAAGAGCTGGCCAGTAATCATGGGGCAGAGAGCATTAGCAGTAGAAAACTTTATATGGCTAAAGAGCTATATAGAGAGCTCCTGTTCTCTGTCTGCAAAAAACCAGTTTTGGTGAGGCAGGATAGTTAATTTTATGTCAGCAAGTCGTGCCAGCCTTAGTTTGGCTCCTGCAGAGGCACTTGGGTTTCTGCTTTAGTTGCCCACATTTGGAAGAAGTAACTCATTAAAGCAAGACTCTGGCCTTGCCATCATGGGGTTTCAGCTGATATATAACACTGCACCAGAATGCCATCTGGAAAGTGCCATTACACTCCTTCTGCCCTAATGGGCACAAAAGATCAGTGTGAAAGACTGATTCCCTGGGAGCTGGCCTGGCTATAAAACTCAGAGAATCCAATTGGGATGAGCCTGTGTTGGAACACTCTGCCACAGCAGGGTTAGATCCAGGACCTCAAGGTGTAAAAGGGACAGTCTTTGGGTGATGCCAGTTTATTCCTTGCTACACTTTCTTCATGACGATCCATGTGTCCCAAAACCCTTAGAAGCAGTACAGCTGCCCACACATAGCTCTGAATCTCCATAAAACTGGGGGGGTTTGGGCTCTTTCTGGGCAACCAACTGCATCACTAAACCATTGAATAAGTTTCCCAATTGAATGTTTCAGGTATATGAATACATGGCAAAAAAACCCCTCCCTTTGTTCCTCTGCTTCCTGAGCTTTAGGAAGTTTTAACTAGCATGATGAAAACATGACAACATTTTCACTATTGCATGGTTGCTTAACCAAAGACACCATGAGCAGTGCTGAGTGGACTTCTTTCCTTTTCACCTGAAAAGTTCAAAGCAGATTCAGAAGCAGAGGAAGAAATAATAACTAATATTATAATACATAGTATTTGCAATTTCTATGGGATAACCCATCAGGAAAACATTAATGAAATATTTTATATGTTTATCACAGAATGTCATGGCATGAAGTGTCTTAGAATGCCATTGATGCAACAAATTAAATTTCTTTCTTCAGTGTTGAGAAGAAATCAAATTAATAGATGTTATAACCTCACTCAGGTCATCAGAAAATATCCTAGATACTGAAATGTCTGAAAGAGTATACCTTTTCTAGATAGACAATTACAGTGCATAAATTCTGTTAGGAATTTAAGAGATGGATGTAGTTAGTGGAGAAATCTATAAGCCCTGTGTATATAGTCCTAATATATAGTGCCTGCCTTTTTTTATGGTGATTTGATCCCAGAAATGCAAAGGAAAAAAAATTGACCATATGAATGTGTGAACTAAATAAAGAATTGTCCATTGTCAACAAATAAATAATTCCAGACCAGGAATGCCCTAACATTAATCAGTTTTGGTAGGTACTGTCTGCACCTGTTCCTAGTTATTTGCGACTAAAGTAGTCAGCCATAATTTGCAATTGTTTATAAATCTGGTCTGGCAACTTGTACAAGTTGTTTCTCCTCTCAAAGTCATAATAATATTGGACCTAGCAGGAGGTCTGTCTGATCTGCATGGAGATTTTCAACAAAGGAAGCCAAAGGAATCATCTTCAGGTAGTGATTTTTTTTTTTTTTCATTCCCTGTCATATTAATAAAACATTTTCCAAGGAAAGAAAAAGAGGTTTTACTGTGAAGAAAATACTTTTACTAGCCTCTACATATGCAGAGCAAGATATTTATGCATATTTATGCATGTTGTAATTTAAAATTAGGCTCACTATAGTTGCCTTACAGGCTACATGAAACTGGGATGCTGGCAAGCGGCAGTAGAATATTCAAATGATCTCTGTACCCTTTTCTCTGCCCTCACAAAGGATTTATAGAGGAGTGTTTCCAAACCAGTGATGTATCCAAACCACATTTGATGCATCTCTTTGGTGGATTTAGGACAATGCACAAGAAGTTTGCAGCTGTAGAAGGTGGAAGAAAACACATGGAGAAACAAAGAAACATTAGCAATCATTGGAGGAAGGAAGACAGCATATACGTGCTCGCTAATCTTATCCACACGGCTGTTTTGCCAATATTTCCACTGTACACAGAAGAGATCTGAGTTGTGCACTTATTCTGGATTAAGGAATATTTGGTCTTTTTTTGTTACTGAGAGTCTTTAATTTGAAAAAGACAGAAAAATAAATTCCAAAAAATTATTAGTGATTGAAGAAAAAATTATTTTCCAGGCTTATTATACACCTACAGCCAATATTATTAATCCTTTCAATGTCACAATTACTTTCATGTCTTTACCAGAGGTTTCCTGAACTTCTTGTCTATATTCTTGAGTGTCTAAGTGAAAGGAAATATTTTCATTCTTCAGTCTGTATGGCCATAAGATGTATGCTTGAAAGACTTTGCCAAACTTAGATAATCAGGTTATTTCATTTCACAATTCAAGGGCATTTTGGCGCATTTTTTGTGGAGGTTATTTACATTTCAGATTAAAATATATAAATGTAAATCACTTATCTCACAATGGTTTTATTTTGGAAAAAAAAAAAAGTTGACACAACACAGAAATGCAGTTTTCTGTGGCATATTGTGTAGTATATGGATTGTGAAAGAGCTGGCCAAAGTAGTGGGTCCTTAAAAGTTGTTTATATCTCTACTCAGTGATTTTGTACAAGATCCTTTATACTGTAATAAGCCTTTACATGTGGAAGAGATCATGAGAAATTTGAACAGGATTTTTTCCTTAAGTATATAAACTTGATCAAATTCTTGACAATGACAGACCTATCAAAGGACTATGGCCTCCAGCTGGGCAGCATATCCCAGCCAGCCCCACAGAACACTGATCCTTAGGCAATTTCCTTGGATGCCAATACAAGCAGTGTTAGAGCCAGTTCTTTCCATGGTGCAGCCAGCCAAGCATCCAGATGCTTTTGCTAGAAAAATGTATATCACAGCAGAGCACCTGGATTTTGCAGCTGTAATGTTCAATGTTTAGTTTGCAGTTAAACCTTCTCATAGTATCTGGGATGAATACTGGGAATAAGAAAGACAAAAGAGGTTAATTTGGAGCAGCGGCAGAAAGCAAATAGGACTATAAGCGCAAAGTATTTTTCATGTGGCAGGACCTTTATATTCTTATCTTTGTGTCCTCATCTCCCATTATCTCCCATTCCTTTACATATTCCATCAACCCATGAATTCACCTCTTTTCTTTCTTTTTTTTTTTTTTTATTTTTTTTTTTACTGACAAGTCATATCTAAGTGAGGGGAATTACTTTCTTAGAGTACCTATCAACAGAATAAAAACCTAAAAGTACCCAGCTATAATGACAAAGGTACATTTTCCAGACGAGATCTGATTTCATAATGAGCACAGAGTTCAGTGTTGCAGCTTGAAAAACACAATGTGTATGTGTGCCTGCTGGAAAACTGAACTGAAATTCTTTAGCACAGCAACATAACTTGTTAGAAGTTCAGCTCTGGGAAAACCAGATCCATGGTGGTGCAATATTTGAAAAAAGGAGCTAGTTCTTTTATGACCTTCTGCAACTGAACATTCTTTTTGCTTCTCTATAAAATACTGTGCATTTTCTACAAATATAATTTCTTGTCATAAAGTTTCAATGCAAAAGGTTTTTATGGATTTAGGTCCTATTAAAATAAATTTTAAATTATCTCATAAATCCAATGATGAAACTACTAGAAGATGCTACCTTTCCTCTTGTCTTTCCAGTCTTAGAAATAGAAATATTGTGAAAGTAAAGAGCAATTACATAATATGTTGTGGAACTTTCTCAGCAACAGTTCCTAGAAAAATTACATCAGTTTAATGTAAGCTGAAAGAAGATGGATTAGTGAATGTTCTCTGAGTTATATACTGTTACATTCCAACATTTTCACTTACTTTCACAAAGTCCCAGGATATTGAGCAGATATTAGAGACAGCAGAATGTGTTGCAATGTGACTGGGACTATTAAAATACACTTTACATTTGCGATCTAGTGCAACTGAAATTCATACACTGAACATGTCAGACACATAGAAAGTGCTTGCATTTTCTGATAAGTCACTACTCAGAGATGCTGCCTTTTGCTATAGAGGTATAAATTGGTTTCTCCTGTTAAATTGAAGCTCTTCAATGACACATGCATGCATAGTGCTCTAGCAGGATGTTCAGAAATACCTACTTGCCCACTTGCCTAATGGGTTTTTTTGTATAACAGGAACCAAAAATATCCCTCTAAAATACTAGAAATCTTTGTCATCCAAGTTCCTGCTAAAAACTAAAAATACAACTTTTATGAGCAAAGGGATTCCCAGGAAAATTTGGGTTTAAAATGACATAAAGAGAAATATTTTGGCTTGATTCCTGCCCAAAATTCCTGCCAGTTTTACTGGTGGCAAGTGAAATTGCTGAAAGCCTCACTGGCAGAAAAAAAGTATTCCTGGTCCCTGTTAGCTCCCTACCTCTTTGCAATTAATTTTTACTTTCATGACCAAAGAAAAAGAGCAAATGTTCCAAAATTGCAGAGTTAAGACATCAGTTTTATTGGCATTTCTCATTGAAAAGTATTCCAACAGAAATTTTCCAAGTAGTTGTAGTCCTGACATAATAAATATCAGTCAAACACTTTTGATTTAGCATTAATTTAACCAGCATAATATACATCATAGCATCTAAATTGCACTCTTTCACATTTCAAACTTTGTTTTATAAATAAATATATAAAAGGTGAAGGAATACAATAAATACTACACTGTCTGGTATACAAGAATTTAAAGATTCTTGACAAAGATGATGAGGCTGAACTTCATAACTTTCTAGACAAACATAATTTCCTTTTTACAAAAGGGAAAATAAATTTATGTGGGCTACTCATTTCAGCAAGATCACACACAAATTCTGCACAAGATGATCTTTTAACCTAAGCTTTCCTCATTTTCTGTCTCTTGTGTTATCTAGTACGTAGTTCATCTTCGTTTTGGCATGGTTTAGATTGCTTATTATAAGCTTCTTGTAGGACAAGTAATACAAGAGTGCATCTGACAGCAACCTGAGAGAGTCCTTAGTGCCATCCTATAAAAACTGTACAATACATAAATGAATGCCATGACCAACTGTCTTTTCTATGCAGTTCGACATTTGCTTTTTATTAGGCTTGGACACATTTATTGCTAATAAGTTGATCTATAGTATCTAATGCTGCTACTCAGGCAATTGTTATGTATGTCTCTGTAGATTTATTTCTTCCAAGAATTTAGTTTCTAGATATGATTTATCCTTTTGGAAAACTGGTTGTTTGTTATAGACAGATGGAATTGACTGGAGAACACTGGCAGCTGTGAATGCTGAAAACTAACATTGCCTCAGAATGTTTAATTTCTTTCAATTTCATCCTGATCACAAAATTCATCAGTTTCTTGATTTGATTTATTTCATATTAACATAGTACCCTATAGAACTCTGTTTCCAAGGCAAAGCAAAATGAAATTTACAGAACTGCATATATTTTCTTAACTGCAAGAGCTAGGAAAGACAGCACTTCAAAAGAGCAGGCAGGGGTTTAGAAACTGAAAAATTAATCAAAAAGCTGACCAAAAATATGGCTTTCAAATTGTTTCCTCCTTCTCAGAACACTAGCCTTTTGTTTGGCTTAGATGGAAAATAAGACAATAATTAACTGCTACATTGTGTACAATAATTACCTTCTACAAAACCTGATGGGCTTTGTTTCTTTTTGACATTTTTTGTTCAGACTGGCTGGTTAGTGCTCTGGATTACCATTGCAGATGACCTACAGACAGCAGAAGAATTGAGCAGAAATCGACAAGCGTAAAAGAACAACTTTTTCTTTTATTTTTTCTTTTTTCTGAAGTGAAAAGTGTCAGCTGTTCAGCTTTGAAGGCATTTCAGTAATGTTTTTCCACAGCAGCAGAGCAGAAAGTGCAAAGGGAAAAAAGTTGCAAAATTAGAGCAGAGAAGCATCTTGTCTGGTGTTATCAGTGTGTATCTGTGTTGGATTTGGGCAATGCTGACAGGTCTTTTTTTGCTTTGAGTTTTTACAGCTTACACTAGACTGTATGTATTATGCCTGAGGCAGAGTTTTTTTAGCTGCCACAGTGATTCTAAAAGTCATAGGAGAGTGATGCTCATTCGTTTTTTTCAAAAATCCCTTACAGTTGATGGACTTCTTTTCCAAGATTGATATCTTTCATCTGTGTTTTGTAGCATGAAACAAAATTGGGTCCTGTGTGCTGCTGGAAGCTCAGCAAGGCTGCTTACCTCTGTGAGTGATGCTGCTCGCTTCACAGACTCCTTTAAACACAGTGGGCATACTGGATGGGGATTTCATTTTGAAGCTGCACCATCAACCACCATTACAACTTTGTCATTTCAATTTTTACTCTCCTGGTTTAGAGCAAAGCTAGTGTTTCAACATAAATTTTTAAACTTTCAGGAAACCCCAAGTATATTACCACAGTCTCTAGTATTTGTTCTGCTCCTACAAGTTTTGCAAAGGTTACAGCAGCAACAGAGCACAGATAAAGATGACAGTTTTGAAAATCTATTACTAATAGCATTTAGGCATCTTTCTAGCAAGACACAACCACTTAATGAATAGTCTTGCACCTGCCAGAGTTATAGGGTCTTCAGGATCTTAATGTGTTAGAAGCAAATTAGTTCATGCTTATAATATACTACCATTGCTTGTCCTTTATTCATCAACAATCTTGTGTCTAGCCTAAACCCAACTGGGTGGGTGAAAGCCACTCTAATTTAAGACAATATTGTGACTGCACTGAAGGCTGACAGTGGCATCCAATGTATGATGCTTTCATGTGGTGTGATTGTAAATATCGGAGTGCACTGTCCTGTTCTTCTGGGGAGGAAAAACCTACATTTACACCTAGGTTTAGCCAGCACACCTGAAGCTTTGTCTTCCCTATTCGGGTATGTTGTGAGGCTGTAATGCTGACATTAAGGAGCTAAAATGGCAAGGGTTCATCCCTTAATCAGCTAAAAGGGCAGATGAGTTCTGCTGTCAGGCCAAATTCAGGTTGTTTACAAGGAAAATCAGACACAAAAGATGCTAAATCCTTGGAAGCAGTATTAACAATCTCTGCACCAGCAACACAGAAATACTGCTAAAGAGACTACCTCGCTTTCTGGACAACTTTACCTCCCTGAAACAGGACATTCCTTTTTTTTTTTTTTTTTTTTTCTTCCTGTAAGTCAGCTTTCCATAAGCCTAGAAGACACCCTTTTGCACATCTTCGCAAGGCAAACAAAACCCTCCTATGTGCTCCGCCACCTCATAAAGGTAGAAGCAAGAAGACAAAGTCAGAGAAACAAAAATCTAACTGTGGTTGAATACTCCAGAAATTTATTAAGAGATTTTCTTTAAAGATATTATTGTCTTTTCCTCTTCGCCTCTGACAAACATAATGATTATTTAATGCAGTGTATCACACATGAAATTTTAAATAAAGTTTAATTCACATCTTCTTTTGAGATAACGCTCTTCGATTTTTTGAATGCTGTTAGCTGCTAATTCCAAAATCCAGAATAATATTTTAAAGTTTCGTCAAATGAAAGAGAATGAGTGTTCATATCAGGGATGAAAATATTAATATTTAAAATGTGTGCATTAAAAGATGCTTTTTTCAATTGACTTCATAGGTTGAGAAGTACAAAATAAAAAATGGTACTAATGGAGCTTCAGGTTTTCAGAGCTTTCCCTGGAGAAATTTCCAGCTAAAATGAAAGCTACTCTCAGTAAGTACCTGCAGTGCAAATAATGTTTAACAGGATTAGGGAATAGAAGTTGAAAAGTGTATATAAAATGCCTAATCACAGAAATCCACATGTGCTCGGATTGTTCTTTCTCCTACTTTTCAAGCTTTTCAGAACAGAAATGAGAACAAAATATGAAAATGTCAGACCTTTTCTTCTTAGATTCTTCACTTGAATGGGGCTTCTTTATGCATTCTGTATAAAGAAATGTTTCCCAGGAGGTGTCCAGGATCATTTGTAAAAAACAGAATGGTTTTGCTGTATTGAGACACTTCTCGATGATTATGAAAATGAAATGAGTTCGGAAAAACACACATCCTTCACAAAATGCTTAAGGTCCACAGAAACATTATTATTCAATTTTGCTGAAGATGCTGCCTACAAAGGCACTTTACAGCAGTCAGTCCCTTCTGGCAATTTGAAATCACTCTGTGAATAAGAGACTAATCTTGCCCTCACAGATTGAGCTATTGTGCTGGTACTGCTTTATTCCTTATCACAGAAAGCTGTTTTTCAAAACCTATGAGAATTTTGGTAAGGTGGATACAGCAATTCTGACAAAAATCTCCGGTTTTGTGCAAATAGAAGTAGCTATATTAAATACTGACACAAACTAAACTTCTGAATTGCCCCTTGATATATCTAGAAATTTTATGTAACCCATATTTAGTAACCTGTGTTATTTTGAGAGATCCTCGAGTATACTGCTACAAAAAATTGCAAATTAACTCCAAACAATATTGCTTGGGGGAAAAAAAGTGAGTTTTATAATATAGCTCAAAGGTGGATTTTTTTTCCTTCATATCAATGGTAACACTTGGCAATTAATTTCTGGATGTACCTAAGGTTAACCTAAACAGCAAAACCTTAATCTAAAACCATTTTTCTTAGTAATAAGTCAACTCTTACTAACTGAAAATGGCTTTGCTTCAGGCTTCATGTAAATAAAATATAACTAATTTGAGATCTGAGCAGAAATTAAAGTCACACAAAATTTTCCAGTTCTTGTAACTTGATGTGACATTACCCCATAAACAGTATAGCAGCAGGGAATTGCAAGCAAAAGCATAAGAAAACACAGCAATTATACAAATTGAAGTATTTTATATAAGACAATTAGCAATAGATAATTTTGAGACTAAAATGCCAATAGAAATCAATTGCCAAAATTATTTTTTGTTATGTTATTGTTGTAATGCTATTGCAAAGTGAGACAATATATCATATAACACTACTCACAGTCTCAGGGTTGTTGAAAACTTATAACAATATATATCAAATCTTGTTTTCTCCTATATGTATAGCTTTGAACTTGCAACAGATTCTTTCAACACATTCGTACAATCTGAGAATTCTGACTATACAACTATATACTTTAAATTTAGTAAGTTTTAAAAAAACAGGCAGATTTTCATAACCTAATGTGTAATTATTAATGAGAGCCCTAGAGGCTGGTCAAGAGTTATAAAAAGAGATTGGAAATAGATTGATGAAATGTAAGTTGAATTGTCTGAAGAATGCACCTAAGAAAGAGTTTCACGGGGTGTCTTTTTCTTGATAATGTGACATACTTTTGCAATTTCAGCCTAGGAGGAAAACTACTATTGAACAGGTTCTTTCTGACAAAAATATGCAGCTTTCAGAGTAACTAGTATTTAGTATTACAATTTGGATCATAAATCATATCTTTTAAACAAAGTCTAGTTAATATTTTAATCTGTTCGTTATCAGTTTTTACCCTTGCAGGTAAAATGGAAGCATGCAAATATTTGACATAATTCAAGAGTAGAAATTTTCAATATGGAAAGAAAATCCCTAGACAGCTATGGAGAGTAATGGTACAAGAACACCTGAAACAACAATTGAAAAGTGAGGTAATGTCACCTAATAAAATGATATTGATGAATTCTTTGCTATGCAACATTTTCTTTATTTTTGCTGAACACTGCTTTTTATAAAGCACATACACAAACAGGAAAAAAAAAAACAAAAAAAAAAAGAAAACAAAACAACAACAACAACAACAACAACAACAAAACCCAGACCAGAATTTTCTGTGCAAAATTTTTGAACACTTCTATGGACAGGTAGCAATCTCAGGATATGCTCAGCTTCCTACACAATCTGTCAAAAGGGCTGGATTATAGCATGCAGTAGAATACTGTGTTAATTCTGAACCCTGATGAGCATCTTTGGAGTTAGAAGTAGGTTTACTACATCAGATTATATAAATATGTTTATTATGTTAGTAGCCAAGATGAGTGCCTCTGGTGCTGGCATGCTCAGCAGCAATGCATTCTAGCATGGTGCACACAGGGGATTTCCTGAGGTAGGAGAACCTCAGGAGGAGCCATGGGAGCTGTCAGGGGCTACATGCTAACATGGGAGCACAGGATGAGACCTGGCTGGAGCCAGCAGCAGCAGCAGCCAAGCCCCCCACATGCACAGAAGAAGGCCTTGGGGATTTAGCTACCAGAAGTGCACCCACAGGGTGAGCTAACAGGGCATGGCGTGGCACAGCTGGGCAGGAGCTCTGCCCTGCCAGCCCCAGCAGTGAGTATCCACTCAGGAGAAATCCAGGGCACCTCTGAGCTCTGCAGCCACCAGCACAGGCACAGTGCAGGGTGTGCCTGGCTGTGCTGCAGCAGTGAGCACAGCGTGGGGGTGAGCCCGTGCCAAGGAACTCCTCTGCCCCAGGAGGAGGTGAGTGGAAATACTGGGGACAGTGAGAAACAGACCCTATTCCCCAGGGTTCAGAACTGGGCTCTGTTCTGGTTAACATCTTTCTGTGATACAGATTAGGAGTTGAAAGTGCTTTTAGTCAGTCCACAGATTACACTAAACTGGGTGGAAGTGTTGATCTGCTGGAGGGTAGGAAGGCACTACACAGTGACTTGGACAGGCTGGATCAATGGGCCAAGGCCACTTGTATGATACAAATATGATTATGGTATAAATGTGATTATATGTAAATACTACACTCCGTTCTGACCCCTCAAGTCACTGAGATGCTGGAGCATATCCAAAGAAGGGTAATGAAGGTGGAAAAGAGTCTGGAGCACAAATCTGACAGAGAGCATCTGAGGGAGCTGGGGCTGCTTAGCCTGGAGAAAACCAGCCTGAAGGGAGACCTTAATGTTCTCTACAACCACCTGAAAGGAGGTCATAGGGAGGTAAGGGTCAGTCTCTTCTCCCAAGTAACAAGCGATAGGATGAGAGGAAAGTGCCTTAAGTCAAGTCAGGGAAAGTTTCATTTGGATATTAGGAAAAATTTCTTTACCCATAAGATGGTCAGTTATTGGCTGTTTGTCAAGTCTAGTTCAATGCAATAAACAAAATTCAAAAGTACTTTTACCATACTGAAATCATTAGAGGGATCCCAGAATTTGTGGAGGTGTTTTGGTTTTTTTAATCTATCCACAGAAGAGTTAATATTTCAACCATTGTTTAGAAATCCAAAATCATCAAAGATAACACAGTTTCACTCTTCTTTAGATATCATAGAAAATAGAGGTCTTTCCTCTTAACAAAGAATGGAAATAAAGTAATTTATAATAGTCAAATAGGCTAATAAATTCCAGAAAGTTTCTTTTACAGTATGTGATAAAGCACTTTATTAAAATATTTAAATAGTGTAATATTTTTCAAAGTCTAGAATGAAAAGTCTGAAATGTGGAGACTGCCTAGTTCAGATGACCTAGTAGCAGCGATACAAAATAGTTTGCAAGACAAAGGCCAACCGTTCTATTTTAAGATGTTTTGTTATTCTGTCATGTATCTGATTTTTCAACATGGGCTTAGTTTCTAAACTTGCTTCCTGAAAAGTTAAACAAACTTTTTTGAGAGATGCTGTTGAAACTGCAGTGTTGCAGCCAATTTTTTACTGTTAAGAATGCTAAATGAGAAAAGCTGGATTAAGCCCTGCAGATACATTCTACAGTGTTTGTTGAACAGTTGAGATTTAATATGTGAGTTAGCAATAGATACATCACAGCACACTGGGGACACTTTTAAGAATTATTATTATTCCTGTTTATTGGTGTGGTTTTTCTGCAGTTTAATGTACTGCACAGTAGAGTAATTGCTTTCAAGAAAACAGTAAGTATTAACCCCCAGTGAGGGTGTTCTATGGAAAAATATGTTGTCTAAAATTAACAGGCAATGAAATATTTTTCCTCTAGGTTCACTTAGCTATTTAGCTTTATCACGTTTTATCCTTTTTATGCTTGAAGAAATCTTTTGTATTAACTTTGCTACTTGAACAGGGCCAAGCCATAAACTCAGGTAGATTTATTGCTTCCTTCACCATTACATTTATCTGGCTTTTGTTATGGGGAACAGCAAATATACACAAATATCTTATTACCATACTTCCAAAAGGTGCAAGAACATGAAATGGAATTCTTATCATATAATGAAATAAATATGGTGCAACTTAAAAAGCATTTAATTTTTTCAGCAGAAAAACTAGTTTAAGATGGAGTGCTTGTATCCAAAAGACCATGGAAGTAGCTCAGGGAAAACTTACGTGATACTTGTTCCTCATAACCAGTAGTATACAGGGATATAGGATGATTTGCATCATAATCTACTGGTTTTAACTTCCCAACACAAATTATCATGTGCCAGCTGGATCATTTGGAAACCAGGCAAAGGCTGAAGTCATCCAGAGAAGTTCCTCTTCAACTGCTTTGTTAAGACAACTTCGAAGTATGATTAGTGCCTAAAACTACTTATTAACCAACTTTGTATCATTACTTGAAAAAGCAAAAAGCTTTCAATAAAATAAAATAAAATAATATATAAAAATAATAATAATAATGACCTTTTTAACAGTACAGAATTGCATCAACTGGTATTATCAACAGCACTATTTGACAAAAAGTAGTTTGACATTTCTGAGGAAGATGATATGTCAAAGAGTTTGGAATGCTCGTTAATATTATACTAAAATGCTTATTATTATTATTATGAGTATTAGGTCATGGAACTTTACATAGTATTGCTCACATAATGGTCTTTCACCACTCTGAATTCAGCTTCTAAATTCCTTCCTATCTGTCAGATGATGCTTTCCACATAAAGACTCAGAAAACTCAGTGAGAGTTTAAAATTTGATTTGTTAGAAGGCCACATTAGGTTATTCATAGAGTATATTTTCTTTGAAGACTCGATATCTGGCAACTAGGTTGTAAAAGAATAAAACAAATAATTGAAAAACTTTGGCAAGTATCTGCTTATCTAGTAAAAAAATGGCTTGTCAACAAAATCCTTATGTGATGTCACTTCAAGAGTGATTGCTAAATTTGATATTGAAAATCTGGAAACACATTCAGAGACTAAAAAATAATAATCTATATATAGAATATTTGACAATTTAACGTATCTTAGAATTCAGAAACCCATTTGCTGTTACTATCCAATATCTTAACTCATTATTTAAAAATAGTTCATCCTAAAATGTAAGAGCTTTTATTTGCAGATATTCCTATTTTTATTTTCAAAACTCATTGAAATCAAAGACATCCAAATTTAAAAGAAAATAAATGTTAAATTATAGAAGAACAATCTGTTTCGGGCAACAAACAAATCAGAATCTTTATATTTTCTTTCCAAAGTGGACATGGTCATTTTAAAATCCATTTAGTTTTTCAGTTATCTTCAGTTTAACTAATATTTGTTATAAGAAAAAGAAAAACTTTACTAAAGGTTTTTGGTTTTGTTTTTGTTTGTTTGTTTGTTTGTTTGTTTGTGGGTTTTTGTTGTTTTGTTTTGGTTTGGGTTTTTTTTTTTTTTTTTTTTTTTTTTTGTTTTTTGTTTTGTTTTGTTTTTGTTTTTGTTTTTTTTTTTACCTCCTGCTGCTGCTGTTCTGTGAAGGAAAATATGGTCCTTCACATTGTAAGGGCATATTTAGAAATTGTCTGGAAGCAACAGAAAGATTTTTTTTTCCTTCACTGACAGCTACCTGAAGAGGGTGGTGCTCACCATCACATTTTTGACAAACACACTAATCCTTCTTCTACTCAAATATATGCTTCAGTGATAATAGCTCTAACATTCTATCTGCAAGAATCCCCCCAGGAAACAGTTTAAAGGTTTACCAGTAACTTCAGTTTCTTAGTTTGTTTTAAAAAAATAAATTTGGTATGCCTAAATCCAAACATATAATAATGAAACAACAGTTCAGGATGCAAAGAAGAATTTATTAGATCTTTTTATTTTTAAGTACTGTGATTAAGATATCAGTTTAGAAGCAGAACTACAAACCAGTTAATGAGACCCAGACACTTCCATTTTATAAAAAACTACTTTTATGTGGTCAACCAGAGCTTTTTTTTTTCCTCATGCAAGTAAAAGTTCTTGCCGTGAACAGTTTAGGACTGTTATGTTACATCTATTTAATTAAAGGAGGCTTTTTTGAAGGGTCTTTAAGAATCAGGAATTTAGGAGTTACTCTTTTGTGTTTAGCCATTTCCCCAATTCCTTTGTGTTTAAGCCATTGTGTTTAAGCCATTTCCCCAATTCCTTTAAGCCAAAATCAGTAAAAGTGTGTCCAGCTATTTTTTAGGATTTAAATAGAATTTTCACTTTTAATTCAGTTGCTAATTCTCCCCAAAAGGAAGAGGATAACTGTATTATGGCAAATCACTAACTTCCGTTAGTTTAGGAAAACAGAAGTGCAGAATTATTTCATTGTACCATACATAGGCTGAAAAATGGATAACTTTTGCAGAATACGTGTTGATATTTTTATGCTCAATATTCCTAATGTGAAAGTACCTCAATAATTATTTCCATTAGATAAAATGCTAATACGTGTTATTTGTTCATGACTAGAACAATGAAGACAGCTCTCAAGAAACAGAACCCCTGCTGCCTCTAAGACCAGAGATCCCTAACCCAGAAACTCAAATGATTAAGCAGAAATATTTCCCATAATCCCTGACTGCTGTTTCACAACAAAATAAATACAACACCTTGCTCTAGTAGTGCATGCCATCTGGTGCAAAATAATCTGCTGGGACAGTACCAGGGCATAAAGAAACACATAATAAATATCCAAATGTATTCCCTCAGACTGAAACATTGTATAAAATTTTCATAGACAACATAGAATCCAAATGATCTTTAGATTGTTTTTATTCACTAAAATTTGTATCTGAGATGCAAATGTTGCTGTCACTATTTGCTGTTTTCCTGCTATTCAAATGTGAAGTTCCTCAGCCACACAGCAGGTGAACAGGGAAGGCATTGTGGATGAAATAACATGTAATTAAATAAATAATAAAGGAAAAAAGATTAAATATATAATACTGTCACGTAATAAAGATGTGTGTTGTACTGTGCAGTAGGAACATATTCATTGTGAAGTAAGCTGACTAAAGAAGGCAAGGTGATGTGACTTGAGGCTAACTAAGTGTGATCACGTCTTTCAGTCACTTTTACCTAATGAGAAATGAAGAAGGATGAAAATAATAAGTTTGTATGTTAAGATTGTCATATGATTCTATAGAAAATTTGGATCAAAAAAATTTTGAGGTACACAAAAAAAACCATGACAGGAACTTGACAGTACAAAATGCAGAAAAAATTAAGGCAACAGTAAATGGAACAATATTCATTGAAATATGATATTTTAAAAGGACTACTAAATTCCCCTCATGCTGTGTATGAGTTGAGAGTCCTCAACAAAAGCACTTAGCATGGACAGATCATAAACAAGGCAAAAAGTTGGAAAGAGAATCCAGATTAATCACACAAATTAGCTATATTCTTTGAATGAAGAGAAAAAAACCCCTACATTCTTTTAAAAATTACCCACTAATGAAATGGAAGTAAGCTCATTACAGATGCAGAATCTATAAAAACATTACTTTATTAAAATCTCCTGTGATTATCTACCCTAGAGGAGTGAGAAGGACATGGCAAATGGAAGAAAATCAAGAATAGTACTGAAAAGAGGTAAAAGGGTCACTGCTTGAAAAATTAAAATAGCTCAGATTTCTTACTCAGTTCTGTGAGCGTGTGAACAGCACTGGAAGCAGCACAGCCAGAGAGTATAATTCTCCAAGGGCTAGACAGAACTTGTGTTCTGCAGTAATCTTGCTTTGTATCTATTCTGTCTGGATATAAATTGATGCTAGGAACAGCTTAAAGGAGTGAGATCTCTTCAGTTTAAAGCTGATACTTCCCTGGATCATGATCTTTTGTTAGAGTACCTTATCAGTATGGAATGAATGGCTGCACTAGAAATATCTGCTACTTTCAGTCTCATTCACACATGCAGCCCCAATACAGAAACCAGAAACGTCCTGCAGCTTTGCAGCAATTGAAACCATGATGTTATAAGACTGTTTTAATGAATACAATTGTTCACAGATAGTTCCCTATTCAGCCCATCAGATTAATGATGACAGGGTCTGCTTTTCTCAAAGTATATGACTAAAATGAGCTAATGAAATGATAAAAACCCTACAATAATGCTGACTGCATCAAAACAAATAAAATACCTTTTATAGTCCTGATATAAGCTCAAGGACACTGTCAAGTTCTTACATGTTCTAAATTACTCCTTTTTATTATGCCTTCTTGTGTGGATTACTAGGATTTTATTAGTCACTTCTCAACTCTCCTGTTTATTGTCCCTGAATATATTTACCTGAATATATAAGGTAGAGTAAGTTAAATGAATACACATTGTATAAATTCTTTTGACTTGAATCTTGGAATTTTTTTCTATTTTGAAGACACTTTCTTTATCCTTTGCCAATACATATTTTATGCAATCTCTTTTTATAAATCTTCCAGAATGTTTAGAAATTAGCACTTTGTGACAGTTATCTGAACCTGCTCCAGTGTTTCCTCATCTTACTTTTGGAAAGATTTTCCCAATAGCTTGAATTTCTTCTTCATTGAAACCTGTAGCTTTTTGTTTCAGCCATAGCAAATTATTGTTTCTTATTGTAGCATCAGCAATGCTGGAATGCATTCCTCGTGTGATTTAAGTCAAATCATTGATGAAAGCAATTAGCCAGCAATCTCTGAATTATACATACAGAATCAAATTGGCAAATCACAACATGTTTGTAAACATCTATAAATTTCATTAGCCTTGTATAAGTAATCCCCAGAAATCCTCACCCTTACCTGCTCCCTCACTCACCAAATATTCTTGGTTATGTGCCCTTCTCCCTCCTGTCTCGCAGGAGACCTGGGTTACAAATGCTACCCACCACTTCCAGGAGTACCTTCCCTTACCTACACTTTTTGTTTAGAGATGGAAGGGTGGCTTCAAACTTTGTGTGCAGCCATGCCCCACAGCCCACTAATCCACTCACCAGTGAGGAAGCACCCTGAGAGGTCATATACACAAACCTCATTTGCGAGCCCCTACTTGTTCCCCTCTTTAGCGCCAAAAACCCATTTAGATTTAAACTCCTCATGGCATTCAAAAGGAGATATTTTCAGACAAACCTAGGAAAATGTCCACATGGAGCCCAGCCAGATTTCTGTGCTGTTGTGCAATATGCACTGTCACAAATTTCTGTGCTTCTTTCAAGTCTTTTCAAACTGAATTATTTTCTCAGAAGTCTCAACCTACAAAGCCTACTTTCCCTTCATGGATTGGAATTAAATTTCTTTGACCTAGATATTTTTTTGAAAAACTCAACATGTCTCTTCCTAATCTATTTTTCTCATTTGGTTACTGATAGCTATTTGATTATGTCCCCTTTTTAAAGCATGTTTGAATTTTCCATTACTCATAGATGTTATAGTCAAAGTCTTGTTATGGGTAAAAGAGAAGACATGGCACTAAGAATCATTATTTGGCCAATTATGTCCTAATAAACATATCAAATTATTTGATATAATATGTAAGAGTCCTATACAACAGTAAAAGTTGTGTAAAACCTTCCAGTTACATACCCCTTTTTTCTGGTGTCAAAGTCACTCTCCCAAAAATTGTCTGGTCCTAGTTCTTTCACTTCAGTTTTGTTCAAAAAAGAAGGAAGAGGAAGTGACTAAAAGCAATTAGTATGCTAAGATATTTGCTGTGACCTCATGGTGATGACTTCTCCCTCCTCTCTCTGGGAGAAGTGTGATGCAGAAGTTCCTTTCATATCACTTGTACTCTGCTTGGGTTTCCCTCTTTCCCTGTTTGTCCTGAGGGAAAAGGTGCTCAAGAGCATGCTTCTTAGATTTACTGCTGCAACTTATGTGTGATACATATACATGCTAGCTCATCTGAACCCTACTTGCTCCTCAGATTCATACATCTAAGCCCTATGGAACAGTATTAAATTGCAGCAATTTTATTTAGCCCCTATATTAGGCTGTGTAGAAAATAGGGTGGCATCAAAAAGGGGTGATATTTTTCTAGGGCAGTCATTAATAAAGAGGAAAGTCTATACTTCATGGAGGGTAGTTTTATGTGGCATGAAGAGCTATATGTGAGCACACTATACAGTCTTGTGTTCACTAGGCCATGCTGTATGGTTCCTCACCACTTGAGAAAAATTCAGAAGTCAGTAGTGTTAGTGAAAATAACTGCACATGGTACTGAAGAATCACAGAAATCTTTTACTGAGCAATGATAAATAAAATGTACTCTCCAAATCTAAACAGTATATCAGCTGTGTATAGAACTCCTACATGCTCTATTTCTGACTAATATTTAACCACCAAGACACCTGAAGAAATATTTAGGATTAGGAAACACATTTTAACTAATAACAAGGGAAGTAATTAAGTTGAATGGTGGAATACATTTACAGAGAGTGAGATTCACTTGAGTGTAGATTCTCCTTGATGAACACTGCAGGAGCATCAATGTCTTTGGTAGCATAAAACTGGAGAGGACAAAGCATTTCAAATTGTGTTTAGGGAATAATTTTTCATTGGTAGTAAGATGAACTGCATTATACCTTGATGGAATTCTTCCATCTATGATTAAAATTATCCTAAAAACACTCCCTGCAGCTATCAAGTACATATAAAATATCACTAAGTGTTGAAGAGCATTTGTATATACCTTGAAGAATCTTAGTTTCTCTTGGTTTACATTTTATTCTATTTTATATAAACAGAATTTTTATTTTACATTCTATCTATGGAGAAAAAACTGCAGTATTTAATTGAATTCAATCCAATAAATTCTTCTTTCCTTGTCAGAATATAAACTTTTATTTTGAACTCTCTGTTAAACTTTGTTGTTACTTAGAAAATAGAATCTAATTTTATGACTAAGTTTATAATTCAAGATACAAGACCCACTTTTCTAGTAGAGTATATTATTAGTGTTTTCATTAGCTTTTCCAAGTGTCTGGCAATAGACCAGGACGCATTTCTGTATCAATTATAATTGCTGGCATTCAGACAGTTTTTCCTATTGTCTTTTGAGCAATGATCATAAGCAGAGCACGAGATGGAAAGAAACCAGTTTAGCTGCTAGAAATAACTACCAACTCATGTTTGTAAATTAGGGATTATATTTTTTGTTCTGAACTAAACCAGTGAGGCATGGAACAACAGAGTATTTTAAGCTGATTTATTAATCTGAAATGTGGATTTAATTGACTCGTAATCTATCTGTAAAGCACTCTACAAAGACCTTTTCACTCAAGAATCTTAAAGTAACATTATCAGTAGCAGAGATGGCAGCAATGTACACACAAGGTTAAGATAATAAACTAGTTTGACTTTATCAGAGGAAAAAAGTATTGCTTTAGCACTGGTCACTGAAACATGCACTCCTACATGTTATGACATAATTGCATTTATGCAGCTGGACAGATTTTCTTATCAATCCCTTGTTTACAATTGTAATAAATTTTCCTTCTCTCAGCCAAATCTTGCAGCACATGGAAAGACTAGAAGTATTGCCTATAACCTTACTGGAAAAAATAGTTACCACAGAGCAACAAAAATCTTATCAATTCAAATAAATTATTTTTAAAGAGGATACCTTTTTGGGAGCTTGATCGGATATCCTGTTATTTAGAGGTAACTTTTATTGCAGTAAATGAAAACAATTCTAACCTTTCTAATTAGATGGAGATTTCTGAAATTCTGAAAACCACTTTCTCAGCTAAAGGATTTTGAAACCATGTATGCCTCTTTTCAGAGGGAAAAGAATACTGTACAAAAAACAAGGCATAGTGCAGAGTGAAGGGAGAACCTTTTTTGGTTGCTATACCAGCTCTCCCTGCATTGCACAGAACCTAAAGATGTTCTCTCTTTATATATAAAGAGTGATGTCTTCCTGTCCTTAACCAAGGAGCCTTTTCTTGCATTTTCTGTCCTCTGTCCAGCTGAGGAGAGGAGGAAGAGAGTGGCTTTGCTGTGCATTTGGATCCCATCTGGGGCAAACCCACCACAGTAGCCCCAATTCCTGGAACTCATATAGTCAGGTACAATGTCTCTGTAGCTTCTAGTATTAGATGTGAACCAGATTATACTTTTTCAGCATAGTATTTATATTCCATAAAGCTACAATTTTTTTCCATAGCTAAATAGCTAAGTATTCTCTTTGTAGTTCTTTCCAGAATATGTTTCATATTGGACATTCAGTCTGGGACAATAGATTCTTCAGTTTGTTTTTATTTGCTCTGTCCTCTCCTCAGCTTCTGACATTTTTAGCTTTTAAGTTTATGTATTATTAACAAAATCAAGATGTCAAAAATACATTTCAGCCTAGAATAGGCACAACTAGAAACATTTCCATTGTTATGGGTTTTTTTTTTTCAAATGGAAGGAAGAAATATTTTCAAGATGGGATTAAAAAACCCAACAACAAACCACTTTTTGACCTTAATTTCTACTTTAAGAGAATTTGCAATAAAATCAAAGCAATCATAGAATCACAGAGTGTCTTGGACTGACAGGGACCTTAAAGATCAACCACGCTACCGTGGGCAGAGACACCTTTCACTAGATAAGTTACTCAGAGCTCCATCCAAAGTGGCTTTGAACACTCCTGGGGATGGGACACCCACAGCCCTGAGCAGAAATGGTGAGCCGTAATTTTTTCCCTCATTTAAGAAGAAAGTGATGTTCTACTGTTTTCACATAAGTTTTGTATTTAAGAGAAGTGGAAAAGGAATTTCTTCTGCGTTTGGGCACATCCCAGAGCATCTTAACCACATATATCCCTAGTTTGTTGTATGAATATTGCATGGATACATGATAGCTTTTTGAAAGATTTTTGAGAGCTCTGGAAATGGGGAAGTCTTGGCTTAAAATTTTGTTAACTGAAAAAAAATTAACTGATTCCCTTATTTCAGATAAGTTCCCTATACATTATGTTACCCCAAAAATTTTTACCTAGTTTGAAGAAAAATATTATTTATTCTATTCCTTCTCTTCTGTATTACTCTTTGTCTCTGTTTGTATTCTGTACTTATTTTTCTACCTTCCAGACTTTTTTTCTCCTCAGGACAATTAGCACCCCTAAAAATATATGAACTGGAAAACAGTGTCTCAGTTTTTGAGTCACTATGCATAGTTTGCTGGGTTCTTTAGTGATAAATCTGTGTACGTGTTCTGTCACAGAAATTATTATGAAGTGATTGTTTTCAGTGGACCTTGCCAATCTTCAGAACATCTGTTTCCTTCATAATTCCTGCATAAAATTCTGTCACGAATAAAGAAATCTATATGATATCTAAGTTATGCAGGAATACTCTTCATCTTAGTGTGCTTCTGTGCTTCTTAGTTTTGGGTAGAAACACAGAAAACCACAGTAGCAGACATTCAGTGTCCTTGCAGGCTCATTCCATTCAAGATCACACTTGGCTGATCCATTTAGATGTGTGAAGGTAAGCTCTCAGGAAAAACATTCAGGTTCTTCCTTGTGACTCTTTTGTGTTTCTCACAGGAGAGCAAAAATTTAAGCAACCTTAACGAAATCATTTTCTATTATCTCATCTTTATTCCTCTGATCGGTCCTGCATATGCTTACTCTGTGTCTCCCAACACAAAAATCTTACCACTGCTCAAAGAACCCCAAGTTTGATGCACTTTAAGATATGCAATTTGCATTTTTTCCAGACACAGTGCACTGGTAGCTCACGGTCAGCTAAAAATCTGAGGTTTTTGTCTTCCTCTCTTTCCAAATTATAAGATCTCAGTTTCTAGTAGAAACTGTTCTTAGTCCCCAAGTGTATGACCCTGGTCCTTGTGCTATTGAATTATATTCTACCTCTACTTCTAGCCTCATTTATATCAGTTGGAGTGTGCCGAAAATATTTCCCTATGGGGACTGGGTTTCCTTTGTGTAATTAACTTTATCAAAAACCAGGAAATATTTAAGAAATTTGCTTTGCTTTACATATCAAAATTAATTTGATATCACATTTGTTAATTTCCTCTATGCATAATTCCAAATTTTGCAAGGATCATATAGGTATTAAAAGTTTTTGGATTAATTTAATTATCTAGACTCAAAAAATTCCCCATATTCTCTCTGCCTCCCCCACCAAAAGCCCAGTACTTGCATAAAACACTTATCTAAGGAGTTTTAGGCTACTAAAAAAATTCACATCTGATGTGCTAATTGATGTACTTTATTCCCTTGTTCTGTGCATCTGTTCACCAAAAAGCAGGAAGAGAGTCAGCTTCGTTTGAAGCCTTAATAACCTTATTTAGGACAGACAATAAAGATTTTCCCATCCAAATGTATGCTGATATGAAATTAATTTTCAGTTATTGTTATTTAATGAATGAAAGAAATAGTGCCTTTAGAGGGAAACAGACAAAACACAGAAAGAGATTTGTGTTTGTTTTTACATTATTATATGCCTGACTAATTGTTGAAGAATAAATTAATTTTTCATTCAGGTGATATAACTCAGCTTACCTAGTGCAAAGCAGAGATGAGGTACTAGTAAGCAGTGAGCAGGAAGTGCTCCTGTAGGCTCCGGAATGATTACCCAGGTGCTTTAGCATGCTCTTTAGGACACTAGCAGCAGGCACTGTGCATGGGTCTAAGGGTGCTGCTCAACAGCAGCTGAACATGAGCCAACATGTGCCCAGGTGGCCAAGAAGGCCAGTGGCATCCTGGCCTGGATCAGCAATAGCGTGGCAGCAGGAGCAGGGCAGGGATTGTGTCCCTGTACTCACCACTGGCAAGGCTGCACCTTGAGTGCTGGGTCCAGCTCTGGGCTGCTCACTTCAAGAAGAACATTCAGGAGTCCAGAGAAGGGCAAGGGAGCTAGGGAAAGATGTGGAGCACAAGTCTTATGAGAAGCAGCCTGGAGAAAAGGAGGCTTGTGGGAGACCCAGTCATTCTCTACAACTCCCTGAAAGGAGGCTGTAGCCAGGTGAGGGTAGGCTTTTCTCCCAGGTAAAAAGTAACAGTATGAGAGAACATAGTCCTGAGTCATGCCAGGGAATGATGAAGTTGGACATTAGGAGGAATTTCTTCAGAGAAGGGATGATCAGACATCAGAACGGGCTGCCCAGGGAGGTGGTGGAGTCACTGTCCCTGGAGGTGTTTAAGAAAAGATGGGATGTGGCACTCAGTACCATGATCTAGTTGATAAGATGGAGTAATGTCACAGGTGGGACTCAATTATGTCAATTTTTTTTTCCCATCGAGTTGATCCTGTAATTCTAAGTGGTCAGCTGCCTATATGAGTTCAGCAGTTCATAGATTTGCTGGGAGTTTTGTCCCATCTGGCCTGAGAAACCTTTGTGAGTGCCCTTCAACACACGGACTGTGACATACAACCCTGTTCAAAGATTCAGTTCTGTGCAGAAGCTTCACCTTTATGCAAAGAAGTCCACTAAACTGGAACACTTGTGTTTGGGTTTTCTTTACTGATCTCCTGGAATGTCTGTGTAATAAGGCTGGTATACTTAGCTAGTATGTCCTAACCAGTTTTGAGAACACTTTTCCTCAGTTAATGTTACCAGAGAGTCAAATAGGTAGTGAGTGCAGATTTTGAATGAAACAGAAAGGACAGTTCTCCTGTGAACTGAATTCAGTCTGGCTCACTTTTGCCTAGATATTTTAGGCTGATATATCTATACCAAACTGGTTTAGTTTGGGGTTTTTTGTTTGGGGTTTTATTTTTTTTTTTTTATTTGTTAAATCTGGATAAAATTAGTGTGATTCAGCAAGGAATCTGGCAGTATACATAGGCAAATATATATATATATGCAAATATATATACCATGGATAAATTATCAGCAAATGCCACATTCTGGAATTTAGAGCATATCTGAAATAAGATTTTTTTTTTCCTAGGGCTAGTTTCAGAAATATGTCTTTGAAAGTTTAGCTTAATCTACATCATATTGAGGATGGTGTCAGCTGCTGTTAGGAGTGGTCCAGTGTAAATAAAGCTGAGTTGCAGATTGTGGAACAATTATGTTGGAAATTTGAAATTAAAGACTTGAATTTTTACTACAAACAGTGATTTATAATAACCCCCTATAACCTTGAAATGTTTTGTTGGCTTTTAGAAACAACAGGAGTCATAATTAAGTAGCTCCTTCACCTACCCTAAATTGGTAATAATTTCTAACTGCTTTTTCAGGGAGGCATATAATTTGCTAGTGTTATCCATGCAGTGAAATTATACATTTAATTTTGCTTAAGTTCCAAAGCTATAATAGCTTCCAATAAAAGAATAGTTTAATATATTTCTTATTTATAACTAGAAAGTATACATAGAAGGAAAACCACATCAGAGAGCAGAATGTATATAGGACTTACAGCCATACTTGGGAAAGTTAGACCATTTTAATTTCTAGTAGCAATTCAATTTCTAGTAGCAATCCTTAAACTTTGTCTGACCTATGATTTCACACAGTTTTAAAAAGGAAAAAAAATTGAAAGGGCTGCTACATTAACTTGCTAACACAGTAATCTTTCACTACTACGTAATTTTGGGAGATAACTCTATGACAGCCCAAATGTACTGCCAAAATAATGTTCCTGAACACCAGCTTGATAACTTGATTTTATTTTATTACTATTTTCAGTGGAAAATCTTGTCAATAATGCCAATAATAAATATAAATATATCCACCATAAGCCATATTTAAGGATATATTTGTTGTTTAGTCACATACCTGTCATTGTATGCAGCATTTCAAGTTACATTACTACTTGTTAATAATACCAAAAAATAATGCCAAATGTTCTGGGAGCAAGTCACACAAAGTACAGTTCTCTCAACTGTGTTTTTCTTTCTCTATTTCTTATATCAATTATTCTTTGCTCAGTGTCAGCTCAGTGTAATTTTAGAATGAGTAACTATATGCAAGAAAAGAAAATCTTAGTCTCATTGCTCCTCTTTAGGTTGGAACAGCTTGCAGTTAATTTTGTCATAGTTTGTTTTCAGTTGTGAGTCATGATCAGTAATGTTGTCAGTACTGAAATATTAATCATATGTAATCCACAGAGTTCAGGTATATCCTTTTCTGTTGGAAATAATATTTTTTAATTCTTCAGTCCTAAATAAAGAAATACTTGCAGGATTTAGGGAGGGTTTTGTTTGATTTGGTTAGTTGGGGTTGCTGTTGGTACACGTTCAAGTATTTACCGCTGTTTATTTACAACTGAGTAGACCCTTTAGTAGATGCCAATCCAATTACCTTGATCTTGCTGTGTTGTAAAAGGTGGTCAGAGCTAAACCTAGGAAGGAAACATAAACATGCTTTCCACTCAAGCTATAATTTAAGAACCCATGTGGTCAATATTTTGTTTGTAGATATGTTTTTATGGGTTTTCTCCAAGTCCATTTAAAACTACAAAGAAAGAGAAATTTATCTGCTACAGTCTTATGTTATTTGCTGATAACATGGATTAAGTTCTTGTATTATACTGGGAGGAAAAAAAAACTGACAAAACAAACCAAAGATCAAGGAATAGATCATCATGTTAGATGCACACTTTAAACTGGATGCTATCTCAACAGTGGAATTTGTATACAGTCTTAATTGCCCGTATAAAACCATGTAAAGATTCCTCAGATAACAATATTACCTGAAAGATAAAGTCATTCAGGATGATATAAGGATGTGTCACCAGCCTCACACCCACCTGTCCTCAAGATGGTCCCAGAAGCAATTCTATGTTCAATAGTGCAGCAAACTCATCAGCCAGTTTCTAAATAAGCCAAGGAAAAAGAACTGAAAAAATAGAGAAGGCTTACAGGACTCTATGCTTTGGAAAGCCTGTTTTTTTAGAATAATTAGCAGCACATCACAGTGTAAAATTTGATCTCTCCCAGGCACTTGAGCCATTTGTCAGATGTTTAAAAACTGAATAACTTTTGGCTTTCAGGAGAACGCACTGCAATGAAATGGCAGTAAAGTGGGCTGTGAGCAGTGAAGATACTTGTGACACTTGAGGAAAATTTTATAAAGGTGCATATAGAGCCAACACCAACAGAAAACTTCCCCAAAGAGAGATTGAAGACTAATGAATGAACACTGTATAATTTTTGGAAAGATCTTTCAATAGAAAAAAGAAAAAGTAAAGCAATAACAAATCTAGAATTACAGAAACAAGGAACCTCTGTAAGAATAACACAATCATGGCCAGCTAGTGACTATGGACATAGCTGGAGAGCAAAATTCAGAAGAGGCTGTGTTTTCAGTTTTGTTTTGTTTTGTATTGTTGGCTGGGGGGAGGAAATGGTGGGGGAAAAAAAAAAAAAAAAAAAAAAAAAAAATTAATACATTCTCTGCCCTGTTGTCCCCAAAAATGACAGTTATCACATGATGGAAAATAAAGTATAATAAATAAAGGTATGGAAGGGTCATCAGTAAGAAAATTTAAAAAAAAATAAAAGAAAGAAATAAATCACCAGATAGAATTTATTAAAAGATAAAAGACCATCTTTGGGGGCCTATCAATATCACACAATGTTGAACAGAGATTCTAAGCAGCAGGCATCCAGAATCCATGGACATATCTTTAAAGTTGTATGTATGTCTGTGTGACTCAAGAGAATAAAACCCTTACTCCCTTCTTATTATTTATCTTACTAATGGATAAATAATTTATTTTCTAAATAATTTCTTTTATTTGCTTCTTGTTTTTAAAAGTAGTCACTATACTTAAAAAGTGCACTAATTAAAAGAGTAAGATTTCTTCTTTTAAAAGGATAATAATTAACTGAATATTTGGGAATGTAGTAGTGGATCAAGGCTTGTGGGGTCAACCAGCACCTTCACAGTAATCAGTTTATTCTTACTAAGATCATGATTTTCATTATATTGTAAATTGATATTATTTTTACCCAGATAGAATAAAGAAAAATCCTTAAATTGTGAGTTTTGTTCTTAATTGAGAGAGTATAAATAAATATCTTTTCTAAACAGCAGATGCAGATTTTATTATTTATATCTTGCTTTACGTCTTTTTACTACAAATTTGTAAAATAAGACCTCATAGATTGTGGCTTATGTTAATAAACCACATGAAGCATTCTGTAACTCTTTTTGATGTGGGAAAAAAAATTCTCATTCAAACACATAGATTTTCAGAATGGGAAATGCAGACCAAACACAGTGATGCTGCACTTTATGGAATAGGGAATCAATGTCAGACTCTCATGATTATATCAACATGAACACAACAGCTACCCTGTGTATCACTCACTTCTACAAAGCTGCTTTTAAAACTGAATTAACTCCTCAGAACCCCTTAGCAGCTGAGATCTCTTTGGGTGTTCCTTTTATTTTTTTCATCATTTGTCCCAGATTGCTGTATGTTAGCAGCAGAACAGAAATGAGAATGGTGAGCTTGTTAATTATCCTTCTGTGCAAGAAAAGTGTTCTTATCTGAGTACAGGAAGCTTTATATCAGTAAAGGTGATGAGGGTGAGGTACACAATAAGGCTTTTTCTTAATTCAGCAAACAAAAAGACAAGGCATATTCTGCCAGATAATTCCTCTGTGGCATTCACTATGAAGCAAAGAATGTGTACAACAGAAATTGCAACACTTATTTTAGACTGTAATGCTGGAAATCCAAGAATACAAGGAAAATTTTATTCTTATAAGAACAACAGAATTGTAGGGATAGAAACCAACCCTCTACCTGTCAAAAGGTAACTACATATGTCACTGGGAACATTAATTTCTCCCCCCTTTCAAGAACTTTCCAGTTCAAATTTTTCTGGACAAGTGTGCCTCTCTTTAGAAGACCCATTGGGATTCCACACAGATTTTGCAGTCAAAGCCTGCATTAAGAAGCTCTGCTTACACCATGATTAAAACCATTTTAATACAGCTTCCCTACCCTTTGCTTCCCAAACAGAAAAGTGAATAAGACATCTCACCGAACTGATAGTTCAATGAGCTTATTTAAAGCATTTTTTTAAAATACTATTCTGAACCTATTCAGTTCATCCCGATTTTGCCTGTATTTGTCTATTTTGGGGCAGATAGAATGAAAATTGGGAACTGAATTTACAATTATTAATTACCAATTTATTTATAATGTATAGACACTTTATGGTAGTCTATATTTCTAAAACTGTGTTTTCCTTTTGTTATTTAAACAGGCATTACTTTAGAATTAAGGTGAAACAAAATTTTCCTTTGTTAAATTAAATAGAATTGAATTGTTCTAATCACATATTTTATGTAGATAACCCGATAAACCCTTTTCACCGTCAATAATCTCCTTATATAACTAGGCACCATACATAAGCAGAAATTCATTGTAAACAGGCCAGACTGAGCACAACTTTAAGAAATATTATTTTGCAAAATCTGTACCAATCAAGTCTCTTGTCCCTCACCCCAGCATGACTGAGCAAAAAATAGCAAAAAATATGATCCGTGCTTATCTTCTTTAAATCATGTACAATTGGCCAGAGTTTCCACAAAAGAAGGCATCTGTTTCATAAACCCATGAGCATATGGAAAAATGTTTTCAGTTTTATTGAGCTCAAAAGTTTTATATAATATTAAATGTAAAAAATACTGAGTATTAATCTGACAGATAAAGAATCAGAAAAATTGTCTTCAGCAATACAAGCAAGTATCCTAGTACCTGGAGTACTCTAAATACTGGACACAGGTTGCATAAACATAATTTCCTTACTAACAGCCTTTTCAGCAATCTTTTATTACAGTGCAGCCCAAGTGAAGCCAGTAATTTCACAATTCTGAAATATATTACAGAATTTACTCATTTTTGAAAAGTATCTATTATTTTCACAGAGGCTGTCATTGTCTTCACAGTTGTGTACAATAGTATTTTTTGTAGGCAAAGCTTGAGACAGACACTACTTAACAGATTCCATATTAACATCTGAGTAGACACTATTCTTTATATATTATATGCTTAATCACTGTTATCAATTTATTGTAATGAGAATGCTATTGCTTTGTGAGGGGATTTTCCAGGTTTCTTTAGGAATAACTCCAAACATTTATCAAGTGTTTTATGATCTAAAGCAAATCCAAGATAACAGACAAAAGACTTTATTTTAAAATTACCTTTAATAGACAACAGACTACAATTTCAAAGTCACCGAACCAATGTTCAAATAATGGATTTTTAAATTTTAATACTGATCATTAAGTAAATCAGTGGAAAATCATAAAAAGAATGTAAGCCAGGGAATCATATTTGAGTGTAATTTGTGCTACTTGGACTTATGGTTATCTATTACTATGTCCTTCTGATGAATTACAAATGGTTTGTTATCCTTATTTTTTCAAGTATTGGGAGCTTTTAAACTTGTGAACTTCTGCACATCAGCAAATGTGAAATAGACAATTTATGGCAGACAGGAGAATTCAGGAATATTTTATTCATTCACTTACTTATATCTTTATTGTATTTAAGATTTGTGTCTTTGTGGCCTTCTCCTCCCCTGTGTTACTTCCCTCGTTTTTTATGAATGTCCTAAAAGCACAGATAAAGAAAAGTGTTTGAGCCAAGCTTCTCTTAAGGTTTGGAAAATTGTTAAAGCTGACCAAACTTCACCACAGTTTTCCAAATTTAATAGCATGTATTTAAAAATCTAAACACTAGTGACTAAATAGGAAACAAATTAAACCAATCATAAACATGTTATTACAGTCAATGTCCTAAATACTGAACATGTACAATATGCAGAGAACTTCTTCCGCTCTTAATTTGATTCATATCTCCAGAGAGCTGCCTCCACAGGAGTATATAGAGGACTGGGAGAAATACACCTATTTTACACAGGTTTTAATACACCAAAATACACAGGTTTTAAACCAATAGAAAAACAGTTTTTTAAACTTCCAGTGAGTTATGGAAGAATAGTAATAAATTTTAAAGCTAATATAGGATTGTAATACTTACATCCTTTCAACAGATGGAAGTACAGAGTAATCAGTGGGAAAGCAAAGCTGATGAGATGATTGTACGAGAGATTTGTTCTGTATTATACACTAAGTGGAAGAAACTCTTTGATTGCAGAAGGCACAGAAAACATGATCAGATTCAGTCTAGCAGTTAAAAGTTACATCTCTTCACTTCTCCTAAGTCCTGATCAAATCAGTGTTTCTGTAGATCACTTCCCTCTCCTGTAAAGCTGCATAATGTAGAGATACTGCAAGGGTATCCAGGACACATTTGATTCTCTTTGAGCCACAGCCTGGAAGAATTACTGAGAGTTACACGTGGATCAAAATAGTACAATTAGTCTTTAACAGTGGCAAAATGGCAGCTCTCAAATCATCATTGGTGTCTAACAAGATGATTGAAGACTCTCCCTCATCGTATAGTTATGGCAAAAGTCAAGATTGTTGAGCTCACCATATTTGTGCAGTTTTAAAGGGGTCAGAAGTTACATTTTCCATATTTTTAATTAGTAGTACGGGTACAAATTTTCCTTCTCTGTTAACAAAGTGGCAGACAGAAATGTTTTTTGAAAATGGGTTTACTTACAGGATTTCAGCTTAAAATGTAATAGGTCAAATAGTGTCTGTTGACATAAGATCTAAACTACTACCTATGGTTTATGAGTACAGTCTCTTTATAGTGCTTATCTACAGTTCATGCCACAATTTGCTGCCAGTAAGATTTACCTGAAAGCTCCTTAGGAAATCTAAGAAAACAGTATCAACCATAAGGTTTGAAACCCTATTAATACAAGAGGGATTGGGATCCTTAGGGAGATATTTCAAAGAGTTGGATATTTCACCCTAATTAGTGTCACTAGCAGAAAAATGCCAAAAGGGCCTTATCACCTATGCAAAGATGCAAACTTATAGTACATGTCATGTAAATTTGATAAAAAATTTTCTTACTTGCCTATTTAGAGACCAGAGGAGAAATGGAGTCTGGGAGGGGGTTTGATTTTGATTCTTTTACCTTTTTTTAGTTTGTGGGGGCTGTAAAAACATCAAGAAAAAGACAGGTGTGATGAAAGTGCTCTAATAGGGAAGGAGTGCATCTCAATTAAAAACAAACATGTGTCCATACCAGACAAAATCAGAAAGATTAAAAGCTTCAAGAGACTTTACAATGAGTGACAGTCATTTTGCCCTATTGTTTAAAAAAACTACCAGTAGCGCTTCTTTCGTACAGAATTGAGAACAAATCTGTGGGATCATAGAATCCTGGAATGCTAGGAGTTGGAAGGGACCTTAAAGATCACGTAGTTCCAATCCCCAGCCATGGGCAGTGACACCTCCCACTAGCCCAGGCCTTTTCCAAACTGGCTTTGATCACTGCCAGGGCTGGGGCATCCACAGTTGGAAGGGACCTTAAAGATCACGTAGTTCCAATCCCCAGCCATGGGCAGTGACACCTCCCACTAGACCAGGACTTATCCAAACTGGCTTTGATCACTGCCAGCGCTGGGGCGTCCACATCCTTCCTGGGCAACCTGTTCCAGTGCCTCACCAAACTCACTCTTTCTATTTGTATCCATTACTCCTCATCCTATGACTACATTTCCTGACAAGGAATCCCTCTCTGGGTTCCCTGTAAGCCTTTTCAGGTACTTGAATGTTGCTATGAGGTACCCATGCAACCTTCTCTTGTCTGGGCTGAACAGCCCAAATTTCCCCCGCCTGTCTTCATAGAGAAGGTGCTTCAGCCCTCATTCCAACTTTGTGGGCCTCCTCCGGACTTGTTCCAACAGTTCCATGTCCTTTTGATGTTAGGGGCACCAGGACTGTACACAGCATTGCAAGTAGGATCTCACAACATCACATGGTTTTTATGAAATACTTTTTAAAGATAGTGTAAAAGACACGTGGATTAAACAGAATTAAATGAAACTCGCAGGCTTCTTATACTATGACAGACTGTTTTGTTAAAATGCTTTCTGCACATTCCATGATTTTACAATTATTTAAAAAACTTTACTTGAATAATTATTTCACGAATATTATATTTAAAACAAATAATAAAAAGGACAAAATTACTTAAATCTTAATTTAAAGTAGTTGCCCAATTCTTTCAATAAGAAGGCATCTTTCATACTGATATTTTTGAGAGACAGCTTGTGAGATAAAAACAAGCCTGAAGACAGATAGGCAATCCAGTTATTAGTCACCCTAGTTGCCTGACTAGGGAAACTTCAGTATTAGAATTCTGATGTAAAAAATTCTATTCAGAAAAGTTGACTATATCTTTTACTTTAATAGCACTTCAGGAAGCATAATGTCATTTCTGTTAGATAATAAAGGATCTTGAACTGTAAGCAATATCTAGTATTTCTGTACACTCCTAGACTTTTATCAAAATTTTTTTCACATTGACAATCTCATTATTTTGGCCAAAAAGGCCAAATGCAATCAAAGAACAAATACATGTTCTGCTTTTGTGATCTTTATAAGTACAATTACAGCTACATTTTGAAAAATATCCTCCTAACACTGTTAAAATCAGTAAAGACAAAGAGGCATATAAAATCTTATGTATTATGGATGTCTTTTGAGAAGTAATAGCTGTATTTACACATAGATACAATTCTCATTTTCTGACAATTTTCTCAACATGACAGTCTGATTGATTCTGAGTGGGGTTGCTTGAAAATGTTCCAGTGAAACTCTTTCAGGCAAATGCATTAGTTTCGGGGCCTTTGTTTAAAACATGTAGTAGATTGGTTTGTTTGGAGGGTCATTTGGTTTTGACAGCATGTTCAGGGAAGAAGCTTTCATGGCATTTAAAGAATCACAAGCACTTTGGTTTTTAAAAGGCTTAGTCAAAGAACAAAAACTTACTGCGTATCTGCATCTCTCTCCACAGAAGAAAATTCTCTTCACTAAAAAAGATATTCTTGCAGTTTCATTATCGTTAAAGTGGCCAGGGTGATGTATTTCAATGAAGAACTGTGTTTCAAGATTGCCAGAAGCTCCAAATTTTGGTCCAGCCTAATGCAGGAGCAATGGGGAGGGGAAGCCAAGTCTGAAAACAACAAGGACATTTAAACTTTCTAAAAACTTTCCTTTGGTCCAAATTCTTCAAAAAGCATTATTATTTTTCCCTCCATTTTTTAGCATTTTATGGATTAAGACAATAGGAACCTTTTCCAAAGTCTGCCATCAATGGTGGGACTTTAACTGACATCACTAAATTTTGTAGCAGTCTCCCAAACTGCTCCCCTGAAAATATTTCCTTGAAATCCATGTGTTCCAAAGAAAAGCTACTCAGTTTTCATATACTTGTTTCAAATAACTTGTCATTGGTTCAGTACATGTACTACAAACTTACTGGGAAAAAAAAAATAGGATCTTTCCTACCTATGGGCAGTAGAATTAGATGGAAAAAATGGGATTTTGTTTTCCCTTATGTGCAGTGTACTGTGCTCTAGTTTACTGACACAAGAAGTATGTATACATTTACTCTCTTTCAGTCTGAACTTATTTGGTCTTGGATACAGGTAGGCACCCCCATGATGGAAATTGATGCAGATACTACGGCTGTTACCACTCTGGAGGTTTGTGCATCATCAGCCTACTCTAAAAATGCTTCTAATTAGTTCATAGAGGAACATGGCAATGAGACTTTACCAAAAATTCTCACATACAGAGGAAGTACAAAATGCCATTTCACATACAACAGATGGCTGAAGAAAACAGCACATTGGATATACATGACATTAGAAATCTTTCTGCCTCCTTTTTTTTAAAGAAAATTCAGAACAAAATAATGTATCTGATTCTTTCCTAGAATACTATCTGGCTTAGTACACTGCAAGTATGGTGAGGCAAAATGCCCAAAAGTTAAATCCTCTGCTTGTTTTCTTTATAACTATGTAGGTTGTTTTTCCATGAAATCAACAATTCTGATTAAGTGGTTTTCAACAATTTCACTTCTGTGTGTATTCATGCTGTGCCCAGAGTTCAGGGACTCAAGGTATCCCTGAAACTAGCACTCAAGCAGAAACCATCTCTCATACTAATTTACTCTGTACATGTCACTTCCCGCTGTTCTCTTTCTTTTTTTGGCTTGAGAAACTCATAACATATTATCTTTGGCAATTGCTCAGGAACCATAAGCAAAGCATCTATTCCAGGCCTGTCCCTTGGTATTTGAAATTTGCATGTTATTCCCAGTCTTTCCATTACTGCTCAGAACACTTGCCAAAATAGGAGTAATGTATAAATCATCAAAAATCAAAGATGGACTCAAAGCACCATCAAACATTTTACTTTTTTTTCCTGAGTTTTAGGGTTTAAAAGTCTTAACAGCTTTAATTGGGTCCTCAGAACTAAGCACCTCTCTAAATACAGCTAGGACTAGAGTCTCACATTAGGTATAGAACTTATTGCGGTAGAGTCTTGACCATGTATGTATAAGAGGCTGTTTGGATATAAACCCTGCAGAATATACTCCACTCCTTGATAGTTTCATTTAAATTAAAATTAAGAAATAGCATATAAACCAAGACATTGATGATGGCGAGTGGATGATCAGATCAGATGACTTTTAGAGGTCACCTTTAACCATAAATGTTCAGTAATTTACTATTGATATGAATAGGATTTACCAGTGCATGTTTCTAAGTGCTGTTTCTAACCCTATTAATTTTATGCAACAGGAGTGAGTCACAAAGAGAAGTGGAGATATACACAAAATAAAGATGTGTACAACAACATTTTTCCTATTATGTCAAGAGGAAAATGAAGAGGGCCTCCCTGCTAGTTGTAGGTCTTTATGAATTTTTAAATACCTCCCACTGGTCACACTATTATACGTTTGAACTTTATTCTCATCAAAAAGGCATAAGCAACCATCCACATTTTGAAAGAGCCCATTATACTTTGTTGCAGTTACAAAAATCTGGATATGACTGGAATATGTGAAGCAGGTCTAATGATCAAGATAAAAGAGAATAGGTTTCCAACAACAAATGTTAAATTGTTCATGTATATTTTTATCTGTAGAAATTATGCTTTCATCACTAACTTTTGATATTTTAGCATTACTTTCCATTAATTGAATGTCTATACATCTGACCACAACCTGTTGTTAATTAAAATCTCAGTGAAAGACCTTATGCAAGCAAGTTTTCATCAGGCCTAGAAAAATTCATAAGTTACATTGGCTCACTTAAGTGCAGTAATTGTCCCAGTTTTCTGCTTTGGTTGAAGCTGTTAATTGTGTGTCTCTACTTCTGACTGACATAACAGAATTGCTTTTCTTTGAAACTTAGGGTCATGATTCTGTGCATAAACTGGAATGGATGACATCTGCACGTCATGCTTCAGCTGGTGCGATAGGCTTGTACATTGAAGGTTCTGGTCCTACTACTCTGTACAGTCACCCCTCTGCCTGTTACACAGGTTATAATGACATCCTTGGGAATCACAGCAGACAAGAGAAAAAAATGTGTGAGGTTTTTTCAGAGATCTTGTGACACCCTTGATTCTGCTGCATATACATCATTACCAGCAAAATGTTGCATCAGCCAAACATAAGAAAAATATGTTGGCAATAAACAACAGCATGATCAGACTATCGATACAGTTTTCTCCTAATCCTTGTGTGCAGCTCTGCTTCAAGAGGGAAACAAGGCAGAAAACACGGGTGCACGGGCTGTGCCTCTGATATCAGAATAGGGTCCTACAGGGCCTGAGCCTGCCAGCAGAGCTGGGGGCTGGCAGTAGTGTTGGATGACAGCCCCAGAAAGGGTGAAGGGATAAATCAAGCCCACCATTCCTCCAGGGTCCAAACTGGGAGCCCAATGAGCAGGAGCTGGAGACAGGACTGGGGCTGATGCAATGTAGATCACCTCTGGGCTGGAGACAGCAATGCCTCTGCTCAGAGCTGAGCTGAAATGGGCTCCTGGCACCACGAGCAGGGCTGGGAGAATTCAGAGAAATTAAGGACTCTCTGTTCACTCAGGGCCCTGACAAATATTTGCCCCTGTTTCTTGTGTCTAGAAAGGTTTTATATTCTGCATATCTGTATTCTTTTATATTTACTTAAGCAGAAAGTACAGAGGACTATTCTTGGCTTCTCTTAGAGTTTACATTTAAACCCACAGGAAAAGGTGTTACACCCAAGCTATAGATGTAAGTGTTACTACAGGGTCCCCGTAATGTTTTGGGCAAGTTTCATTCTAAATTATCTTGCTAGGTTGCTGAAATGCTGTCTTTTTACTCTGTATGTGCTGTTTCAGCAATAGTGGCTCAACAGGCTGATAAAGCTTCCTGTGTCCTGTTTACCTTCACTCAGTCTAAGATAAAAAAGTAGTGTTTTGCATAAAGAAAAAAAGTATAAAACCCCTCAAACTTCAAATAGACTGTAGTTTATAGGTTTATTCTCACCAGTGAGACCTGAAGACCCCATTTTTTATGAAAAATCACTTGTTGTTAAACTAAGAACAATTTAATAATTATATTAAATGTCAAGAAGTGTATCTGCCATTGAGCTATAGTAGTATTCTAAATTTGCTTTGAATACTTCAAATGCTTACCTAATTAATTTATGGTAAATTATATATATATATGTTACCTTTGATTCAGACGTATTAACAATGGAAGTATTTTTACTTTAAAAAAAGTGGGAATAACTTTTCACATTCCTTAAAAAGGTTTTGTTAGCCAAAGAGTTTTCCCAAAAACTGTGAATTTCTCTTGCTTGAACCATTGTATTTCAATTACAATGTGATAATCATACGGTAATGAGTTTGGGAGAGCTTGGGCTTTTGTTTGTTTTGTGGTTTTTTGTTTGTTTGGTGGTTTTTTCTTGTGTTTGGTTGGTTTGGGGGTTTTTTTGTGTCCCACTTTTACAAATGCATAAAATACACGAAATGTAATGAATTTTTCATAGGACCCATAATGAATCTTTCATAGATAGACTCAAAATATAACATCCCCATTAGATATACACTGCAATACCCTACAGGAGTTCTTGAATGGTCACTAAAAGTGCATCTCTTCAGAATGATCTGTAGGACATAAGACCTCAATCTGCTAAAGGGCATCAATAAAAAGATTCAGTGTACACACCTACCTCAAAAATAGTAGCCCAGGGACCTTTTAAAACACATGGAAGTAAATTCATATTTTCAGAATATGAATTTACAAAATTATACTTTACTTATTCTGTGTGTCTGACCCGAACACATAACTGGCAATTCACCTATTCAAAAGTAGTTCTCTAAAACCAATTCACCTGAAGTGTCTCTGAGCTTTCTGCAGAAGGGTGAATTACATAAAAACATGTCTTTTTGCAGCAACAGCTGAAGACCAGATTGGATGCCATATTGTGTCTAAAATGGCTATTGAAAATTTGCTTAGACATGTGATATTTGCTTCCTAGATTCCAAGCATGGAAACATTTAGGACGTCAAAAAAAAATTTCTTGTCCAATCTTTTCTACTGATTTATATTTAAATAAGCAGTAGCTTTATTTTCAATAGCTGAATTTAAAAAAAAAAAAAAGAAGAAATAGGCATCTTGGCATTTAAAGTGTAACACAATAAAATGTAACATCTTTTTGTTTTTCAAAGTGTAAATTTATGTTGGCTGCAAAAGAATCCATTATATAATTATTTTTTTTTAAAGGAGGATACAAATGAGTTGCTAATACTCCATTTCAAGTTAATCACTTTTTAGAATTAATGCATTAGTTCTTTTCAGAAGTATTTTTTTGACCTTGTATATTTGATGTTTTTCATCAGTTGCAGCAATCAATCTCAGATTCTGATTATCTTGTAATTCTTTTATCTTTAATCAGCCTGGCTTCCTCTCCAGTGAAAAGTAGCTGCTCCAGCTTTCTAAACCTATTGCCTTCTGGGGAGCTAGTATCCACTTCACAAAATCAAAGTCAGTTATGGTAAATTTTGTAAAACTTCTCTCCCAGAAAAGCAATTTGAACACTTAGGTGTTCTTCCCTCCAAATAGCATTTAGCACAGTTGAGAATATTAACTATTGGACCTGTTCTGGAGGGACAGGAAAGGAAGACTTTCAATGCTATTAAATAAGGATTTTAATGAAAAGTTGTTACACAAACTATTTAAAATCTCTTCATGGCTCCTTCACATTTAGAATGAAAGTATGCTTTAATTTTATTTCTTGGTTTCAAGTCTCTACTGCTAATTGTGATGTTCCCATATAACTTAAATTGTAATTTAACTGTATCAAAATATGGGCTGATAATAACTTCTATGTCTTCATTCAAAGTAAATCAACCAAAGTTCCAATAAAGTAATTTTAAAAAGTGTGATAATTTGTCTGTAGCCCCAGTGAATATTACTTTGTCATTTCTGGCAATAGTCACAGATTTTCTATGGTCATTTGGCCTCCTAAGTGCAGGTGTTCAGGACTTAAGTGGGCTTGACCTTGTTTTAACTTAGTTAAACTGCTGTCCTTCTGCCAAGTGCCTGTCACCCTGCCTATTTTAGCTAAAAACCTGTAAATACCTTACAGCAATAGCGTGGCAAAGCCCGGAGAAGATGACTGTAGAGCAAATGGTATCCTTTTTATTCCTCTGAGACTGGGGGGAAGTATTCCAGCATTCGAGGGTAAGAGATGTGTAGGAAGCAGCCTGTGTGTAGGAAATGTATAGAGGGAGACTCAGACAGAACCCAGCAGTGTTGTGGAAAAAAGCTTCTACATCACATTCCTCCCAGAGAGGAGGGCAAAGTCCTCAACAGGAGCTCCCAGTAAAGACCTGTGTTCACTTTTCCCAAAGCTTGTCTCAAGTAATTAGACTTGGAGTGAAAGATATGGATACTGGAGTAGGACTGGCTTACTAATGCTCATAAATTACCCAAACCATATAAAATTTGCTAATACTGGTGGATTTGGTCTTAGTTTTCATCTCTTATTGCTGAACATGGTTCTGTCACTGCTGTCAGTGTTTAGTTATCTGTCAGATTTCCAGTTACATGGCAGTGGCTTGAAAAGATCTCAATTTTTTTCCCACAACACATTTATTTGCTGGAGTCATATAAGCAGTAATGATAATATCATTGATAAATTTATTTTTATAATGTTGGCTTTGGACATTAATAATTTTCAACACTAATTTGTAACTAAAAAGAAAAAATATAGGTTTAACAAATTTTAGTTTGGTTAATCATGATTCCTCAATCATCCGTTTTCCTTTTACTCTCAGCCCTGTCTTCAGTTCTTGTTGTGGAGAAATCCTCTTCATTCAAGGTCACAAAAATAGTTTTCAAAATCCCTTGACTTTCTTTTATAGTTCCTTTTATAGTTATATTATGTTATGGACAAATTACCAAATAATCAAAGACAGGTAGTGAAAGTCTCAAATGAGCATAAGATTTTGGGATTTTAATTAATTTTGACAGGTACATGAGGATTATTATTTTCTTTCCTCACTTTGCCTTCAAATATCTGAGTTAGGAAGCAATATTCTTTTAATATTTGACCTATATATCTGTTTATACATTTAATGTTCTAGGTATTGCTCTCTCTAAACATCAACCATCAAATGCAATACTTTCCACAAGGATAAAATACACCATGTAGAAATCCAGAAATGTAATTTTAAAAAAAATATGTCAAAGATTATCAGGATAATAAAGGATGTATAAGAGATATGTGTGCGCTCTCCCTCAGAGTCTCACCCCTCTCATAAATTGTCTGCATAATTTTTATGAAATTTATACTAAAATCTTGCCTGCTTTTATTAAGGCATCAGTGATTTGTTTGTAGAATATAAATAGCTGTTTTCTATGAAACTGTATAAATAACAATCTGTAACTGCTGATATCTACATCAAAAGCTGCCAAGATATTAAATTTCAAGCAGCACTCCACATTGTTTATTAAACTGATAGTTTCATAACACATATATAAAGCCAAAAAGTATGTAAAATAAAGAATGGCATCGGCTCTTTGCAAACTATAAGAGCAAAAACAAAAGCTCAATGAAAAGCACTCTTCCTATAAATACAAAACCTCTCAGTTTGTGGGGTTTTCCCCAGTTATGTGGGTAGAATCAAGGATCCTTTGGGGCCACATGACGCAGTGATAATATTCGATTAGTGAGTGATGCCTCTGTCCAAATCAAGGTATAAACAAGATTGTATGCTGAAGTCAATGACATGGATTTTATTTAACAATAAATGTGAGGTAGAGATAAAGAAATAGAAAAGGGTGTGGGAGGTGAGAGAGAGAGAGAGAGCTTGAGATATCAAGCAGAAGAGAGTCACCACCCATATATCCAGCAGAATTCTTCTGGCTCTCCTCCATCCTGGGCTTCTCGGTGGCGGGGGTCCCAATGTGGTTCAAAATTTTCACTATTCATGTATGTTAGCAAAAAACAGAATTAACACTCATTGGCTATACTGTTATCTTATTTTGTTGGTTAAATGATTTCCCTACTTCTAATGCTAATCAGTCCCATGCTCAGTCTTTCTCTTGAGTCAGTGGACTGTGAGTGGGTCATTATCTCCCCTTGCTGGAATTACCTGTTCCCCATTCTGAGCTGTTTTCAGCACAGTTGCTGAGTTTGCTTTCCTTGTGACCCATAAATTCTGCATTCCTTATGTCCATTATCAGTGATAGAATCTTCTCCCCCACCTTGTTAACCTCCCCCTAGGTCTGAGATAACGCTCAGACAATAGTGTACCACCTTTTTCCTATCTCAAGTTCCCACTTGGGTCCTTTCAGAGATTTATTTTGATCTCACATAAAAAGGGTTTATTCAGGGTGAGGGAGTTATTTGGGAAAGAATTTTATTGGAAGAGGGACAGCAACTGCGTGGTACTTTTGCCTGACAGCTTTGTCATTTTCCAACTTGCAGCTACATGGAAAGGAAGGTACAGAAGAAGCAAATGTGCTGCCTTGCTTTGCTTTTTGAAAGAAGTTCCTTATGAAAATACCCATCCCTGGGGGACAGCTTTCAATTGTAAATGTTTTTATTTCCTCTTGTAGGTGTCATCCCAACACAGGCATATTTCTGATGCCTACTGTCTTACATAAATGAGAAGTATTACTATGAGTAAGAATAAACAATGTGTTACTGTCAAAATGTTTTTTAAATGTCTTTTCAAAGCAAGATTTAAATAGAGGTTTGACTGCTGAATGCCATGTAATGACAGTTGTTTGGTTTGCCTTTTACTGTGAGTGAAAAGTTCTCCTTTTCTACTTTCTAAACAACATAACTTTATAGTTATATAAATAATTGTTTATTTATGTAATTCAGTATCCTTTTAATAATTGTTTTCGCATCTTTTTGCTTGCTACAGCTACGTATATCTTAGTCAGAAAGTTATAAAATTAAAATTATTTGTAATTTATACTCAATCAGTTTAGATTCACATTAGTACCAGTAAACTACCTCTTTATGGCCTAAAAGTTTATTTATTTAAAATAGATATCTCTAATATCTATTTTAAAAGATATTGATCTAAATACTAAATGCTAAGTAACAGCTTCCTGGTTCTTCTCTGTCTTTCAGACATCACTCCAAAAAGACCTTCTGACTAAAATATTTAATAGTTTGCGTCTGGATTATGAGCTCCCACCTAGCATCTCTTCTCCTGAGACCCTGTACATACCATTTTCCTTACTTTACTGCTATTGAAAATGTCCTCTGATGTCTCAGTCTTAAGTGCTGAAAAAGGACAACGATTTTCAAGGCAGCTTGTCCCCATCAATCTCCCAAATGATTTGTGCAGTCAAAATAATGTAAAAGTTACTTTTGTAACAGTAGCTTCCAGCACTTCAGGTACTGAACTAAGACAGGAAGACAGTACACATTGCATCCTTTGTATGGATTCTCATCTTCTCCAACAAAAATCTGTTTTCTTTCTTAATTTTCCCCCTCCTTGAACGAATATTTTTGAGAGAAAAAAACCACTTTACTTTTGATGTCAAAAAGTGTTTAATTTTAATATTTTTTTCACATTATGTCTTCAGAAAGTTTAATCTTTAAAAGATTTTTTTAGTTTCCCAAAACAGTCCTGTGGTGCACACTTGTAGTAATTTTGAGATTTTGAGTAATTCTAGACTGTTTTACATTGAATCTTCACTGTTTCATATTAACCTGCCAAATTTAGCTATGGTGAAAAGGCTCAATGGACTTCATTGTAAAAAAGAGCTTTTTTGTTTTAGTGTTACTAACACACCATTTGCTAACACGAATTTGCAATCTAAAAAATATTTGTTTTGCTCCTCAGATGTGGAAACTTCAGATTTCTGTGGTGTCTCCATGGGTAAGGACTTGGTTTCGTGCATTATAAGTAAATTCCTCACTGCCTATTATGATTTATTACATTGAGAGGTGTTGAAAGTTGAATCATGAAATCTGAAGGCTGGATTTGGACCAAAAACACCACAGGCATATATTTTGCACTAGGGATGCTATGAAAATAGGCTATTCTGTTGCCAAACATATATTAAGAAGCCCCCCCAAAATGTTAACTCATAATTTCACACTCCAAAGGTTAAGAACTTCTATGCTAACTATCAAGAGATGTTTAACTTGGAGCTTGCCTATTTTACATTGTGCCTTGGTTCTCTGTTGTTGTATTCTGATGTATTTCCATTGTGTAAAATTCTAACACTTGAACTATAATGACAACCAGAGTGAAACAGTAAATAATGACTAAACCTGTTATGTTGGGTTTTTTGTTTTAAACTATTTTAGCTGTTTGAAGAATAAGAAGTAAACTACTTCTTGCATTTAATTAAATGTAGGTTAAAGAAAGCACAAAAAATTAGTATTTGGAAATGCCACATCACAATTATTCACTGCCTTCATGTAGGTCTCTATCAGAACCACAAAGTGTTATTTTTAACACACCCAGGAAAATGTACCATTCATTCCTTAGTATTAGTACACAACACTATATAATTTATATGGATGATACATTGACATTTCAGCTTGAATGCTTAGAGATTTTGAAAAAAAATATGTTAAAATTTGAAAAATAATTATTTTTCTCACACAATTTAAAACTGTTGGAAACTCTGTACAGTGTTTATTGAATTATTAACTAATTTGATTAGCCAATGCAATACATATCACAGAGTCAGAATTACCTGATATATTTTATAGCTGAGAAAGCATTCCAAATACTAATGTACCTCAAGAACTGGTTCATTATTTATGTAGGTAAAAAATCAGAAAGTTGTGTTAATTATCCAAATTATCCTGTTCTTGCCTACTGAAATACACAACTAAGATCTACAGCACTGTTGTAATTTTTTGTGGTTGGAACTTGATTAATTTTGTTGTCCTTAAATCCAGGACACAAACAGAAACAGAAGCATTACTATTCACATGTACTAGAATAACATCATAAAAATGCAGAGGTTGATGATGTTAACAGCACTTTTGACAGAAATTAAGAATGTAACCACTTTTAACAGTGAAGAAAGAAAACCTTTCAATAATTTTTAAAAAAGTAAAATAATTTCATAAGAAGACTACATAAAATTATAAATTATATAATTTTATAGGCTTCTTTAAAATATTTTAAAATTTAAATATTTCCTACATTCGCCATTAAGGTTATTGGATCTAAAACAGAAGTAGGGTTTTTTGACCTTTCTGAAATTTGCCACTAAGTAAGTAGAAGAAATGCCTTAAAGAGCAGTATATTTTAAGTGATTACACTGCATGACAAAATTAAAGACTGTTGAATAAAAATCCAGAAAATGTGTAGTAAACTTCTGAGATTGTGGTGACATGGGTGTATGGTGTAGAAAGGAACGGAAGGACTAATATTTTGGCTATTTGACCATTCCCATTAAAAAAAAAAAAAAAAAACAAGCAAAGAAACAAGTAAGTGAGCCCAACACAGAAATGCCACTCCCATTAAAAAAAAAAAAAACAAACAAAGAAACAAGTAAATGAGCCCAACACAGAAATGCAAAACTTCTCACCACTAGTTAAGTCAGTAGTAAAAAATATTTTTCATATAGAGAAGATACTTATACATGTAAGTGTGTGTATGGGCTGCAGTGTATGCATGTGTCTGCATTCAATATTTCATATATATAAGTTTTACAGAGATGTTTACTCTTTAGGGGCAGAATGCATATTTGGGGGGAAAAATATTTTGAATTTTTAGAAAAGAAATATTAACAGGGAAAACAAAAATATAAGAATCTTTGCAGATACAGTGGAATATCCACATATATTCCTTACTGAAAATTAAATTCTGAGTGAATGACATCTGCATGTTGTTTTACTTTTCCAAGACAAATATAATGTTTTATTGAAATAGCTTTAGGAACCCAGCATCACTTCTGTATAGCTGAATTCTCTCATGGAGAATTTTGATATTGAGTTGTGGATTATGGATAAAGACCTAGAGGCTGCATTTGTACTAATAAGTTAAATAGCGACTAGAAATACCATCAAGGACCAGATTATAACCATCTGTAGTTTTAAATTAATAGCATGGTCCTTAGCAGGCTACTGGCCCACGTCAGGCGCCATTCTCCCAGCAGCTGCCCAATAGAGCTACCTTGCAAAGGTCATTCCCAGCAGGCATCTTGAACTCCCCTTGCTGTAAGGGCCAGGGGAGTTTATTGGTGCCACGATGGGCACTCACAGCCAGCTGGCCTGAGAGCCAGCGGGCACTCCTGGGCACACCTGGTGCCTGCTCTTGTGGGCATGGACTCACTGTCCAAGACAAAATCCTTTCTGATCCTTCTGTCAGTCCTCAGTAGTGCACAATATGTCTTCATCAGTTAAATAACCATCATTGGTTTACTATGTGCAATACATTAGGGCAAACAGAAGGATTTTGTTTTTGACCACTACACACTGAGTTGTTTTCACAGAATTTCATCTTCTTAAACATATTAATTCTGGTAAAGCCTTCTCTCTGTTTGGAATATTTGGGGTTTTTTCACCTATGTACACAGCATCTACTTAAAAAGAATATAATAACTATTTGTTGAAGCTATAAAATCACGGAATAAAAATCACAGAAACTATCTGTGTATTGGGAAATCTAGACAGGAGCTTCGTTCAGCTCTCTATACTGTTTTTCACAAGTTTACAGGACTCAATACACATTCTTATTATGCAATTATGTTTTCTTCTGAAAATGAGCTAAAGATTTTAGGAAAAGCTCCCTATTTGTTTCTCTTTACAGACTTTAGAAGCCAACAAGGAAGATCCACTCTGCTTAAAAATGGTAATGTCTTTTATGGATTTTTTTGTGTTGGTTTTAAAAAAGAAAATTACACTAATTCACCTTTTCTATCCCATCCCCTATAATACTATTTGAATTATTATATCTTTAAAAATATATAAGTTTGTTGTGACTTTTTGCGCTTGATAGGCAAGAAATCAGATAGAAAATCTGCATATATAACATTAGACATTTCATATTTAGTTCAATGACCAGAAATCTCATGTGCTCTGTAAATGAAGGAATACCTTAAAGGGAGCATAAAGTAGATGTTCTTACATATTCTGTCTCCCCTATTCTGCTTTTCCCTTGTTTTCTTCCTTAGCAATATAGTTGTTATGCTCAGTATGTTTTCCAACTAGAAAAAAAGCTTGCATCATATTTAGCTGTCATTTTAACATCTCTCTCTCACAGATACAGATGAATTCTACCTGCAGCTCTGAACTAAATTGGACACAGAGGAGCATAGCCCAGGGATATCACTTGCAGCCCAACCCCACATACCTTAGAGAATTCTCCAGGGGAAATAATCTCTGGGGTTGGGAGAAGTGCTTTCCCCTCCTCCATTGCCCTCCCCTGGTTTTGAAACTGGTTGGAGTAAAGTTGGTTGGATTTATAAGGTTTAGTGGTTGGAAGTGTCATTTTCCTACAGTTGTGGTAAAATACTCAATTCCTTTTGTGGTTGGGTGTGTTACCTGTTGTTTTAGTATAGGTTGAGCTGCTGTGAAGATTATATGCTCTGTGTCTGGTCATTGTAGAAAGACACTCCCTCTTGAAGGCATAAAGTAATCAGCAAAATGTATCTGCAAATACCTGCAGCACCAAACTCTTGTTAAGTCAAAAGGAACAAAGGAGGAAACAGGACCAGCATCTATCAAGTAATGCAGCAGCTCAGCATGTCTTTTGAATTAAGGCTTATGTGCAGGTGCACTTGAAAAATATCCTTTTCAAGCACAAGCTGTTAAAGGATGGGAGTTCAGAGGCCACCTGTCCTTCTGTGGGAGTAAATCTTTTCTGACAACAGCTGAATCAACTGCCCTTAGAATTCATGTACCACAGGCTCATAAATCACATTCCTAGGGAATCATCATATTGTCACCACTGATGTCAACCTCAGTTCTCTGAAAAAAATCACCTTGTCCATATGCATGTGTTCCATTACCCGAATACAATGATATTTAATGCTCTTCAAACAATATATATATCAAATATTACTATATTATCAAGAATATATTACATTCTTCAAAGTCAAAATACACTTTATCCACTTTCCAGTATGTACCGTACATTTTATGACTGCAGAGCTATCCACTACACAGCTTTGTCCTGACAAGAATTTTTAATTTTCTCCATGTAATAACTGAAATCACCAACATTCAGAGACAATACCAGTGTTAGTTGCATCCTGAGACTTTTCATGACAATTGTTTTAACAGAATTAGTCACAAAAATTAATGAGTTTCAGAGTGGCTAAGTTAAGTCAATTAACTATTTACATCATATTCTTGTTCAGTTTTAAAGTTACTTAAAAGGATTTTAACTTAATAGACTTCTAATGAGGATCTACAAGTATATATTAGTACTTAATTTTATAAATTTTATTTGCAATAGGAGCCATAGAGAGGCTTCTACTTGTGGCTGAGATCTTCACAAATACCAGGATAGACTTGAGTACAAGATATTAAATTATATTAAATATTATTTTATTTTAAATAGGAAGGACCATTAAAGATATTTAAACCAGTTTCTGCAATGTTGTTTCAATGATGTAATTATTTAATTGGGACTAAAGGCTTTACTTCCAGGTCCCTACAGAATGTCTTTAATAATTCTTAATATTTCAGGAATGGGTTTGCCTATCCACTTTTTTTTTTTCCCTTAAGAATTTTTCTTTTTCAGCTCTTTGGCTTTTGAAAATTAACAAAAGCCCATGAGACTGAGGCAAAAAATCTGCATAAATGCAAATTTTATGACAAAATAAGGAGCTGCATTAAAATACTAGTATTAGAATATCATTTATGCATATCAAAGTTGATCATAATGTTGCTGTATTTTTACAACACTGTCCAAGGTATTTTACAAAGCAGAAGCATCAATACTCAGACATGGTTGTGGAATATCTGAACAAGTAAATATTTCTTAAGACAGTCATTATAGCCTGAGTGCTTTTTTTTGGGTTTTTTTTCAGTTTATCATCTGAGTTAAACAAAATTTTTACTTTAGGGACCAATGTCAAGTTTTTTTCAAATGGCTTTAGGTGCTCATTTTTATGGGATATATACTGAGAGACCTTTCAAGTTGGCATCTTTTAAAAATCAGGGCCATTAAATTGTTTCAAGCTGGACAAAAATTCCTGGGATTTTTCTTTCTCAGTCTTGACCTGAAATCTTTGCCTTTATAAACAAAAAAAACCTCTCAAATGTGGAATAGATTATCTCCAGTGGCTATCTAGACATGTATTACATGCTCTTTACTATAATCTTAGGATGATGGAGCTCCAAGTATAATATATTCAAGTACCATACATTATTCCTGATGAGGTTTCAAGAGAATTATTCTGAGCAGGGAATGTCATGCTTCACATGCATCTGCTCTAGATTTGGAGTAAAAGCAAGAATGTCTCTTGGTTAGAATGTTAATGTATACATTTTTTTCTACTCAGTAAAAGGGAGTACCCCTAATTACAATACATCTCCTGTTCTAACAAGTGCAGCATCTCCACAGCCAAAAGCAGAAAACTGTTCCAGCACAGTACATACTTGAAATACACACCATTCCAGGACAGTGCAGACAAGCCTGCATCAGATCCAACACATGGAAGAACTGCAGCCACTAATTGGGTATCATTATAGAGGCTATATCCTGTCTGGATTTGGATATAGAACCTTGAATCCTAAAGAAGCTGTCAGTCATGGAAATACTTACACCAAGTTCCTGTGCTTAAAGTTATACAGGAGGTGACAGTAGGTGCTAACATTTTCTCCTCACAGGAAATTAGGCCAGCAGCTGAAACTTTTGAACCTTTTTTCAATGTAAAAAGATTTTAAAGCTGATTGTGTTCAGCAATGAGCCTATCCATCACAGAAATATACTGAAGTACTGTGCAGTGGGATAAGGATGTTCCATCTGCCTAAATTTAACCTCTTTGAACAGTTACCTGAAAAAATACTTTGTATTATCACAGTCATCACAGACATTTAAAAAAACTCCACCCAAACTACCAGTTATGACCTCCCTTCTTCTGCCTCTTCCTCATGGCAAGTTGCGTTTAATATGAGACATAAGCGCCATGAAACTTGCAATTGATTAGGCTGTGGCTCAGTGGCTTACTTGTGAATTAAGGTCAAAAGTTTGCTGTGTTACCAATTTCTAACTGCTTCAGAACATGATTTTTGTCACTGAAGAGCAGGCAGAATAATGTATAAAACTGAATGTTTGACAGATGATGCTAATATGTAAAGCCAATATGGCCTTTGTAAAGAATTTAAGGAAGATAACATCTTTTCCTAAGGACTGTTTTGTGTGTTGACTGTCTTTTCATCCATTTTGTTCCCTAAAAATAATTTAAAAATATTTATAGAATTCCACATGTATTTTAAGAAAGTTGAACTGTCCTCCTTTCTTTTCTTCTTTGCTATTTTGCTCATCGTTTCCTTCTCCTGATGCAAAACATCTGTGTTTTCTATAGAAATTCTTCTTACCTTGGACCTTATTAGCCAATATGTAACAATCTCATTTATGAAAGGCACAATATATCACTACCAGGCATGCACAGAAAAATGCTTTTGTGATTATTTCACATTTATAGTCAAAGTACACTTTCAGTGAACTATTGCTGTAAAAAATTGAGTGAAAGCTTTTGGACCTGCTTAGTACTTTGCACTGCTTCATCATTTTTTCAGAATTTTTGATCAGTTTCACACAGTAAGTAATCTTTATGCCTACAAAGATTCTTTTGTTTGCTATTAAGACTATACCAGTCCACAAAACTTCAAGGGACCATCTCTTTGGGATGATATAACAAAATAATTTTGTATTACCTTCAGAAATTTTGTGGGACACCGACCACATACACCAAATGTATGGTTCATGCTTCTTTGCTCTTGTCAAACATGAAATACTTGATTGTGGTTCAGTAGTAAGTCGTCTTTGATTGCAGAGAGTGCAAATCTGCTCTAGCTGCTGAAGTGGAATGTCCTTGTTCAAGAAGCAATGAGCTGCCTGGAATGAAGTTCTGTAGGAAACAGCTATAAATATCAAAGAATACAAATTCACAGCTCTTTGATAAAATAGGTCATGGACTTGCGAGGAAAAAAAAAATAAACAAAAACATATAGAGTTTCCAACTTGGAATTTAGTTTGCTGCCTACTAAAATACCTCATTCATTTGTTAATCAGTGAGATACTTCAGAGAAAAGGGATCAGAAGAAAGATTTTTAGAAGTCAATAGAAGAAAAGAATATAATAGTCTCCCTGTCTGTGTTTCCTGAATCTCTTACACATGCTATTTCAGCAGTTATACTGTAAAGTTTCACCTCCTCACTGCACTATACATATGATTTTTCAGCAATTTGAAGGACTTTTTTTCTGCTCCCAAAGTAGCTGTCCACAGCATCTGTGCAGAGCTGGCAGCATAGAAAGCAGGTTTTCATTACCTTAACAGCTGCTTAAAAGATCACAAAGACATGACTTGGGCTGATGTGATATTTAGAAAAAAGATCCATCTTTATAAAAAAAAAAAAAAAAGTTATGGCACTCACCTGAGCCAGTACAGATGTTAGTAATCACATTAGCTTCATTCCAGATGAGAAAATATATTTGCAGAATGTCCTGCATGAGGTGGTGCTAAAAAAAAATCATATCCAATCCTGAACAGTTCATGTGCAGTCAGTGAAATCCTTCCATCAGCTAATTTAAAAATTGCAATGTATAGAATTGAGGTAACCTGAGAATGTCATACCTGGGGGAATATTCAGACAATAATAATCAGAACAGGAACTAGAGAAACAAAATATGATATTCATGGTAATGAGATCCTAAAAGAATACTGCAAGATCATTAAAGGATGAAAAAATGAAGAGTAAAAATCTCTAAATAATATCAGTAGAACTTTTCTGCAAGAGAAAATGGTCACTGTGGAAGAATGAACAAAAAAATAATTTTTCTTGCATTTTCTTAGGAGCTATTAAAAATATTCGCTCTTTTGAGACATTTGTCCTTCTTTTCAAGACATTTCTTCTAAGACATTTCTTCTTTTCTAGATGGTTACTGCTGCAGGTTGTTTTTGGGGTTTTTTTCCCTCTCCTTTATGTTTCTGACCTCTGACAGATTGGAACTACTTCAGAAACACTACTGAGCATTGATTTCAGTGTGTCTGGCCCCCGGGGGCAGTGCAGAACTCTGCCCTGCTGGATTGGGAGGTTCAAGTCTGCGCTTGAACATAAACTCCCTCCTTCCATGTTCCATCAGGCTCTGTCTCTGATGTGCAAGAGGAATCCATCTTGATCTTGAAGCTGAGCACTTGAGAACACGGTGAGAAATAAGCTCTGTGCTCAAGCTGAACACTTGAGCACAGATGCTGAAGAACAGACAAGTCTTGATCCAAGACCTGAAGGCAGCTGCACCAGAGTATAGATGTAATGAACAATTTTTGTTAAATTAGTCTTGTTATTCTTCCCCTCGTGGTAACATCTATCTCTAGAAGCCATTAGACAGATTTCTTTCATCAAATCAGAGTTCCCAGAGTAGTTGAAAGTTTTAGTACTTTCTGAAATCCTATCTTAAAGCCCAATTACACTGTTTCAAACTTCTCCGCATAGAAATTAACCACAAAAATATTTAAAAGAAGATATTAACAGAATTTTAACAGTGAAACGATCAAAAGGTCCAGATAGGTGAATTTCATATCATCCCCAAGAGTGTTAATATATATATAGTTGTATTTTATTTTTTTTAATCCAAGTGTATTAAGTTTCTATTAGATGTGAGAAAAAAGATCAGTTTTTAAGCATTCAGACTTACATATCTGGGTTCTGGAAGGCAAATATTTCTGTCAGAGCATCCTTAATACAAGACGATTTTCTTATTTTTTCTTTTTCTTATTTAACCAAGACTGCAGTTCTAATCAAGATAAAGACCTCCAATGGCAAAACTCTTTAAATCCTTTTCTTATATTTACAGTTTGCTTTGGTACAAGAGTGTTCTTTTTCTTTATTTTCTTTCTGTTTTCCCTCCTTATACTGAGCAATCAGTTCTCTATTAACAATTCATTTGGGCTTAGATATGGATCTTAATTAACAGAAAAATTGTGAGCAGGCACTAAATCCCTGCCCAGGAGTGGAAAAGAGTCCCAATGGCACAGGTTTTCCTAGCATCAATTTAATGAACTGCCACTATCTAAATAGACCAGATGACCAAGAGAGGATATGTCTTTATTAGACAAACTGCTTGAAATACGCTGTGTGACTAAAAAAACTAGTGATCATATTCTATCCTTTAGGAAGGACATGAGCTTATACTCAAAGAGGAATGTAGAAAATGAGTCATACTATAGTCTTTAACAAGAGCAAATGATAGAAAAAATTGTAGTAAGATCTGACTAATAATCCACCCTAAATATTTTTTTCCTCTTCTATTTAGAGGCAACATAAAAATCTTCTATATTTTGTTTGCTTGCTTTTTTAGTCCAATTCCAATATCTGCACATAAAGTAAGCTGTATAATTGGCTTCAACAGCCAACAGCCTCATGATTGAACCTTGTAATTCTGTGAATTCCGTTAATTTATTCTGTTTCCAATTAGGATGACAAGTAAGAGAAATGAAGTTCAAATCAAGAGAAAGAGAAACTTGAAATACTGGCCTTCTGCACAAGGGACCTAAAAACTTACCTGTTGATGTCTTACTCACTTAAGGAACGCAATAAAGTAAAATAAATTCATCATAGCTTTGAGACATTTCCAGGGGAGGAACAAAAAAAGCCCACAAAAGCAAAACAAAACAAAACAAAACAAAACAAAACAAAACAAAACAAACAAACAAACACAAAAAAAAAACCCCAAAAAACCAAACAAGCAAAAAAAAAAAGCAAACCCCAAACCAAAAAAGAACAAACCAAAGAAAAAAACCCTATCAAAACGGAAACTGAAACCAAAACTGAAACCAGAATGGAAACCAAAACAAAGAAGCTGACCTACGAATGTTTCCATGAGAAGATTTGCTGTCTCAGATCTGACATTTTCTGACTGAAACTGAAGTATAAGCATGAGGAGGGACCATCCAATCTACCAGAACTGCCTGTAGTATGAATTATTGTTTGTATTGTACAGAGCCTTAGTCACAAGTAAGGTTTCTTTGTGTTGATATATAAGACAATTTAACTGTGCTTTCTGAAGCTAAAAGTTCTTTAGATAGATGAATTCAGTTTATCACACAAGGAAAATAATAAATTCTACTTCCATTATCACATTTCTCAAAGTTGAATTACCAGTGCAACTCAAACTATTATGCCCAGTCTGAATATCGACACAATTTTTCTCTTTTTGATTTAGAGTACTAACATAGACATCCTCCGTGTTAGAAATGTGGTTAGTAATTAGTGGAAATAAAATATGTATAAATATGTATAAGGTATATATATGAAACAGACTATTGGTGCATAGGGGGGAGAAATCTTTCCTCAGGATGATGAAACCATGGCAGGATGGTGAAACTGTGGCAGATGGGCAAGGAGGCACTGCGACATTTGCATTCGAAAGGAACTTCGGCCACACGGGAGATGGGCATTCATGAAGGCGTGTGTCCAGTGACACCCAGGAGATGATGGCCTGGACGAGATACACATGTGAGATAACCAGCACCATCAGCACCTGCCATCTGAATGCCTGATTCCGGGAATCGGGGAAGCACATAGTTCAATTCCTGGATTAAAGCTTTGTGCAGCTTGGGCCGAAGAAAAGACTGAACATGAATATGAAGACTTTGAAAAGGAGACAAAGGGACTCTGCTGCGGGTGAATTAAAACGTAAAAGAACCAAAGCTTGGGAGCAGTCGGTGTGGACGACTCCAGTGACACCCAGGAGATGATGGCCTGGACGAGATACACATGTGAGATAACCAGCACCATCAGCACCTGCCATCTGAATGCCTGATTCCGGGAATCGGGGAAGCACATAGTTCAATTCCTGGATTAAAGCTTTGTGCAGCTTGGGCCGAAGAAAAGACTGAACATGAATATGAAGACTTTGAAAAGGAGACAAAGGGACTCTGCTGCGGGTGAATTAAAACGTAAAAGAACCAAAGCTTGGGAGCAGTCGGTGTGGACGACGGAATTTGGTGCAATAGAGGCCAAATTCATGTTCACCCGTATCACCGACCGGGGGTGGTACGCTGTCCGACTGATTGGTGGCTGTCGGGACTGTATTACGGTCGCGAAATGAATTTTATTTTAATTTTTTTAATTAAAATTGGCTATTTTTTATTTTTCATTTATAACACTCAGCTAGCAATAAATATGCATTATTTTAAAAGTGTTGGGTGTTTTCCATCCTTATGTAATCTTCCACTGCCACTTGTTTCGTAAAAGTTGCTGATAAGCTTTTGGTGATGTAAATTGGGCATTTGTTTTTGTTACTTTGCTAAAAGGACCAGATTCTATAATAGGAAGCTTACCTGGAAAAGTGTTTTCGTATCAATTCTTCTAGTCTACCCTTTTTCTTCAATGAAAAATGTTTTCTGTGGCTTAATTTGTTATTGTAAATTAAACTTGCATTTTCATCTCTATTTACTTACTTCCCCCCCCTACTATTAGGAATATTATATCATGTTGAGATCAGGCAAACCTGTTATTTTTAACCCACTTTCCCCATAATTTCCCTTTTATAGTCAGAGAGCAAAACTTATTTGAGACCAGGACTGAATAAATTTTCCAGCTATTCCATATTTGCAACTTTTTCTCACAGTTCTTGGAAATTTTGTGATGTAGATTACTTGACTTTAATAGCACAAGCACACCATTTTCTTTGAGTTTTGACTGTTACATGTCCCTTTCAATTCTTCACTTTTGTCTGGTAATGATGGGCATTTCCATGCACATCTCCTGCAAAGTATTAATCTATTTGTAGGAGCACTGAGAAATTATCATTTTTATGATAAACCTTTTCCTGTAATGCACTGCTGTTTCACTGTGGGTTTTCTTTTTAATCAATTTCTGAAGCTAAGGAGGTTTTGCTTTTAATTTTTTTCTGCAGGTTCTGACTCCTCTAAATTTGATCTCTGGCCCTGAAGACAGACTCTTCTTTGCTGGTTTTTAATACCCTTTCTGAAGTCCTGTTCTACAGTATGTCCTCTCTATCTGAGATACCAATTCTAATTATTCTATTATCATTAATGATTTAAATTAATTCCTATCTTAGTTTAATTCTCTAATCTCAAATCAATTGATTCAGTTGAGTTAGTAAAAAACTTCCCTTATTTTCTAGAGGGCTAGCCTTTTAAAGGCAAAAGCTCCAAGTCCTACTTGCTTGAATTAGTAAGTCTTAAATTAGCCTGATTCTTTGGTTATTCAGCTGAATAATTTTCAATTGTGATGACATATATAAATATGCTGTCATCACAAAAATGAAATTACACTCTTGTGTTTTGGCTCTTAGTCTTGATTTCATTGATGCCACTACTAGCAAAATGATCTAGGAATAAATTCCTAAATTACTTGGATATTCATCTGCATTTGAAATTGGGCAAAATATTTCTGAAAAGTCAGATATTATTTTATGGCCATAGACATTTGTCACAAATAATCAAATTTCCCAGTCAGAATCTATAACATTGCCCCTTTTCCTTTTCTTTTTTTATTTCTAACTTTTCTACAATTATAATTGTATAAATACAATTTCAAGGAAAAAAATAAGTAGAGCTGCTGAAATGAATTATGAACAACATTTTTTTTTTTGTGGGGATGATAGATCTGTGAGCATCTCTGAGATGCTCATTCTACTGTATATAAGAAAATGAAAGACACCACTAAAATGTTCCAACTGACTGTTGGAAGATTCTGACTGTAACAAAAGACAAAACTATGCCTCTCATTTCACAGGCTTCCAAAGAGAAATAATTTCAAATTAGAAAGCATGAACACTTCTCTGTCTTATCTCCACATTTGAGTTCTCTGCAAGTCCTATTGAAAAGTGGATTCCTGGGGATGGCTTACTCTGCATACTGTCAACACTATGCCAAAAGCTTGAGCTTCAGAAACATACTATCATCTTGAGCCTGGCCTTCTTAAGACATATTCAATCTCTGTACCAGAATTCAGAGCAAGATAAATGAATGCTTTCAAATGCTTCCTCTGTTAGAGACCTTTCTTAAATTAATTTGTGACTATAAGAAAATTAGAATCCAAAAGCAAAAAAGTCTTTTCTGCTGGGAAGTGAATGCAGCAGAAGCCTACTAACCTACTTATAAAAGACATCAAAACCAGTCTATTATGGTTCTTACTTTTAAGTATACATGGTTCTTACTTTTAAAACTAAGGTAGGGTCCACCTGTCCTCCTTTGAAATGAAAACAATTAAGTCTTGTAGCAGACCATTACTTAATGTATTAAATTTAATGAATGATATTTGTTATTGATATAAACACGTGAAAAAAGATAGACTGATAATCTTTTTTTGATTCCTTGTCTAATTACAACATGATGTTATAGTTTTTAGTTGGGACTCCCTAGAAGTATAATACCAATAAAATGCAAACCTTTCTCATGAGGAAAGGTTGATTCAGTCTCCAAACACAATCATTCCTGGCATTGTTCTTGCAGACACTGCCAACAGTATCAAAAGATATATTAGTTTTAGTATTTAGTTTTTCTGCTCCCCTGGGACCTTGGATGTTTCAAACACTTCTCATTTATTCTTGAAGTAAAATTAAATCCTTTCAAAGGAGGAAAGCTGTTTAGATAAATCCATCGAGTTACCTTGTGCTGTTTTCTCATTTAGCTCACTTTTGGAGTATTTTCCAAAGCTGTGAGCTTTTAATCCTGTAAGACTACTAAAAAGAACTGAATCTTACTTTGTGTAAAGAAGCTGAAAACACATCTCACTCTGAGATTAACCTCCTGCTTTGCAAGCTTGAGAAGAATGCTTTAAAGGCAGAAAAAGCTCAAGGTTTACTCAAGTGGAAATGAGAAAAGAGTGCAGAAAAATCCAGAGGTGAGGAAAAGGTCAGGAGGTAAAAAAAAGCGGTATTTTTTTAAGATATGGCAGATTAAGCAGTATTTCCTTTTAATTAGAAATACTCCTGTCTTATCTGTTCTTAAGTACATAAGTATGTACACACAGAAACTTTAAGAAATTATTTATCATTTCAAATTACTCTAATTCTGAATAGGTATGGGAAATAATCTCCTTATCAGGCACAATATTCCTAAGCCTTATATATTTTTTTTGTGTGTACTGTTTAGAATTAATATAACAGTAAACTGTTTACCCCAACCCAAAGTCAACCAAAATCACTGAACATTTAATTTCTTATGTCAAAGAAAGTGCTTCAACAGGAGGCATTCATAAAAGTTCATCCTAGAGTCCCAACAGCCAGTGGAAAATGTAGAAGCTGCAGGAACATACAAACGGTCAGACATGCAGTTTCAATTTCTCTGCATATCTCCAAAAAGTACCCTGGGCAGTCAATTAATGACTGTGCTATGGTGCCTCCCCCACACTAGAATTTAGCTCTTTTAAGTGAAAAAGAGCTAATAATTTTCACTGAAGAGTAACAACTTTCTGAATTTATTTCTTCTGGGAAGTGACCTGTAAGTTATTCACCTCCACTGATATTTGTATTATTCTGTAGTTTCAACTGGTTCTTGAAAAATATATGACTAGTAATATTTATGTGCCTTGATCCATTAAATTTCAAATTCATAAGGTGTGTTCTGAAAAACTGTCCAAACAGTTCTTTGTCTTAGGCAACTGGAAAGACAGTCGCTTTTGTTTTGATTCTAAATGGAGGAATATTCAGTCTTGCTTTATTTAGATAATTGTGCCACATCATAATCTATGTACCTTAATCTTGTCCTACAGAAAAAGAATACTGGTCTATTTCATAGGCTATTATGAAATAAAAATTAGGGTCATTAGACACCAGAGTTATGACAAGTTCATAGACTGCCTTCCCTAGCTGTTTGTTGCTGTTCATTGCAAGCAACACCAAAATCAACAAAATTTTTCCTTTTAAATAAAAATATTTTTTTATTCACCAAATTCAACAAAATACATTTCATAACTGATTACTTTAAAAATAGGCATGTTTTCACTTTTTATTAGAATATTAGCATTGCTTCTGCAATTTTTTTTTTCATAAATACATTTAGTCTCAATTCAAACCTGAAAAACTTCTGTAAAATAGCATAATGGAATTTCAAGATATGCCTTTGCATTCTGAATGTCTTTCTAAATTAATTCAAAAATATCCATCTTATATATTCATATATATGATGAAACATGACATTAATATCAAATATATAATGATACACAAGAAAGTTCAAAAAATGAACAGTATGCAACTCAATTACTTTACGTTCTCTGTTTTCCTTTTAAAAAAATACTGCAGTATCACTTATAAAGAATTACAAAAACATAGATGAAGTTAATGATTCTGAATGCTGCTTCTTCAGTAAATCTAAGATAAGTAATCACACAGGGAGTAGAGAAGAGAAAAAAATCTCAGTTTACAATCTTATTTTTCTGGGAATAGCTAGGAGGAGTAAAAATGAGAGTGCAACATACAAACAAGATACACTTTCAGATTTAAACAGGTTTTGGGTTATGCAAGACAGAAATGTCAAGCTGATCTGGATGAAAGGGTGCAACAGCAACAATAAAATTGACTCCTAACAGCCAAAAGGAGGTGTCATCCTAAGTATCATCACTGAACAATATTGTCTTCTACAGCTCTTTAACTACATCAGAGCATTACCAACAGACCAGTCAGGTCATCTTTATGTCATGATATTCTATAAATCTATCAGCTGTGGAAATAAGTCAGTTTGAAGTGTCTCATCATTTTAACCAGTATTCCAGGTTAACAGATCATGTCCAAGCTGCAAATACTACATATATACTCTACTGAAAGTTAATCAATGCACTCAAAAATAAGGATCTAGGTCTGTAAGTTTGTCATTGATTATAAATTAGAACTTGCACGTTCTATAAAATACTTTAACAGAATTGAATTAAATTAAAGTAACCATCTATGCCAACATCTCTCTCTTCCCACAGGCTTAACTCCTGATCAATTTAATGATTTGTTTCAATTACTTAGTAATACACTATGAAAGGCTGGCAATCCAAGCATCTTTGTAAAACATATTTTATATTAATTTTTACTTACTGACCTGTCTTTAGCAATAAGCTGTAATGTAAGGATCTGAGGATAAAAAAATTGAAATAACATCTAACTTTACACTTTGTAAATTTGTGAACAGGACTAAATATTTTTGCACCCTTTGATCCAAGTATCAGCTTCTAGTGTGCAAATATGATTTCAGTTTTAAGAAATGCTCTTTGTTACTGCAGTGTAGTTTAGTTTCAATATAAACTCTTGCAAAGGGTCATCTAAATTTAAATCCAGACCTCAACCAAATATCAGGTCAAGAAAAGGAAAACTTTCTTTCAATCACCTCATAGATAAGAAATTTATCTAATAAGAAGACATTTTGAAAAGAAATAGAAGTAAATTTAATAGCAAGAAAATACTATTTCTAGGATTCTACTTTATGCTTAAGTGGAAAAAAAGTGTTTCCATATGTGAATCATCCTCTACCTTATTGACCAGATTAAGCTATTTTAAACTCTCCTGTTTAATTACATTTGATATTAAAACCTATTATGTTGTTCAAAATGTCAGTGGTATGACTTGTCAAACTTTCATATTTAGTAAGATTTGGTGATGAAACTTGGAATTAGCTTTGAACAGAAACACTTAAGAGCAGAAACTCTGAATCACTACAATCTACTTATAATTCCTTCTTAAATTTCCATGTGCAGGCAAATCATGGAACACAAAGGGACTCAAGTCCCCTCTGCTTTCAGACTACTAGCCTAAGGCAAAATGATATGATTAAGATAAGACATCATAAATGAAATTGGAGAAAACATATGCAAGAGAGTAACTCCCTTTTGCACAGCATCATAGAGCCATAGCATGCATCACTATCACCTTTCTTGGTGTTAAGTTTTCAACATATGCATAGCATCAGGGTGAATGAAGTAATTGTTCTCCCACTGCACCAGACACACAAACCTGGTAGCCGTCCTTGTTTCTAGGACAGCTTAAGAGTATTGTTCTCAGATCCTCTACCAGGTTCTGTAATGGAGGATGCAGCAGCGTTTTGTACCCTTTTCCCCTTCCTCTGGTTTAAAGTATCATATGACATAAGGCATGCTTCATTTGACCAAACCTTTTAATTTTGCATTTCTTCTACCATGCTTACTTCTAGAATTACATTGCATAGATGGATGAAGTAGTTGTACGGTTTCAGTCCATGGGAAAGTTATTAAATTCACAGTTTTCTTTTCTCACTTGTAATTGATTCCAGAGAGAAAACACACACATTAATACATATTATCTCATTTGCAGTACAGATGTCTGATCACAAAGTCGTTCCCTGTGTGCAACTCCTGTTGAAGCCAGTCAGAGTCATGCCTGCAAGTGGACAGCAGGTCAGAAGCACATTTACTTGCATAAAATTTTTATGCATTGACAGAGTGTGTTTACTTTCTAATACATTACAAGGAGTGATGGGTAAACCAGAGAGTTTCGCAACACTTGGAAAAACACCAGAAACTGTGGATGCTCTTTTGAACTGTATTCCAACTGTCTAAAGCCACTTGATTCTACACAGCTGGGCTGGAAGATTTACAAGATTAGATATTTCAGCACTTCTGCTTCCCATCTTAGCCAAGTGAAGACAGTTTAAATTTGAAAAGAAGGAGGTGGGGAAGAGGGAGAGTCGAGAACAAGACCATGGCAAGCAGTATATATTAAATTGATTTTCAAATATTTGCATGCACTTAATGTGGGTATCCCAGTGCCTCTGGCCCCAGATCATGTGACACTTTGTTTTCTCACTTACATAACCTGTAGAATATTTATTTATACCCTAGGTTTTGGATTTAGATCCCAAACAATTTGCTCTGATAGTGACAACAGGATGTCAGAGTCAGTGAGCCTGTATCCAACAGACAGGCTCCTAATGATGCTGTAATCATGGCAGAAATGAGACCCAGTCTCAATTTCATCTTAGTTCCCCTGAAAGTAAAATAGAAGAAAGTGGAAACTTTATTCACCTTTCTTATTAAGGATAGTATTCTTCTAGATACTGGAAAATAATATGGCTCCTGGAGGAAGCTTTGTTGAATTTTTCATGGAAGCCACTGCATTAGTCACTTTGAATCTCTTATTTTCACGTTCACATATTAATCAACCTGAAGTATAAATAAGCCAAACTAAGTCATATCTGAATTGATATTTTAATACTGATTTTTCTTCATGACAGAACTATGCATCAGATGCCATGTGAAAGTAAATATTGCATTAGATTAGCACTCTATTTCTAAATGATGTTGTATTGTTTCTTGGACAGATGTTAGGAGAGGCTTATCCTAGCAGATACTGATGATTTTGTTCAAAATACTTACACAAACAATCTGGCTGGCTGCTTTAAAGCTTCATTACAGATATAGGAAAAGTTCATAGTTAGAACAGCTGCTTTTTCTGCTCCATTGCCATCAATTAAAGTATTTCAATAACATAAAAAACTAAAATCCTAGAATGCATACCCACTAATTATTTATTTTAATACCTAAGCTCTTATACTAAATATTTTAGTGAAACTGCTACTAGCATTAACAGATTACCAAAAAAAGGATGCTCGGGTAATTAATTTATATATGTTTACTTTAAAAATATTTTTTTCAGAAAAAGTATTCCAGCTGTCAGGGAGCAGCAGGAGTGGGGCTGCTCTCAGACAGAGATGCGCCAGGAACTATGATTACCTCAGCTTCAGGTTGGGCAGTGATGCTTCCATCGGCTGCCATCCAGTGATTTTGGTCAGGAGTGGTGGTATCAAGAGATCCAAGTGACAAATCCAGATAAGACAAGGCAACGAGTCAGCAAGTCCAGGAAGACCAGTCAAAAATGGCAGGAGACTGGGTTGGAGGCAGGAATAGAGATAAGATTATTTGTAAATTGAGTCCAAGCTCCATCCTACAAGTGCAGCCAGGAGAGCATTACTGCAGGTAGCAGAACATATCTACTTACTTGGGAAGGTGAGGGTGTCAAGACCATAGCTTAAATTCAGCCCACAAATCTATAGGCAGGTCCCAAGTAAGGGTCAGTGCACTTATGGCCTTTTGGTGCCCTCTGGGACCTCACAGTTTCATTACAATGCACTGAAAGAAGAAGCAGGTCCCATATCCTTGGACCCTTGTGAAAAGTACCTCAATGGTGTTATTTTTCAAGGTTGAGAAGGCAATATGTGGGGTACAATACTAGGAAGAAAGGGAAGCTAAGTGACACTGCCCAATCCTCACTAACAAAAACTTGATGAGTTTACTCCTGATCTCTCTCCAGTTATTTGATTCTAGAGTCACTGAAAAGATTATGGAAGTTTCAAAAAAGTTATAGGACTACTGCACCACAAAACATCTCTTTCTCGCCTAGGTTGGGAGGGCATTTTCCCACCTAGAGCAGATAAAGATCTTTCAGGCACATCCAGAGGAAAGAAGAAAAAGTATGGGATAGAAATGAAGAATAATGAAAGGAAAAAAAATCAAATACTTAAAATGAAATATTTTTCCATAATAAACTAATACAAGGCATATGTACAAATCAAAGTAATGGTATCTGAGTCCAAAGCTTGCTTTAAATGTTATTCTATCAATGAATTAAGAAATATTTCCTTGAATAACTTATGTTAGGATGAATTTATTTGTTGAGATTTTACTACAGTATGAATTTCAGTTTAAACTTTTCCCACATAGGTCTCTAGCTGCAATATATCTGAACTCCCAAGTGTCAGCTCATGATACAGTTTTTCCTCAGTGTGGGAGCCTTAATAAGGTTTCTTTCCTTTATTTAGTTATCTAGTTGCCCAAAACTTTCAGGATTTTTTAATGTTTGAATTTCCCATTTCTCACCTACATGGGAACTGAAAGTGGCAAAAGGTTTCACATGTTACTGAATACACAGTTTAAGAACAACTGAGTGCATAAGCAGTGTTTCCATAGAAAAACAGGTAAAATAATCTGGTAACAGTACCTAGAATGTTCATTTAACTATTACCATCAAAATAGCAGTGGTTTGGGTTCTTCTTTAGAGCCAACATCTACATAGGTCTCTTACTCTTTTCCAGAAATTTGATAGTTGGCAGCTCAGACAAACTGTTTCTACTTAACAGATGTATCTCAAAACACTCCTATATCTCCAGTTTATAATGGTTTAAATAATTTTGTGGCTTTTATACATTCATGTATATAAAACAATTCTCTATGTATATAATCAGAAACATGGATAGAGAGAAATTAATCATTGAGTTTAGAAATAGGAATATATTATTTGGTTGTTGCTAAATGTTATGTTCTGTACTGTACTTAGTAGATGCATTTTGGATGTAAAATGACATAAACTAAGTCTATTATTACCTTCCATTTTTGTGGCTGAGTCATTTCCCTTAGGTTCTTCTACCAGCTCAGTTACATAACATTTCAGCTTCAGGAAGAAAAACATTGACCAATTACTGTCTTAGGATGCAAAGACCCAAAATACTGAAGTATTTTGTTCAGTCAACATAATTAATTGTCTTATTTAAATCAAAGTACAGACTGAAAAGATCCTAAAAGAAAAAATTCTGCGACAAAGCAAAAATTTTGGAAATTGCAAGGTTTATTTCAGCCAACACTGTAATCTTTTATTATCATATTAAATCTTTTCATCCAAATGGAAATTTGGCCAATTTGCTATTAAAGACTTTTAGACTAAAGACAAGGCTTGTTGCTGATTCATTCAAAAACCCAGTCAGTATTAGTAAGATTCCAATTGCTGTCAGGAATTACTACAGTATTGAAAATAGAATAAATTTAGGAGTGAATGGAAATAATTAATGGAATATTGCAAAATGCTTCTGCTACATAAAGATAGGCAAAATAATTTAAAAATTTTAACTCACTTGAAAATTCTGGGCTTGAAATGTCAGCTCAGACTTGAGTGATTGGGCTTGGGCTTTTCTAGGGAAAGAATGAGATTAAAGGAGGAATGACAGATAAAAAGCTAGGGAAAACTATATATCGGGAGCAGGGAAGAAGATAATAGGCACAGTAATAATATGGATGTGTTTTACAGGTTTTTTAAAAAAAAATTCTGCACAGAACAGTATTCTACTGAAAGTATTAAGTTCCACTGAAACTGAGATTGAAGTTGGCTCATTTACTTGCTCATCTCTATCTCAGCTTTTCTCCACCTAAATCACAATTTTTCCAGGCATTTTTGAAGACAGCATATGGGAAATGTATTTAGAACTACTTACACACAAAGTAAGCATCCTTCTTTGCATAAATCTTTTCACTTTTCAGTAAGGATGTCTCAGTAATTACTGTTGTACAACTTTTCGTCCTTTCATACCTTTTTTTGATATTCACATCTTGGCATTTATTTTCTTAATTAAAAAGAAATTTTACTGTTGTGGTCTAACCAGCTTGTACACTGACTTTTTTTTATTTTGAATGTGGTCAATACAAAAAAGCAGTGACATTCTTGCCAAAAAAAAACCAAAAAAAACCCAACATATTTTTTCTATTAGATGGCTTTCTCAGTTTATGCTCAGATGTAGAAGAATTTAAATTAGGTTCAAGCAAAACCTAACACCTAGGATAAGTTTCACGATTCTACAAAGAATCCTAATATTTTGTAATATTACCAAAGATCTAAGGAGAAATTTAACATTCAAGACATTTAACTTTTGACCTAATACTTCTAAAATTTGATTCTGCAATCAGTTAAGGGTCTCAGATTCTCATCTCAAATAAATAAGTACAAGTCTGAAGTTTCTCAGATATGCTTGGGAGCCTATTACAGGCTTTTAACTGCAGTACTAGGTTTTAACATTTCTTTTACTTCAACAGAGGGTCTCAATTGTTCTTTGATACCTTTCATACTATGTCAGGGGAGTTTCACTGAATACAGGCCATTAAAACTTCTAAGCTTTTACTTACATACTGATATGCAGATGAAAGCATATTTTTTTTACTGTTTCTTACATCCTTGTCTCCAAAAATGCTGGCATTTTAACTTTCACACAGAGCAAAATACTGTGATGATTTTTTTTCCATTTTTACTTCATTCAACTGAATGGAAAGTAAGTTTCTTGACCAAAAAATATATATAAAAATCCCAGCCTATGTTTTGCCTTCATTTCCTTTCTCTGGCACGCATTTAACAATCTAGGCAATATTGTAGGTTAAGATAACATTTATTAAATCATTTTTACAGAAGCTGCTTTACTTGCTTAAAACTTTCAAGTGTCGAGCTATTCCTGAGTGATCAAACTTGGATAACACAGTTTTAGTTTTCAGTTGTGAGTCTGGGGGTTAAGGGTTTGTTTAGACAGATTTCAGAAGGGACCAAACCATACTAAAGGGGACAAACAGATCTCAAATGACAATCCACCCATCCCAGAAGTGGAAGGACAAAGTGATTCAACAGTGGGCCCAAAAAAGGACCAATAATGTAATGGGCAGACTCTCCCCTCAGATATAATATCTGTAACAGCCAAGTTAGCCAGGTGATCCCCATGGAAGTCCAAGGTCTCATACAGTGGTTTTGCAGGACTCAGCCTGCATAGGAGGGGAAAAGTATGAGAGAGAGTGAAAAAGGCTCCATTTCAGGGGGGAGGAAAAAAATTCTATCTTATAACATGGAGTCATACATGGATGTAGGACTTCCTACTTTAAAGAGCTTACTTCGATGCTGTTAATTCCTATTTTTCACCTGTAACAGTTAATAATGCTATTTCCTGTACTTTCCATCCCATTTTGTTTCCCTAGACTGTTTTCCATCTTCTCAGGCAGTAAGTTGCCATTACAGTTGTGTTTTCCCTTCTCAGTGGTATCTCAGGATATCACAGATTTCTGTGTATCCTGGGTGCAGCTGAAATTTTCAAGGCTGTTTCTGGCTCCAAGGCCTGGTTGTCAGGTTCCCAGTTCCCAGTGTTTCTGTCAGTACTTTCAGCAGACATTTTCTTCTTCATTCATTTAGTAATTCTCTCCTTCCTGTCAGGCCACTGTTACATGTGCTCACATCAATGTTCTCCATGGCCAGCAGTTCCACCGAGGTGTGCCGTGCCCTGTCATGGGGCACCTCCTTCACTTCCTGCCTTGCTGCTCATTTTCCCCAGTGTTTACCAGCTTTCTTCAAGACATTTTCTAGATGAGGCTGAGCTGTGGTGGGTGCATTGGGACTGTCTGGAACTGGCTGTGACAGACCCAGAGCAGCCCTGGTTTGTCCTCACCATGCCCTGCAGCCCCCTAGCTCAAAGGCATCATACACACATACATATATAAATGTGTGTGTGTATACACACATAATTGTGCATATATACCCAGTGCCTTGGTCCATCAGCTTTTGATTACTGAAACTGCTGGTGATACCTCAGAAAACTGTATTCCCACAGAACATAAGGATCTAATTCAGTGTGTTTACAACAGGAAAACCCAGTGCAAAGATAATCTCCAATGTGTTAGTTTAAGAGAAAATCTATTCACATGCTGCAATGTGTTCTTCCCTTGAGACTGGGTCTCAAAAGACTGTGTCTCACAGACACACAGACACACATAGAAAAAAAAAAATTAAATCCAGTTTATAACAAATATCATAAAAAAACCTAGAAACCCGAACCCCTATATCAATGAGGACAGTTTTTGTCTGTTTGCTGTCTAGTTCTGGCAAACTATACTGCTCAGTAACTTTCCCTTATTACATAATGCAATGTAAAAATTCCAAATCTTGGAACAGTTTTTAATTTATACTATGCATATTACTGTTCTATTTCTTAGCCTTTTAGCCTAGCACCAGAAAAAGGTGCTTTTATCATGTTTTTTTAAAGCAGTTTTGTTTTATGTTAAAATCCAGAAGAAAAATCTAGACAAGAAGATAGTTTGCCATTTATGACTATATCTGCAAGGTGCCATTAGATTGTTAAATTATTAATGTCACTGACAATACAAAATGCCCTATTCATATATTATCACTTTAAACTAAGTGTTCATTAGGACAAGACATGACATTACATTGCTGACTTCATAGTTTATCGAATCTAATTTTTAACACAATATTTTACTGATAATTACACACTCCCAAACTAAGATACTCTGACTTTATAACCCCATTTCAGAGTAAATATTTCATAGTTATTTCTTGTAAAAACATAAAATTTCTTTTTGGAAAATGACATAATTGAACACAAGGTTTCATATAGTGCTAACCACTTAATGTCACATATAGTCCAGTAAAATTAAGTATAAACAGAGATGTTCTTTTCAGTTTATGCTGGCCCTTGCTGAAGAAAGCCAAGAGAGATTAAACAGTTCAGTGTTTTCATGCCTTCTATTTCTACATTCCCATTTCCGGTTTTTTGGAACAAACTAAATGTAGCTGCTAATAGAGTTCTGCTTAAAGGTAAAGTGTCCTTTCTGACTTCAATCTATTTGTTGGTAAAAGTAAAAAAAGTCTTCTGACAATGATTTATGATGGAAAAATGCATGAGAAGTCAGTCAATGAGCTGAACTATTTGTTATTTCCTCAAGACATTCTTTCAAGGTTGGGGTTTTTAGAGTATTTTTCACTATTTTTGTTAAACAAAATAAGATTTGTATTAGTTAAATCCTATGAAGTATTGCAAATCATAAAGGATAAATATATCTTCCTGAAGATTCCTGCACAAAACAGTCACATCTGATTTCATAAAAAGAAGAATATTACTGTCAGTTGACTCTAATTATCACTGTAAACACTTCATAGGTATTTAGAAATAATCTTTTGTTCCCTGTCATAGTATGGTATAACTGTAGTATGCAGGTCAATAGAGAGTCTGTTGCTGTAGTTAAGGAATAAGATAAGCTGAAAGAAAAGGAAGTATTACAAGTGAAAATAAGGCAAAAATCCTGTGCTTTTGTTCACTGTTAACTGTCTCAGACTGCCTTAAAATATGACATTTTGCACACAGCTATGATCAAGCTCTGTCTAAGCAACTAATTCCATACATGCTCTGAATATCTTGATGTCTAGACCATTCCTGAAAATGATTTAAATTTGTCTGTTTTATTTTGCTGTAAAATGTCTAGTTTCTTGAGCCTGTTCTAGTATCTTCACCATGATAACTATTACTTGAACACAAAAAGACCACCCCTGACAGGGTGCACCTACCTCTTGCTTGATTCTTTCAGTGTCTTGGACAGGCGGGGGAAAGAGAAGAAAAAGGTGTCTTGTCTCCCATCACTTTCACACATTCAGATGCCATGTATATATAAGTGCATCACTGTGATGTGATGGTTTCCATTAAACTAGGACCTGTTTCCACCAAAGTAAGGAAATTATGGACTATCAAGAACAAGGCAAGGTTTATTGGCTGCCTAATTTTTTTTCAAAGAAAAAAAATTTTTCAGTTGGCCAAGGGCTCATATGAAAAGCATCAACATCTTTTAAACAACAAAAAGTGCAGATTTATAATGAGTTCACATCAACAGAACATCTAAATCTCTTGAAATTCTCCCAATCTCACATAGCAGTAATGATAATCTATTAAGAAAATGAACACAGGTAATGTTACTCTTTATAAAAATCTAATAATCTGATCATACACAAAAATAAAGGAATGAAAAAATATTTGTAACATATTTTACTACCGATTATACATGACAGTGAAGTAGATGAGAAAATAAATATTTTGACTAAAGATCAAAACAGGCTGTCTGGAAAAACACTTTGGAAACCAGAATATTACTTTTGAAATTGTAAAGATTTATATATATTGGTATCACTGCCAATTTCATCCATTCAAAGTTATGAGTCAAACCTCAGATAATCACAGGATCAGGTTTAAAATGGAAACACAAAGATAAATAGCCTGTGTTTCTTTTTACTAACCCTTTGCTTTCTGAGATTGTACAAATCACTCAGTATCCCCTGCCCCTGGTGGTATGGGGAGAAGAATCTGAAAAAGGTAAAACCCATGGGTTGAGAAAAGAAAAATGATAATGGCAATAATAATGGTGTAAAGGGAGATAAAAGAAAGTGGGACAGGAGTAGTGAGGCACAATAAAAACCACTCACCACCCACTGACCCAGTCCACTCCTGAGCAGGCATCAGCCCTCCCATTTCTGCACTGATCATGGAGTTTTGTGGCTTGGGTCATCTGTGCTGGCCATGCTCCCTCCCAGCTTCTTGTGCACCTTCTCATTGACAGAGCATGGAAATTGAAAAGAGTAAGCACTACTGAACAACTACTCAAACACAAAACAGTGGTTGGACCTGATAATCTTAAGGATCTTTTCCAACCTAAACAATTCTGTGATCAGTGTGGCATCAACATTATGCCCATATTAAATCCAAGGCAGAGCACTGTACCAGCTACCCAGAAGAAATTTAACTCTACCCCACCAAATGCCTATTATCTCTTAATTCCTGCTACTTTATGAAATAACTAAACATCATAAGACTTTTGTTATCTATTTATCTATATATCTATCTATCTATAAAATGTGGCCTGGTAACACAGAAAATTAACCAGTGAATTTGAAGGCACACAATGACAAAAGAAATCATAAAAGAATACATTTTTAAAACTGTTTATACAATTTTTAGCACTGGAGAGACTCAAGGCTCTTTCAAGGCTGACTCCTTAATTACCGGGAAACAGCTAGAAGTGATGGCAACTTTACTGAAGTGATGGAGGAGTAGATAGGCAGTAGATAGAAAAAAGTAGCCCCTCTGCCAGAAGCAAGGAATCCAGATTGAAACATGAAACAGCAATCTTCATGTCTTGCATTACTTTGATTTACTACAGCTGATGTCAGAGGGACCTGTGAGTTCACAGGTCCCAGCAGACACTGCACACCATCCTTGCTGCAGCTGGCCTTGCTTCACCCAACATACACTTCCTTTTCAGACTAAATATAGCATAAGTGATCTCTGGTAAATCAGGCAAAGTCTCCTTCCTAACTGTCCTCCTTCTTCTCTACCCACTGTCCTCCACCACCCTTCACCTTATTGGGAACCTTTCTACACAGTAAGTTATAATGACATAACAGCAATGTAATTTTGAATAGAAACTTTCAGGCATCAACTAAACCCCAATAGCTCAGTTTTAGAGCCACGTGACAGAGTATAGCCAAAGAATACTGGAGGAAAATACAAGCATTTAGACAGTAAGGTCTGTAGAGCAAAGACTTAAGAATCTTGAACAACTGTGTCTTGAATATATCACTGAATATATCACTGAATATACCTAGATGGTATTCTAATAATAGTAATACTAGCTGTCAAAAATATACATTGGAAAAAGAGCCACTCTGTTTTGTTTTCCATTATATTTTAGTGGAAGACAGTTGATATTTGGCCCTTTTTTTTTTTTTTTTTTTTGCAATCAAAATTTCAAAAATTAAAACTTTGGGAAACCATTTCTCTGCCAGTGCTGTCACTAACACTTAAAATTCTTCAAATGGATGACAGAAATGAGGGTAATCATCATGGACAGTATGGGATATTATCTTGATCTACAATGTCTGATACATGTGCAGAACTTGAAATTACAGTCAGCTCTATCACTTGGAAAGCCACTTACATGTGAATAAATGCACTTTTCCAAACTGCAGAAGAAATTAGAGAATTTGCCTTCTTTTCCTATCTCAACATATATAAAAATAATGAGAATATTGATTCACTGGCTATATATTTCAACACTTCCTCATACAATAGTTGAAATACAGTAAGATAAAATTTCATTATAAAAAAATAGCTAAACAACAAAGACAAAATTATGAACATGGTAAAGTGCAAGATCTTCTCTATCACTCTTGCCCTCTTAGGTAAAATACTCTAATTTATCCTGTTCCTGTTTTAATTTGTATGGGTTTTCATCTTTCTGTTCTCCCTCCCATTATTTCCTGGGTTATGTTGTCATTCCATTTACCTGACTTACACACAAATGTCTCCTTTGTCCCAAATATAGAAAATGTTGATTTAGTTATTTTTTTGTCATGCTGGTTGTGCCTTAGTGTTTTGAAAAGGCAAAGGAAGAAAATAACTTTTTATAAACGAGATTATGAGTATTATATCAAATCTGTGAGAATGCAGAACAATGACAGTAGTGGAGGAATTTGTATGAGCACCCCAGCCAAATACCACTGTGGAAGCTTTTTCTGTGAAAAGGCTGATGTGGCAACTGCATAATGAGCAGATTCATGTCACACAGCTGTTATTACAATCATATGTCACATTACGTCATAGAAGTTACGTTATATCTGGATGAGTTTTAAATCAGGCAGTGCCCATGAACATTAATGAATTCTTTCAAAATCACATAAATCTAAGAAATGTTGTTTGCATATCTCAGTATTAGTACTTACACTGTCTCTTCAGTGATAAGAAAATAAAAATTTAATTTCACTCATTTTTGGAGATGATTTTCCTTGCACTTAAAAAAGATTATATGCAATAATATTGGTGTACACATTATCTTAAAATGTAAGATATTTGGATCCTATGGTTTAAGATATTGTAGAATGAAATCTTAAATATCAAAGTCTGGCTACTCTTTAGTCAGAGATTGATAGTAAATGTTGTTGGAAGAGGCTGGGAATTTTTCAAATCCCTCCAAAGTCAAAATTGATTTCAACTATGTTATGGTTGTCAGATAGTTTTATAACCTGCTTTTAATATTTCCAGTGCTGGAAACTGCATCATTCCAGTACATCATTTTTCTTACATTTCTGAAGAACTCCCTTAGTACAAAATTAGGAATTTCATCTCATGGGGAACAGTTTGCTCCCTGGCTTTTTGCTGGTATTGGAAGTTATGAAGCCCCGGTGTGAAGACATTTCAGTTGTTCAAGATGAAAGTGAGATCACTGCAATGTGGAAATTCAGAATTTCATGTTGCAGGGCTAGAATGAGAGAAGCAGCCACTAGTGGCGTGGGCAATATTCTTAGCAACATGTTGTTAGACAGCTGTGGTTTAATGAACACTTTTCATGAAAAGTGTTAGATTTAGTCTTACTTCCTCACATTTGAAACAGGTGAGCTTGCAACAGAGCAGTCGCAGGATTATCAAGAATCAGGCTGTATTTTATGAGTTCTTTGGAGAGTTTATGAGGTTTTATCACATTTCTTCTAAGATTTGTGATGAATAAGGAGTTCTAGATGGGACTGGGTCATTCTATTCTGCAGTGGACTAGAAAACAATATGTCCATCAGTGTCCATCAAGGAAACAGCAGGAAAGGCAGACCAAGCCAGTCATTTCCTAATGAGCTGGTGATGGAGTCAGTCCCTTATATTCTTCCAAAGTGACTGTGGTCATAGCTCATGACTGTTGTCATGAGGCCATTCAGAGACTAACAAAAGATGTCAATACTGAAAATCTTTGCTGAAATTTCCAAAATTATTTGCAATAGCAAAGAGCTTTCTGATTTCATTGTCGTTATTCTTACTCTTTTTTTGTTGAATTCATTTTCATATAAACTAATTTAAGGTAAGGAAAGTAGTTCTTTGATTAATATGTTTTCCAGAGAACTTGCACTGATTGGTACATTATTTCAAGCTAGACCTTTAAGCTCTCTTAGAGATTTTTCCTGTTCATAATTAGCTCTGTTAAAGCCCTTACAGTAAGCATGTAATCAAGAGGTAGATGCAATGATTTGATGTTCTGTACTAATTGTTTTCCATCTACAGAGTATTTCATCTTGAGAAGCACCAACGTGAATTAGATGGATAGACCATATTGATGAGTCTTTTAAACCCTAAGTTTATTATCTCTACATTATTCTGTAGTGTAGTATTTCAATATGGCATAATAGGCACAGTAACTAAGTCGAAAGAAAGTATTGCTCTCCCTCTTTTACTGATGATAAAACCAAGGCTTTATCGCAGGACTTGTAAAGAAATCCTCTGAAACAGATCAGCAAGACAGAAAATATACCAGTACTTATGACAAAACATTTCAGAAAAATACCTTCCCCCATGTAAATGGAAAGAGGAGTTTTCTCACTGGACCACTCATCAGTAGAATACTAATTGTAATAACTAGGTCCATTACATAAAGGAAGGTCAGTTCTCAAAAGGAGGAACATACTTGGATTCTAATCAGTCTAGCATCTTGTAGAGTACATTCTGAGCCAAAAAAAAAAAAAAAAAAAAAAAAAAAAAAAAAAAAAACATTATCCCTCTCATTTGTCCAGTGTTATTTGTTACATTTCTCCTATTCTGGAGAAGTGAAGGCTTTGAGCAAACCTAATTGTGGCCTTCCAGTACCTTAAGGGGACTCTGCATTAGCTGTCTAGAATACTTTTATAGTCAGTGGAGGAAAAATAAGCTTTTCTGCATTGTGAATAACCTGACTTGCTTTAGATTTATAGTTTTTAACAGAAATAGATATCACTTTAACAGTTACTTTCCTTTCAGTGATAATAACAGAAGTCAAATGGCTTACTCAGACAAAAATGTGTGATGTAGGTGGGTGAAATTTTATATATTGCTATCTGAAAGCTCAGTCAAGAATAATTTGCCGAGGCAGAGCAAGTGGTCAGTAAATGACTCATTTTCTGAAATAAAACCAAAGTTATTACACTCTTAAAGTGCCAGCTCAGCTAAGGGTCATCACTGACTCTTCAGCACAGCAACTTCAATTTTAAAATTGTCACTCAATACACCTAATTATGCAGATATGCATATCTCATGTATGCTAATTCTCAGTGAATTGGGTGTTGGAGTGAGCAGTGGTAGACTGGGTACAAGGAAAGGACCATCTCGTAATGTCAAACAGTGGACAGAAGCTGTGGAGTGCAGTCTGGAATATTGTTTGAGCTTGTATCCTAACACACTGACACCAGCACCTCCTCACCACTCCACACCACAGCATTTTTCTTTCCCTTTTGCTTGCAGTGGTTCAGTGGGGTGGAAAGGCACTACACACTGCAGCAAGTGCTCTAAGGACACCTCTGACCGCTAAGGAGGATGGATAAGGAGTTGGCCAAATCATTTTAATGCTTGCAAAATGTGATTTGACCTAACAACATTCTAGCACACTTTTTAGACTTCAAATTCTTACTACACTTTCAACTCTATTCACTCACTTCCAATGAAGTTTAAAAATTCCAATGGCATCACTTAAAGCCTGCATGCTACACATCTAAAGTCTTTTTTATCCTTTCCTCTCCTTTTCCTGCTGCTACTATGCTGTACAAAAACAACTACAGAAGGCAGTGTGTAACAAAACATGCACCTGTCAGAGTTCAATTCAACTTGCAGCTTTTACTCAAATTGGTTTCCTATCTGTTACAGGGAGCTCCTGGAGTCTTTCATTTTCTCATGCCAGGAGACTATTCATGAAGTAATTCACACAGCTATTTCCTGACCCAGCTGACCCTTTCACCCTGACAATGTGACTTCTCACCTAAAGGAACTATTCACAGCAAAGCACATCCCCAGAGGTATTGGTATGTGAACTATTAGCTCTGCAGAGTTCTTTTTAGCTATTAGATATGCAGACTGTTTTTACAAATGCAGTGACTGAGGTGGCAGAGGTTTGCGTGGTGAAAGCTCCAAATATAAACCATTCTTGGGTGGTTTGTGGAAAATATGTCATATAACAAGAGAAACTATCAAACCTGAGACATTCAGTGAGTCTGAAAATTCCAATATCCCCTCTCTGCAAGTGGCCACTACCACATGCTTTAAGGGAAACTCTAAGAAAAATTGGAAAAAAAGAACAACCTTTCCTCAGAAGAAATGCATTTTTTAACTCTCACCCTTGGATGACTGCTTATGCTCAGAATCACTGAATCTCTGTCAGAATAATAATACAAAGAAAAGCATATCCTATGGTTAATTTTGTGGACGGTCCCATGGCTCCTGTAAATGTCTGATTCATTTAAAGTCAGCTACAGTCTCAATCTCTCTAATAGGTTGTGCCATTCCTCCTGAAGGGAGGAATTCCAGAGGTTAATTATGTATTATAAATTATATCCCTTTTCTGTTTAGCTGAATTCTGCTTTCCTCCACCCCCACAACCTTTCCTCCCCTTCACTGTTTTGTGCTCTATCACATCTCTCTCACTTCATTTTTCTTATTCCTAGCATGTTTTCCCATATTAGTTTTTGTTTTTAATGGAAAGCTACAACAGGAAGAAAGACTCTAGGGCTGCACTTTCACTAATTGTGGAGATATGGATGCAAAATCCATATTTGGTCAATGCAGTCTTATAAATTTTAGTATAATGCAAATTAAATCACATCCAGGCTGTGAAAACATTGACATGGAATTAATTCCAATCAATAAAACAGCCATGACAATAGCTCTGAAATAAAATTTTCTGGATCAATAAATTAATAAATTATAAGTTTTCTTTTCCAAACAATGTACAATGAAGTGATCACAGATATATCTGGCAGAATCCCTAATGAGTATTTTGTTCCCATCCACCAAGTACCAAAAAATTTTCTCTGTCCAGTGATGCTGTTAAGATTTAGAATATGGTCATTGTGTGTCATGTGAACTGTATCTTATTGCAGTGTTGTCTGAATGAAGGTGAAATTTATACTATATTATTACAGCTATTACCTTTTTGCAAGATCCAAATATAATAACATTTGCATTTATTAGTCTTGCAAAAGCATAGAGAAAAATCCTGGTTCCATTTTTTTATGAAAATATAGAAACCATTTAATTTTTTTTTAACCTGACATTGGTATATATTAATATGTCAATTTCTCCATTTTAATTTGTAAGTGCTTAAGGCCTTGGGGTTTGTCTTTTTAAAGCTCATTTAGTAGTAATGACCTGGATACTAAATGAATGTTAACACATCAACTACTTCCCCTTCTCCTCCTTTTCTCTCAGTCCAATAAAGATTAAAGAATTAAATCATGTTTTATTGTATACTTTTCTCTTAAAAACAAAAACAAACCAAACTTGAGCTAGATAATGTGATACTGGGAAAAAAGAAGGGAAGGAAGTAAACATAAAGAGCAGAAGCAGAAAGTAAATTAAAGAAAAAAATAAATGAAAAAAAGCAGACAAATATCTTTGCTTTCATGACAAACATGCAAAATAATTATTAGCTGAGAGGGCTGTGTGTTGAAGCAGGACTCAGAATAACTGCAAGACCTGAGAGACATGAAGATTTTTGTCTTGCCATAACTGTCTTTCTCAAGGTCAAGTAGCACAAAAGTAGGCCTCAGGCAATCACATGCCTGAGAATCGTCATGATTTGGCATGATTTTATATGTTGTCATCACAGAGAGTATCTAATAAATTCTCTTAGTTCTATATTGCTAATGTACTTATAATGTTCACTGAAAAAAAGAAAGAGTTCAGGTTAGCCTTGATTTTAACCAATATTCTGAATATTGACTAATTATTAATAGTTATTTGGTTAAATGGCAAAAGGTATTGTGAGATACTTTTATGTGCAGCTTCTCATCCTATTAACTATCTGTTCTTCAGTGTATGTTCTTCATGTGAGCAGTACCTGCAGACGGAGTAAAACACTGAAAGCAGCTGATATTATTCTACCCATAACTTCACTGGCTGATAAACCAGAAGCAATTTGAAAGCATAAAACACATTACAATGATTATTATAGCTTACTGCTGGCCTGTTTTTATCGTTTTCTCCTTTACATTGTAGAATTAAACTAATAATTGTTCCACAGTCATGTCCCACAGAGCAGAATGGGAAAACAGAATTTTACCAAGAAATAGAGCATATTCACACATACTGCATAGGAAAAACTGTTATGGTTTTATGAGGTGTAAGTTGTGCCAAGTTCAGCTAGACAATGCATACAGATATAAAGCTTTAAAAAGCTCCATCTCGCAGAAATGTATTTTATGTGAGTTTAGAGCTATTCAGTAGAACTGACCCTCCAAGGAACACCATTTCCTTTATGAAAAAGAAATTTAGCTCTTGGAATTTTATGCATAGTATGGTTTAAGAGAACTGAAACCTTTAGATAAGCACATAAAATTACAGCTGGAAAAGTCTAGAAGCAAAAACATGAACAAAGAAAGAAAAAATTGCTAACATTCTTTGTGTTTCTAAACATTAACTTTTCTGCCCCTATTGCTGTAAGAGGAATCATTGAAACTTAAGATCTCTTCAATAGATATTGTTTTATATTATTTAAAATCACTGAATAAATTAGATCTGAATGTACCCCTGGAGCCCATCTGATCCAAGTCCCTGCTGACATCATGACTAAATTTAATGTTTGATCAGATTGCTCTGGATCTTCTATTTTCTCTGTACTTTTGAGAAGAACTTCTGAGAGGATTCTGTCTTCATCTTCTTTATCACAATCGACTAGGTAGTTGAATGTAGCAGCAAGACTGCACTAAACTTGCTTCCTCAGACTGAAAAGAAGAAAGAAAAATTCACCTATTTTCTCAAACTCTTCTCAGAAGGGTTGTCAGGCACTGGAACAGGTTGTTGAGGGAAGTGGTTATGTTATCTTTCCTGGAGGTATTTAACAAAAGTGTGGATGTAGCACTGAGGGACATGGTTTTGTGGTGGATTTAGTGCTGGGTTAATAGTTGAACTTGATGATCTTAAAGGTCTTTTCCAACCTAAACAATTCTATGATTACATTCTCCAGCCATCTTTGTAGCTGTACCCATAGTTCTCCATTTTGTGATTGCCTGTCTTGTACTAGGGAGCCTAAATTTCAAAGCAACACTCAAAATCTGGTTTCAGATGCCAAGTAGATTGGGATAATTCCTCTGGGGATAATCCCTTCTCTTACCTTGCTCTCTGTACTCTCACTAAAGCTGCTCAGTGAGCAGTTACCCCTCACAGCCACGAGGATGCCCTGATGACTCAGGATTAACTCGTGGCCTCCAGGACTTCCAGAGCCTTTCCCTCAAAGCTGCTTTCAAGCCAGTTAGGCCCTTTCTCTTGCAAGGGCTTGTTCTACTCCAAAAATTGTTAAATTTCATGACATCTCTGTTAGTCCATTTTCCCCAGCACATTGAAATCCCTTTGTATGGTCACTTTTTCCTCCAGCACATCAAGTACTGCTCCCCATTTGGTGTCATTCATAATCTTACTGAAGGAACTTTTCATCTAGTCATTCTACCTGGTAGTGAAACACATTAAATAGCATCACCTATTTTCTCATGAAGAACACTTCTAGTAATACAAGGCAGCCTCTTCAGAAGTCTTGGTTTGCTGTAGTGTCCCATTGGGGTCCTATTGTCCTATAGCTGTCTCACTAACTCTGTATTCAAAAATAGTTTTATATGGCTTCAGTTCAGAGATCTCTCTTCATCCATGCTGCTCTTCTACCACACTTGTTTGCCTTCCTGTACAAAAGGATGGAGAATTCTTGTACCGTGAAGAAATTATTCTTGAGGATCATCCAACTCTGCTGGGCCCTTTTGTTCTTCAGAGCTCCCTCCTCAGAGAGTCTCCAAGTATTTCCACAAAAAAAACATAGGTCAGCTCTTGAGAACGAGAGCTGCTATTCATTTTCACAGAATCACAGACTATTTGAGGCTTGCTGTGACATCTTTACATTGTCAAGTCTAACCTCTCCTGCTGAAGCACGGTCAGCATGGGCAGGTTGCCTAAGACTCTGTCCAGCCCTTACCCCTTTCTCTTATTATTTTAAACTTTAACATCATAAACACAAGGGAAACTTCCATTAGTCTCCAAAACCCTAACTATTTTTCCTGATTTATAAATAGCAGGTCCTTGCTGGCTTGCCAAATTCTTTGCTTGTGCCCTGCATGTCAAGCAGATAGCAAGATAAAATTTCTCATGAGTAACATGGCCTTCAACCATGAAGCTTCTTCCTCTAAGATCTATAAAGAACTCTTAATCAGTTTCATCCACTTGTTCAGGTCCTCTGTAGGGAATGTTATAGGGAAATGTTCTAGGGAAGTGTTTCTCTCTTGTTGTTTCCATTTTTTAACCTGCCTGATTCCAGCTATCTTGTTACTCCTTCCAGAGCAGAATTCTACACAGTCAAGTGCTTCTTGAAAATCTCCATTCTGTCTTCCTGGCCTGCCTTTCCCAAAGAGCTCATGTCTACCAATGTACTCAGTAAGATTATATATTTCTGAGTGCACAAGGTCTTCCAATTTTACTTTGTTTCCAGTGATGCACATATTCATGAACACATGCTTAGGACAAGAACACAGATGCACAGCTTTGTTTAGGAAAGTGTGATAGCTTCCCACATCATGCTGTCCTTGAGAACCTCCTATGTTCCATACCATTCTTTAATTTTTCCTTGTACTTTATGTGCTACTCCATTCTGAATCTCCATTTAAGGCTTTCAGCATCTGGTGAATCTATGTCTTGTCATTTAACTATAACCTCAAGCCATCTGTCTTTCTATGCAATATAGATTTGGGATTTTTCTGCACCTACAAGGTCTCTTCAAAGATCCTTTCTGTGTCCTTCTCCTCCGTGATGTTACACCATGCACTCAATTTCTCACTTGTCGCCCCTGTGACTCTTAGGGTGTACAACCCACAGAGGTCAGCCCTGAGGCAGGAGAAATTACAGACACCTCTGTCATCCTGGTACTTGGTCAAACTTGTCCTTCCTCAGGAGCTGTGTCTTGGTGAAAGCCAGGTCATCCTGGGGTGGGGGGTGGGGAAGGGCTGTCAGTGCATGTTCTGTTGGAAACTACAATCTCTGATATACATTTGCTGTTGTAGTCCCATGTGGTCACTTTCACACACCTCTGCATGTCCTGCATGTCCTCATCTATCAGAACCCACTGCTGAGTGCTGATTAATATCTTCTCTTGATATGCTTATCTTCTACAAATTGTTGGAGCTAGACTGTCCAAGGAATGGAATCAGGCTTTACCTGGTGGTTCCAAGCAATAGGACAAGAGGCAATGGGCAGAAACTGATGCACAGGAAGTTCCACCTGGAAATGAGGAAGAATTTCTTTACTGCATGGGTGAGTGAGTACTGGCACGGACTGCCCAGAGAGTTTGTGGAGCCTCCCTCAATGGAGATATTCAAGAAACATCTGGATGCAATCCTGTGCCATGTGCTCTAAGGTGACCCTGCTCAAGAAGGGAGGTCAGGCCATATGAGCCATTGTGGTCCCTTCCAACATTTCCCATGTGACTGTGAAACCTGGTTTAGATTATTTTTGGTAATTAACTTAAGCTGTATAATTTTTACAAGTACAAATCCAGTGTTTTGCAACTGAGAAACAGCAAGAAAGGAGGACCTCCCTGCAACACAGTGACAAATGGTCCTACGGTGCTAAAAGAAAATTTTTTTGCACCCACCTCAAAGAATTGTTTGGGTTCGTTTTTGTTTGGGTTTTTTTTTTTTTGGATAATATATATAAATAGAAAGATCAGCAAATGTGAAATATTGGAATTTGTTCCTTGGGAAATCTTGACTACAAAACTCAGTGCCCATTTATTTAATACATTCAAGCCTGTTTTGAGATTTTAAAGGACAGATGCTCCGGCACCCTTACTTCTCTAGCAGTTTCATTTAAATATTTTAAAATGGCAGCTATATGAATAACAATTTTCAACAACAAAGAGCATCATTTTATCTTGTCAGAAATTGGCACTTACTGTATAAGGTCTGTTACTACAAAATTAAGGCAAGAGCTATTTATTGTTCTTGACTATGAAGTAATTTGGATTGGATGACTTGATACTCATTATAATCTCCTATAAATGCTAGGCTGAGCATTATTAAATAGCAGTTTTAAAATAAACAAAAGGAAGTGCATGATATTATAAAACTATGGAAGTGCTTTTCATAGGATATTGTAAATGCCAAAACATAGATTTAGGAAGGATTAGGAATATTCATGGAAGAAAATTCTGTCAAATACAGTAAAACACAAATATGCAGTCTTCATCTCAGAAAGCAGATTAACTGCTGATTTTTGAAAGGGTTATTTGGGGAAGTATCACTAGGGGATTATACTGACTTTGTTCGCTATAGTTTTTTTCCTAACATTGAATCCTGGACTAGATAAATTTTTGACAAGTTCTAATATGGACATGTTCTTATAAGTTTTGTGTCAACACAAACTCTCCTTGGTCAATACAGACTGAAAAGTTGCATTTACTTTTAACATTTCATCAACATTCCTTTGCTCCAATATGAAGGGCATAACTTTTCTAATACAGAAAGGATGTCTGACTGGGACATTTTAAAACTGCTTTTGAAAGCACTGATTTGAACTAATCCAAATCTGATTTCATGTATACCTCATCTTAGGTGAATAATAACAAAGCACCTTTGTGACAAATATGCTTCTGAACTACTGCTTACAATGCACATGAATGTTACATAACATAGATATGTCCTCAGTTTGAATCATTATATTTAAACTAATCTCACTTCATTACTAACACACAAGGTTCACATTGCACAATCCTATTATTCATTTCCTGGCATTCCATTTATACAGATACATTCCATGTAATATGCTAAATATTTTTTAAGCCTCTAACAAATTAGTATTTCAGCTAGGAAGCATAGTATTGAAATTATTGTATTAACATTCATCCTTGAACTGAAATAGAATTGTTGCCCAAGAAAGCAAGAAGTATTTTATGTCTATTCCAAATGCCTACCACTACAAAATTAGTTCAATAATTTCTAGGGCTAGATGAACAGTTGCAGTGATATTCCTAGAAAGTGAATTTTAAGCTTGCACACTTGAAAGCTCACACCAGAGAAATTGTAATTTATGTGAAATGACACAATAGATGGAATAGTAAGAATCCTAAATCTCCCAAATTTTTGGCACAGAGGTAATTAAGCAAGCCAGGCAAGAGTCTGCATCCTTCAAAACTATACCCCGGTATGCACACAAAATGACTTCACATCATCTTGACATATTACATTTAAACTCTGTACTAAGCAAAAAATCCTGCAGAAACCTATTTTTTTCCATCAATATTACCTTTGGAAAGGCCTATGTCACCTGGAAAGGTAAACCTATGGCAGGTTATAACATTTTCTGATGCTCTTTTCTGATACTGCTCATCAATTTTCTTCACTCTGTACAAGATTTAGGACTAAAATGACTACTGTAAGGTCTCCCCTTAGCAATACTATCGAGTAGTATGACAGTGCAAAATGCGAAACTGTCTTCATTTCACGTTGTTGTATCTACATGTATTGTAGTATTTTATCTACTACACCATGTATCGCAAAGCCATGGCCCTATTGAAGACAGTGGAAATTTTGTCACATATAGGGATTTTATTATTCACAAAACATGAACAGTTTGAATACATAATGTCTTTTATGACCTTAAAAATCATTTTTAACAATGATCTGAAATTGGATTAACATATTTTATATATCATGTTCAAAATTAACGATTAAATAACAAATACAATAAAAATTTATTTTATAACTAACTTCCAGTAAGTGGGGGGAAATCATGTTCCTTCAGAAGTAAGTAGATACAATGATTTGTAAATTACTCAGTTACCTTTATTTATTTATAACTTCTAAGATGCCTTTCAGCTTGTTTCCAGACAATTTTAAAGGTTTGAAATGAATATATTTATGATCAGTCACAGAAAACAAAATCCAGCAAATATAATTTTCTGATGCACATTCTCTAGGCTGAAGCCTAGAGATTACCACCAAGTTTAATTTCTAAAGGATTTTCACCTCTTAACAACAGCATTAAATTAAATTCTGTTTCCTGTACATGGATTGAGTAGGAAGGAGAGGGAGGAGATTTGGGTAGTGAGTAATCCAATTTGTTAGTAAACCCCATGAATTTTAATAGGAGGATCAGAGAAGAGATACTGAAATAACTTCTAATTTACCACAATGTTATTGCATCACTTTCTATTTTCACTCACAGTATTTCCTATATTCTGAATTCATATTTTACAATAATTTTCTTCTTTGTCATATGAGTCAATGAGGCTGAGTTATCAAAGACAGAAAGATATCTGAGACAACAATAAGAACTTAGTAATGAGCATTGTATTTCTTGGAAACTGTATGTAATGTACTTTTCTGAATCAAAAAGAACAGCTCTGATGGCAATTTTAAATATGACAAGAAATGAAAATGTCATTTTCTGATTTTCAATATTCTTGCAAAGCAATCATTAATGACTATATATATTATGACATTCCATGAAGTTAAGTGCATCTAATCAGCAAGTATATATCCATCTTTAAGTGTCTTCCATGTGTTAATGTACATATCTGCAGTAGAGAATCAGAACAGTCACTTACCATATGCTTAGAGCTATTATCTCTCTGGTGTGTTATGCCTATTAGAAGTTTTGCTAAAGACAACAGTTTCATTTCTGAAAAAGGCTATTCTTAATTCTCTTTATTACCCATGTCTTTCTAATCAATGATACAGATTAAAGCCTCCAAAGGTCTTTTCTGGCTTTTTTTCCTTATTAAATTTCATTGATACCAAGTTTGAAATAAATACATTCATTTGAAACCAAAATTAGTCCAAACATAATTACGTTCTGAACATAAGAGGAATTCTCATATCAAAACTACTGACTTTTGTTGTATTTTCAGATATATCATTCCCCTGTGCACCACTAACAAATTCCTTGGATGAAAAACAGCTGTTATCCTAACAAAATGTATTTTGGCACCTTCTTATTCTTTCGTTTCTTGCCTGTACCTCATTGGAGATCTGCTGTTTCATTTTTTGAGTGAGACTAGCAGAAAATGTGACTGTAGCAGGTTGTAGCAGGTCTGATACACTTGGTTCCAGTTAAGTACACTCTTTAGAGACATTTACCTGACATTTTCTCATTCAAGAGTCTCAAAAACCCTGAGAGGTTCACAGAAGGAACTATTGAAATAGTAGCTATTCAAGATTCTGAGATTATTAGCAATCCTTTTTACAGAGCAGTGGGCTGGGGAAAGATGGGAAGGCATGGGACAATAGACAGCAGGGGCACAACAGACTCAGGCACACTGGATGCACTCAAATCCCTGGAACTAAATGGGTTTCATACAAAAGGGCTGAAAGAGCTGGATACTGTGGTTTTTGAATTCAACTGTCTGTCATCTGCAAAGAACTATGATGATGATGGGGAAGTGCCTGACTAGTAAAAATTAGGAAAAAAATGTCTAATGTGATGACAATTTTGCCTTTAGAAAAGGCAAAGTAGCCCATAATGGGTTCAGGTCATCAACATCATGTCAGCCCCTGAAAAGGTCACAAAACATTTACTCTTGGCTTCTATTCCAAGCATATGAAGGATACATGTTTCTGGAGTAGTTGGCACAGATTTACAAAGAGTTTGACAAAAAAACTTTCTGCTATGAAACAAATATTATGTTGATGAGGAGACATTGGTGGACATGTTCTACCTTGTTATTAGTAAAGCTTTAACAGCATTTCCATTTGAAAATTGAGAAAACACAAACCTCGCTTTGGAAAAATGAACTACTAGATTAATTGAAAATTGGCTGTTCCGCCAGGCACAAATAATAGTGATTATTGGCTTAATTTTGGCTGAGAGCCTGCAGCCATCAGAGGCATCCAGAGGTCAATTTTTTGCCCCATTTGTATTCAAAATCTTCATCAGTCACTTGGGTAATGGCCTAGAGCATGCCCACATGGAAATTTGTAGATGACTATAAACTGAAGGGAGTTGTTGGCACAGAATATTGGACCAGAGGGAATTAAAAAAATTTGAGGAGTGGGGCCAGCTAACCCTTCCTGCTTTGTGCTAAGACAAAGCTCAAAGTCAGAAACTATGATGGAAAGTCCTACACATTTTTACAGACTAGGAGCTAACCGCCAAATAATTTCACTTCTGGGAAGAGCTTTTATTGTGTTCCCATGACCAGATTTTGGTAACAGGGGCATGTAGGGGTGAGTTCTGTGGGAAGCTGTCAGGAGCTTCCCCCATGTCTGGCAGAGCCAATGCCATCTGGCTCTAGAATGGGTTCATTGCTGGCCAAGGTCAAGCCAATCAGGAATGATAGTAACACCTCTGTGTTAACATATGTAAGAAGGGAAAAAAAGTTAATGTGCAGATGTAGTTTTGGATAGAGAATATGTGAAAGGAAAAACTCTGCAGACACCAAGGTCAGTGAAGAAAGAGGCAGAGGAGGTGCTTCAGCCACTAGAGCTGAGATTCTTCAGCATGGTGAAGACCATGGTGAAGCAGCTGTCCCCCTGCAGTACATGGAAGTCAGTACGAGCACAGAGATCCACCGCATTCCATGCAGGAGCCCCCTGCCACAGTGAAGGATGCTTGAAAGGAGGCTGTTGTCCCATGGGAAGCCTGTGCTGGAGTAGGCTTCTGGCAGGGACCAGATTTATTCCAGTTGATATAAAATCCAAGGGAAGGTAGGGTCAAGATGTGCCCACCTCATGTTTTGGCTTAACTACCATTTGGCTTTCCTGGGCCCTTCCCCCAGCTGGGACTTCCAGCCATTTGGCCATTCAGGACCTGGGTTAGGGGGCCCAAAGTTGGGATGTGGAGCATATGTCTGGTGTGCCAGTGATTGGCAGGCATTGCAGGGCTGGGATACACGGTGCCTGGGGGTGGGGTGTATGGAGCAATGCATCACCTCAGCTGGGCCAGACTTGACTTGCCCCTGTCCCCGCACATGCACCTGAAATGTTTTAAGCCAGCAGTCTTCTCCAGTCTCTCACATGGGAGGAAGGTGTTTTTAAGATTTATTTCACTGCTCTGATTTTGTTGGCAATAAATTCAGTTAATATCCTCAAGTTCAGTCTGTTTTTCCATGATGGTATTTGGTGAGTGAGCTCTCCCAGTCCTTAACTCACAAACCTTTTGCTATATTTTCTGCCCCCGTCCAGATGATAGAGTGGTTTTGTTGGGTACCTGACATCCAGGCTGGGTCTATCCACCACAGACTTTAAAGACTATAATGAACCCAGAGGGAACAGTGGCATTGCATAGGAGACAAACAGTGCATTGGTCTGTGTTGAGAGGAATATGGCTGGAAGATCAAGGAAAGCTGCTGCTCTCTATCTGGCATTGATGAAGCTATACCCAGAGTATGGCATACAGTTTTTCCTTCATTCCAGTTCAAGAAGAATGTGGAGAAACTAGAGAAGTTCAGGTTTGAGCTTCCATGATGAGCAGGGACCTAGAGCACCTGTGCTCTGAAGGGAGGATGAGGGAATTTTTGTTCAATATAGAAAAGAGTGAGGGAAAATCTAGGAAATGTCTACTGCCGTTTGCCATTTGGCAGCTGCAAAGACAACAGGACGATACTCTTCAAAGTAGCACCAAACAACAGAACAAAACAAAATTGCCATAATTTACGTCTTTGACATTTTAGGCTGGAAAAAAAATTATTAATAAGGCAGTGAAATTGCCTGCATGATACAGCATTGGAACTTTTTGCCTAAAGAGGTCAAGGGACTTCTGTTCTTGGAGATTTTCAATGCTCTGCTGCACACAGTCATTGCTAATCTGGCCTGATATTGGCAACAGTCCCACTTCAAATAGAACATTGTACTAGGTGACCTCCAAAGTTGCTAATTGTTCTTTTATTGCAAATCTTATCAATTTTTATAGGTTTGCAAAGACCTGAGATCAAGATCACAAGAGATACTGACCACAAGAGAAACCCAACTTTCATTAAAAAAAAAAAAAAAGAAACCACCAAAAATCAAACCTGTGGAGAACCTTCATGCAAAACAAACAAAAAAAACAAAAAGCAAAAAAAAAAAAAAAAAAAAAAAAAAAAAAAAAAAAAAAAAAAAAAAAAAAAAAAAAAAAAAAAAAAAAAAAACAAAAAAAAAAGGAACCAAAACACAGAAAATATTTATAAAGGAACCCACCTAAGAAGTGTTCTGATATTTCAGATATTCTCCTGGTATTGAAGAGCCTTACCATGTTCTATGAAATCCAAAATCCAATTTATGCAAATCTAATGCAGTATGCAAGACAATATTCCAGCACAAAAGTGAAGGTCATGCTTCAGAAAGACAAGAAAAAGATAATTATTTAAAGGGATTTTGTTTGGTTTTTTTTACTCATATATAGACAAATTATTTTTTGCATGTTGGCTATACAATGAAATTCATGCAAAATATGAGTTTGCAAGAAAAGCAGCAGCATCCTGTGATGTTCAGAGGCCTTAAAAGAAATAATAAGGCATTAGGTGAGTTAACATAAATCTGCCACCTCATCAAGAGCATTATAAAAAAGAAATTGAAAAAAAACAGGGGTTGAATTACCCAACAACATTATTCTCATACCTCATTATTATAAAACTTTTTCTGAGATTTAAAATGATTGAATAAACATGTTCCTTCATGTTGTAGGATGCAGTTGCACATGCAAGCATGTTGCACTGGAGCTTGGATTTTGCCCCAAGTAGTTAGAAATGTGGAGCAGTAATCTGATATTTTTCTGAAGCCCGAAGACATCAGGTTTATCCAAAACTATGCAGCATGCATTTAATAAAGGTGTAGTGGTAGTAGATGGAATTGCTCTTGATTCTGCCCGCGCCTTTTCAGATAATTTGTTTCCAGGAGCCAGCAAGCACCAATTCCTGTGCTCTTAGGAACAGACATCATCAGCCTTGGGCAAAGGCTAAGCAAAGAGCATTCTGACACTCCACTGCACTTCTGTTTGCCAAAACACCCTTTAGCAACTGTAGTTGACATCCATGTTTTTTGGAAGACTGCCCACCACAAGATGTGCAGTAGGGTTTATATGACTTTGCATTGTGTAAAACTAGGGTGCAATAAATAAACTGTTTTCCTGCTTTTCAATTTACACACAGCATTCAATAAGTATTACCTTGGATATATCTTTCTACTATATATTTCTGGCAAAATGACAAATGATGCAAATAGAAAATCAAATCCTGATGTTTAGTCTGAAGCCTGAAATTTCTTTCCCATAGAAGCAGCTTGAATCAGAGTGTTTCCAGAGGTTTTGGCAAATTTTGGCTGCTAATGTAAATTTCTAAGTACAGTAATAAAGAAGATTTGAATCTGAAGACTGGCAGAGTGATTGCTTGCTGTTTGGCTTCCTATGGTAGCAATCAGAAATGACTTAATAAAGCAGCTGTGGTTCAGGCTCTGCTTTGCAACTTTATCCGTGAAGCAACAACATTATAGTTGTCTGTTAAATTGCATTCCCTCATCTGCTCCTTGTTCTACTCTGTTCTTTAAGACACAAAATGGAAAGAGGATTACTGAAATTCATTGAGGTAGTATCAGATGAACAGGAAGGGAGCTTATCACCCAGACTCTGATCCAACATGGACTAATTTTGCTGACTTCTACCAGCTGTGAAATAGGCATGCCATACAACTGAGAATCTGCACGGTGTGAGCAACAGAGTGCAGCTTCACCTGCCAGCCAGGATTGCTCGTATTCAACAGTCCGTGGGTGCAGTATATGAGATATCTGTGATAGGTACTAAACCCATTGGGGGGAAAATGACAGCCCTTATCACAGCCTCATAGAATGGCTTGGGTTGGAAGGGACCTCTAAAGATCACCGACTATCTCTCCTGCTGTCAGCAGGAATGTCTTTCACTTGATCAGGTTGATCCACTACATCTGGTTTGACCTTGAATTCTTCCAGGGATGGGGGATCATCTGTTAAGAATGAAAAAACTAATTTCAGAGTTTCCATATTTTTCAGAAAATTTGATAGATAAAAGGGTAAAAATACAGATTTTTCACAGGAAGAATTCAAGTTAGAAACACTGAAATTTATAATATGTAAATATTAAATAAAGGCAATGAAAATACTTCAAATGTATAGCAGATAAATATAATGCAGAATGTTAAATATGCATGTTAAGAATCTCATTTTATGAGAAAATTTATCTCAGTTCCTTTGCACAGGGTATTTTATTCTGGAAAAAAATCTGTACATTGAAACATAAACAATTCCCTCTTTTGTTATAAACATAATATATTCAAGGTAATAACTTCCATTCTTGTAAGAAGTCTTAGCAAATCATGACTCCCATTGTTGAAAATTGTACTATTAAACTGTTAAGAATCAAAAATGCTCTCTGCTATACCGATGGAATTTTTTTTTCAATGATTGATCTACATTTTCCAGCATTTACTGTTTCCAGGTTTACAGTGTAGCTATGTCGCTGGCAGCCTCCTTTAATGTGCAATATTAATGTGCAGTTGTCAGTAAATATCTCTTGTACCTCATTAAAACTTTTACAAAATAGGTGATTCTCTGAAAGGAGCAAAATCAACAGTATCATCTGATTCTGAATCAATGAGCTCATGAGCTGTGCCAGTGTGCCAAAACAGCAGCCCATTGCTACTAGTTTTAAATACGTAAAAAAGCATTTGGAAATTGTCCGATTAATTTCCTCAGAATCCAAAGGGCTATTTTCCAATATACTTGGAGAATTTAGTGTATCCCTATTGAGAGACACAGCACTACGCTTCCTCACAAAACTATGTAAGCCATATTTCAGTTCTATCAGGGGGAAAAGAAAAGTTGGATCTTACTCTGCTCAATCATCTTATGCAAGGTTTTTTTCTTCTTTTTTTCCTCACAGCAGCAGTAACTCCTTGTGACTTTCTTGACTTATCAATAACTGGAGAACTCAAAAATCATGTTAACTGTGCAGCATTCCCTGATTCAGTAAATCTATTACTATGAGTTATGACAATAACAACATACAAAGGTCTATCCATAATAAAAACATTAAAAAAAAATAAGAAAAGGGAATTTTTGGATACTCTTCCATAACTGATTTGAAAATGGCTTTCATCTTGGAGTTGCACTGTTGAGAGTATTCTTCCCAATTATACTTTGGATTCAGTCTTTTTAAGAAGTGTTAGGACATTTCTAATCCTCCCATTGAAGATTCTGATATCTTTGAAAGAGCTTATTTTTAAGAAATTAATAAAAACAAATACCTAATATTTTTATTGTTACCACCCTTTCTGCCATTTTTTTTCCCCAGTCCTGCTAAGTAGAGGGTGGAGGATATCTGGGTTAAGACTCCTTTGTCTCTCTGTCTACTCTGCAGTACTTGGCTTGATGAACTAGGTGACTTTTGTGTGTGTTCTGCCTATTACCTCAAAAACTGACATTGACCTACTGTAGGATTTTCTCTTTTTCTGTGCAAAGGATTTTCCATATTCTTAAAACCTGGTGCAACTCCAGGTGGTCCCCATGAGGAACTCTTCAGAAACCTAGTTGGTACTTTGTTTCATTAGAGTTTTGCTTCAAGACACTTCACATATTTGCATCTTCCTTAATTTCCAAAGTTAAATAACAATGTTTAACTTTTATTTGGATTCCAGGATAAGTGGAATCCATTGCAAAGCTAAGAAGATTTGGACTTTGAAATTAACAAATTATTGCAATTCAGTCAAATATGCCAATTAGTCTTTGGCACAAATATTCAGTGACAAGTGTTATGGCAATCAACGTTATTTATTAAAGTACCAGGGATACACATCGAAGCACACTGTCTTCTTGTTAAAATATAATGAAGGCACTGCTGGATGTAATAAATACAGAGGAAGAGTGTTTTCTCAATAAGAACCCAACCAACCAACAAATCAACCAACCAACCAACCAAATTATTTGGCATACTGTTTTTGAAGATTGGGTGATCTGGTTCTTTGTTTTTCTCCTATTATATGTTTCACTGATTGGCACCAGATAACATGAACCAAAGATTGTTTTTTGTTGTTTGTTCCCTCACCACATAGAATTTGATAAACTATACTGCTAAGGAGTCTCACTGATTTGTATTTCTTTGTGGTTTTTTTTTAGACTAATAATACATTAAAGTCTATATAACATGGAAAATTGCAAGCATTTTGGCTACAATAACAGACATTCCCTATAGACTCAGTCCCACTATGAGTAGGAATTCGTATGAATTTTGTACCTACTTTAGTGCCCTCCAATGCCATTTATTGAAAACCATCATACTGTACCTTGGTCTTCTTATTCTATTCCTGGACACATCTAGCTCCTGAACTTTATTAATTTTCAGATTTTTTGTAATGCTCTCTTTTTAGAAGAAAAAACCATCATAGAACTGTCTCTGTTTGATTGCTATACACAGCCTGTCCACATTAATGAGTATGATTTTTCTACAACAGCCCTGGCATAGGGGTCCCTTTTAAACTAGTTGTTTGTCATATTTAACAAGAACTACCAATCATAAAGTTATGATTTTAAACTGAATACAAAGGGACATAAGGAAGATTTGCATTCATATATGAAAACTTTCTTCTTCACTTTCATGGTTACGAAGATGGTCTAGTGATGAGAAAGGTCTCAGTCTGTGATAGGTGCAAAAAAAAATTCCCACTCTATTTAAGATATATTCCTTCCTCTCCGATGCTCCAAAAGGTTTTCCCATTACATAAGACTAATATAACTGTATTAAAAGACTTGGGTTTGAAGATATTTGAAGGAGAAAGGTGCAACCACTCCTCACTGGATCAGTCCTAGCAGTCTCAATCATGATGCCTGTTGAGGCAGCTTTAGGTTTCTCTAGAACTCCTGCTTCATGCTGCCAGTCAATAATAAGCTAACTCTTAAACTAAGTGTAGTATTAAGGTACTAGTGCTATCAATCCTACAGGTAGATGGCAATGTCTTGCTAAGAATGAAACTTTCCATCCAGTGTAGGTTTAGCAGCTTTGAAATATGCATTACTGGCTTCTGCATCTCAAAGATCAGTGTAGGAAGCTCTTTCCTTGCCTCTTCCTCATTTCCCAGAGCACTGCTCAGTGTAATTCCTTGCCATTTTCTCTCAATATTTTCTGTAGAACACAGCACTCCAGTGTTAGTTTGTTTTCACAAAATTAAATTGAATAACAATAAATCATCATGGGCAGTGGTCCAGTGGCCTGGTACATATTAGGAGACACCCCAGCATGAATTGTGCATATGATTTAGGCACACCTTTTATTTTTCAGGAAGGAAATCCAGACAAAATCTTAAAATTTGAAGTAAAGCACCAGACTTCTGTTGAAATATCTAGGTACAGCTTTCATATTTAAGATATATTTGAAAAAACATCTTACTTATGCTAACTTCTATTGATATGACAAGGACAAAAAGTACTTAGCACCTGATGGAAGTTGTTAGTTCTTACAAGATTAAGCCAATGATATACAGTATGATGGTAAAATGGAATATGACTGCAAATGTGGCATCTGAAATTCTTTTATAAATGAATGGACATTCTCTAGTTTGAAACCGCAACCTATTTTTTGCTTTCCTTTCAAATATTTCAAGCTCTAAGGGTAGCAGTAAAGCTTCTTTTCACAACAGTATCAGGAAAGAGAATCAAAAACCAGAAAAAAATTCGTTTGGGGAAATTAGGGATGAAATACATATCTATGCAATGCAACATATCAGTCATCATCTTTTTCTTAATCAGTGACTTAAAACAAGCTCCAGAACTAAATTTAGTCATGCAATTTGCAAGCCAGATTTTCCAAAATACTGGGAAATTAACAGCTCCCATAAATTCTTGCAGGAGGTTGCTGAATTCTTGGTACTTGTAAGTATTAAAACCCAAGTGTCACTGTCTAAAAAAATGTTTGGAAACCTAGCTTCATGCATCTTTTTTGAAAAATTGTATTCTCTAGCTGAATGCATCATGGGGTGATGTAGTTTTGATTTTATTCATTGCAAGGAATGAATAATCAAATAATTGCTAACTGAGAAGTGAATACAAATTTATAGTTCAGGCATCTAGAACATAGAAAAATGTATTTTCTCTCTCTTCCTGGAAACAGCTCGTTGAAATAGGGGTACTGAAAATACCATTATGAGATACTATTCAGTTTGGTTGTGTGTTGGGTTTTTTGGTGTGTATAAGACAAGGAAACTTATACATGTTATGGTTTTATGAATCATTTTGAAAAAGAGTAGTCATTTCTTATGGACACTTGGTTGTATTGTAAATGGTTTTGAATTAGGATATTCTCAAGCCTTAGTAATGGTCACTGCAAAGATAGCACCTTTTCCCCTCAGGCGTATTTCAATTTGATCTTACGTCTTCAAATATACTGCATTTCACTTTCCATACAAAAAAAAAAAAGGTAGAGGAAAACTCACCATCCCATCATTAAAGGCTTGACAATGCTATCTGTATATGTTACTTGTTTTCTAGATAAATAATGATTTTCCAAAATAAATTATGAGAAACCGCTTCTGTCTGGGTTTCTAAAGAGCTTAATGACTTTATAGCTATTTATTTCAATATCTACAGTTTTCAGTTTAAGTAGTTTCCATTTTATTTCTATTTATTTCCATTTCTACTTTTAACCTACAGCTCTGGGAAGACAGGAAATAACCCTTGACAAAGAAAAAACCTTACTGAATCTTCAAATTCACAATAGTTCTCACTGTATGCCAAAATTCTTAACAAATTCATAAGGGATAAAAATAAACAAGTACAACTTCAACATTTTAAATCAGATGCAGAAAAATTCTATTACAGTTTGGAGTACACAGTCTGTGCAGAAGATTCTATTATTTCTAAGAATTTTACTGGCAAATCTTACCTGTGGTATCCTGGTGGCAATGGATCATTTCTGTATTTTCACATGTATTTCTAATGAGAACAGCAATTTCTATGTTTATTTAAGGCCTGTAGATTTCCCCCAGAGTCATCCTATCCAAACATCCAGTGCTGTTGGTAATGGCTATTTCCTCTCACTGCAGACTTAAGAGGCAGTTTCCTCAAGGACCACTACAAGGGGTGACACATGAAAATTTTTCCTCCTCCACTCTGCTTCCACAGGTACCCCAGGGTAATTTTCAAGTTCTGTTTGACTTGCACTATATTTTGAAAGTTATGATTGATTTCAAATACAAAATTATTCAGAGCATATTTCTGTGAACATTTATATTCTGGGCTTCTGTCTGAATGTCTCCTCTACATTTGTATAGGTAGGATTTGCCTCAACTGATGCAGGGAAAACATCTTAAAAGCAGCATAGATAATGTAATTGCTTAAAAGTATACAAAATAATACCAGGGAAGTGGCCTTATCACTGAATTTTAAACTTGTTTAATTAATGTTACTTGATGCAAAAAAAAAAAAAAACAAACAGATAATATATGCCTTTTCAGTCTCGTTTATGTCTCCTTTTTCCTTTAACTGACTTGCACAATATTTTAAAATTTTATATACTTTAAGAAAATAGACCCCTTCCATAGAGTTTAATTTAAATGATATTCCAGATGCCTGTTACACAATTTAATAAATGCAGGTTCATAACCTCCCACTCTTTTGTGAAGAGTAATGTTGAATTATGAAGGTTTGAAAAATCTGTAAAGAAGAGAATCTTCAGGAGTGTTTTGCTGATATAGGAAGCTAATACATTAGATGAATGGTGGCATGTGAAAAGAAGAAAAATGAGAGAAAAAAGTGGTGCTAAATGAATTCTTTCTGTACAGTCTGATGACTAGTACACTCAAATGACTGAAATACTCATTTCTCATGAAAGTGTCTTAAACTGAGTGTCATGTTTTTAAACAAGCAAATAAAACTCAATCCTACTTAAATTAGAAAAAAACATCTCAACTATAGCTAAAAATTTTACAGCCTATTCTTGTTCTTCTTGTTTTTTCTTTACATCTATTTTTTTTTCTTGAAAACAAAATGCTGAAAGAGAAAAAGAGAAAGTATGGTTAACAATCTGAAGCAAAGATATTTATTAAAATTATCCAGTCTTGCATTTAATGCATACCAATAACTTTTGAAAGCAGAAATGATGCAATAACATATAATACTTGATTTTAAAAATATTTTTTTCACTTTTCTTTAGCCAAGTATTTCATACATATCTGAGTTGAAATGAATGCATAAGTCTACGCAGATATGTCCCTCACTGTTACTTATCAACACTAAAATGCAATCAAGGATCCTCTTTGGGAACTGCATTCCCATCAAAATGCTATTAAGCAATCAATTATTTAAAGCATGGCACATGACATTGACATTGTTCATTACTTTATAAGAGTCATTAAGCTTCAGAGTAACGATTTCATCTAATTATAGTCATCCTTGTTACCCAGTGAACACTGCTTTCCCCTTACTGCTCTCTGAATAATGCAAACCAAAGAACTTGTTGATACAGAACAAGACTTTTCAATTTGGTCCACAAACCATTTAGGTTCAAATAAACGAACATACAACTTGGGTTACATACATACATACTAGAAACATGTAGTTATCCATTTATGTCTCTAAGGAAAAGTTTCAGAAGCCATTGAAATGGTGAGAAATCTCTCACTCAATTCCTGTTGTTTTGCATCCAGTATTGCATGATATCTGTTCTGATAAGATTTTTTTTTTGCACTGTTATCACTTATCTTTACTTTCTACCTCTTAATTTTGATCTTTCTCCAAAAATTGGAAAGGCTCACAATGTCAAATCTTGTTCTCTCTTTAGCCAACAGTATGAGTCCAAGCCTTTATGCTGAACCTGTTATTTGAGGACCAGAGAATAACTTGCTTAAAAAATACCAACTTTCTTTTTCAAAGAGACCTCAAATCAATCATTTTTTTAAACTTAATTTCCTTGCACTTTCTGCCTTTATTAGCTATATTCCTGTTTGTATAACTGTCACAATGTTTTTAGTTATTTTCCCCCCATAACATTACATTAGGTGCCCAAGATCAATAAGTGATCCTTTAAAACCTTCAAATCTTAAGTTTCCAGGCTCTAGTCTCCAGTCTTCTGACCTGACCTGCAAGTTTGGCTCTTTTTTTTTTTTTTTTTTTTGAGGCCAGATACCCACCAAAGCTGCTCTATAACTCCCTTCCTCAGCTAGGCAGGGGAGACAAAACATGAGGAAAAGTTCATGAGCTGAGATAATGAGAGGGAGAGTCACTTACCTGATAGCATCACAGGCAGAACAGACTTTGAGAAATTAGTTAGAATCATAGGCTATCCTGAGTTAGAAGGTACCCACAGAGATCCAACTCCTGGCCCTGCACAAGACAACCCCAAGAATCCCATCATGGATCTGAGAGTGTTGTTCAAATGTTTCTTGAACTCTGGCAGGCTTGGTGCTGTGACCACTTCCCTGGGTACCCTTCCCCTCCTGGGGAAGAGCCCTTTCTTAATACCCAACCTAAACCCCCCTGAAACAATTTCAGGCCAATCCCTTGCATCCTGTCACTGATCACCACACAGAAGAGATCAGTGCCTGCCCCTCCTCTTGTCACAAACTGGCCTTTGTGTCTGCAGAGCTGTTCCTCTCATATACTCACACTCCTCAGCTATAAGATGTACTGTCAAATGAAAACCATCAACAAGTGTGCCCAAGACCGTCAACAAGCCATCCATAATCAACTTTTTTCTTTATGGTGCTCTACTGTGGCTTTTCTTTTACCTGAAAATGTTATCACCTTTTTATGTTTATTGGTCAGGACTTATTTATATCAGCTCAAGACTTCCTGTTACTTAACAAGCAGGACAATACTTGTCCAGCAGGATTTGGAGTCACCCAGAACTATAGAAAAATGAGAACACTGTGCTTTATGTATTTTTAGTCAGCTCCTTAAAACACTTGGAACCAAGAGTTTCAAGGCCTCCAATTTGATTTATCTTCTCTCTAGGGAAAAAATGGGAAACTGGATAAATATGAAGGCCAGCCATGCAGGACCACCAAACACAGACAGTGAAGGGAAAATAACAGCAACCTGCATTCTGTGTTTCTTATATGGGCCTCTGGATGACTGGTGGATTTCTTCCCTGAGTAACTAAGAAAAACAAGCCCATAGACAGTTAGCTTAAGTTCACTAAAAAAGGAAATGTATTTCCATCCAACTTTTCTTTTAGGGAAGCCCAGATTGAGAGACTTGTTTTGAGAGTTGTATCATATACCAGTTGTTATTCCTGAAATGAAGACAGCAAGAATGAAAGGAATAAAATACTCTTGAGTCATGAAGAAAATATAGAAGAAACACTGATTACATTTTCAATAATCTGTGTAAGTACATTAAATAAGACTTTTTGATTATATTTACGGAGTGAAATATAATGAAAAATAAATGGGAGGAAATCACTATTTATAGAGAAGCCACAGGAAGAATAAAGGACTAACTTAATCTTATACATAATTTAAAGCAAGTTATTCACTCAACTGTCTCTTTCTATATAGTGCTGTTTCAGTTTTCCATGGCAGTTTAGACTGAACAGTCACAGCTGTCTCTTCTTTTAATATTAATAGAGAGGGAGCTGTTCTGGAGACATGGTGGCTGACCCAAGCACAGATTGTTTATGGCCATGTATGATGTAGGTGTCACATTGTGTTTATAAACATTCCAGTAAAATCATAAGGTATATTAAGACAGACTGGGCTGTAGTAGCTGTTTGTATTTACTCTTTTTTAATACTTTAATGTCTGGAAGGTTTTAGGTTTATTAGGTTTTGACTGAGTTGTTATACACTACTTTTAATTGTGAGTCAGAACGGAAGCATAGCTGGAAGGTATAAATGGAATCAGTTTTTCATCTTCTTCTCTTAGTACTTGCTTAACTAGATCAACTCCAAGATAATTTCAACACTTCTTATTTTGAGTATCATCTGGAAAAGAATGCTCTATTTTTTCTAACCCCTCACATCATGTAAAGAACAATTACACTCAATGGTGCCATTCATTAGCTTTTATTTTTAAAACAACTTAAGAAAAAATAAGACAGAGTATACCCTTAAAATTAAGTAACTAAGTTCAAAACCAATACCAGTGGGCAGAAAGAAAGAACACCTCCATTATCAAGTAGGATTTGACTGCAGTAGCATTTTGATTTTTAAATTCAAACCTATTTAGGAAGGTTCTTCAATTTTCTTCATATGTTCTCTAAGCTAAATCCTAGTACTCTCAAAATGAATGAATAAAGAGATACTAATTAAACATTCTTCATGTAAATTTTTCACTCAGCTGAAGCATCATTCTTTAAATTCATTTTTGCAATCAGATTGAAATTTTTTCCTGCTGAATTACATTGCACCAGTCTGAGTCTCAGATCTGCTGTATAGTGAATGGTGCCAAACATACTGGCAGTGTTATCTGATAAATACATATTAATTTAAATAAATAACAGATGTTTTACTTCCCTCTGCTTGCTGAGCAATTTGAGCAATCAACCTTTTTTACATGAAAATTACATGATGTGGAATTAAATTTCAATCTATAGTGCATCTTAGTTCCAACTTTAATAAAAGGATGATTCGAAGAGCTGCAAGAAATAAAAGAACCATCCATAACCCCAAGCTCCCCCCCAAAAAAAACCCCAGAAAACAAACCCAAACCAAGAACAAAACCTTTGCTAGCTACAATTTATAGATTATGCATTTTTTTTCCTCTAGGAAGCCACATACTCTAGATGTTTTAATATCTTAACAAACACTCATTAAGATCTCTGCAAGTCACACTGCTAGAAATTGGAACAAACCTATTTTTTCATTAAATGTTCAATTAATTCTCACTCAGTTCTTTCAATGCCCATTCTTCATATATTTCATGTAATTAAATATTTGTCAAATTTGCATTTCCAAGTCTTTGAGTTAAATACAAGGTTAGCTGAGACAGATAATGCACAGTTTGGACTAAAATTATTTTTCACCTGCCAGATAATACTATTTTAACCAATAAATCTAACAAGTGTAAACAGTCACACACTTAAAGCCAGTGCATAAAAAAATATATGTATGTATAATACACTTAGCAGATATTTCAGAATTATTTTATCTTTATGGATATTCTTTCAGGACATTTCTTATCCCTTTGGCACTCTGGCAATAAGACTTCATGTTCATCTCATGCTTTCAGTAGGTTTGTCATTACCAAATTCTGCCTGCCAGAATTTTATTTAACCTCAGACTTCATTAGGACTGGACATACATGCTTCTTTATATGAATGCTCATGGACTGTGATCAGTAGCGCTGCTTAATACCAAAGTACCATTTTTTTAAGATAGAGCAAGGTAATTTACTGTGCTTTTAAAACAAAGTTAACTGTCTTTGTTAAAATCTTATCTTGTCGTAGTAAATTAAGCCAGCTTTTGTTCTGTAATCATTTTCTTTGCTAACACCTTGTCCTCAATAAAGTCCTGTCTTTACTCTTCTGTGTCTGTTTTCTCTCCATCATTCAGGCCAAGATCAGCACCAGATGTTCATCAGTGAACTTAACTAAAGCACTCTGAACCAGTGGCTGTTGTCATAGCAAATTATCTAGTTAACTGTTGGGGAGGGTCTGTGGCATTTTTACCTACCTTCATCCTTCTTCACTATGTCAGGTTCTGTAAATATTATCACAACAAAGAGATCCTAACTCCCCAGATAAAATTACAGTTTAGCAAGTTATTGTTGATATTTCCAAATGTATTAATACCTAGTGATCTGCATACCTTATTCTAAGTAAATATCACATTTACTTAGAATTTTTCAACAAAGTTGAAATGAACAAGTTCGGAGGAAAATGTTGATTCTCAAGAAAAAAGAAAGATAAATTTAAAACAAAAAACAAACCAAAATGCCCAGCCCAGCAAACAAACAAACAAAACCAAAGCAAAAAACACAAAGCAAAGATGCCTGAAAAAAAAAAATTGATTTATCTAACTGGATTTAAGGTATTTATTTTGAGGAATTCCGAAATTAATCCATTTCTACTCTACTAAATTACAAGGTGCCTCCATAGACTAGCATAAGCATCTTGCATCCACGGATAGAAATGGACTGCTAATTAAGGAACATACAATTTCCATGAGACTATGATGCATGTCAGAAAAATATTTGCATTGCTAGACTTTCAGACAATTGATTAGTAGAATGCAGCTGCTTTTCAACACAGAGATCCCAAAGTCATCTAAACTTTCATTTTAGTTCTGCTAAACTAAATTTGACAAGCAGACAACACTGAATCACAAAAATCGATACACCAATGAATCACAACAGACCATCACAAAAATTATCTAATACCTCCAGACACTGAGCACCTAAGTTCATTGGAGGAAGCAGTAGGATGCTAAATTTAAGTCTTTATCAAACAAAGCTACTGAAAACAGGCTACTGAATCTGCATTTTCTAACTATGGCCTATCAGAAGGTTTTTCAATCATTTGGATGTAAAATTTCAAACATAATTAATGTGTTGGTTTTCTTTTGCTAAGTCGGTAGGGGAAGAAATTGTTCTCAATAAACTCCACGTATTCAACTCCAAATTACCTTGACAACCTGAACCATACATTTCTGGTAAAGTCTGTAAAATGTTTAGAGCTGTGGGGCTTTTTGACAATTATGCAAACCACCAGATATTGATGACTGGAAAAAGTAACAGATACAGCTGTAATACTGATTAGGTCACAGTAAATTACCTCATGCTGTCGTTAACCTTTCAGTTCTCAACTGCCTAATGTCTGAGCTAAAATTTATACATTTATATTTTTAGTGGGAAGATAAATTGAGATTATTAAATTTATGTCTCATTGCTATCATCAATGTTGATAAAAATAATGGGCAAACTAAGTTCCCCTATTTACAGAAGTGCTAAAATTTTCCTCTAAGTTTTTCTAGCTCTATCATTTTAAATTTTTTTATATTTGAAATAAAATTTCAGCCTTACAGGCTGAAACCTTACAGGTACAGAGGCTGTTACCTTACAGCTAACAGAGGCTGTCTTCCTTGACCTGGAAAATTTTAAATGTTTGACTTGGTCTTATTGTTTCCAAACAGAACAGTTACATTGAAGTTATTTCTTAGTCTAGTTACTTAACTGTGCTCAGTTGAGAATTTCAGAGGGTTTGGCATCTATTTTTTGACTCTATTGCAAAAATAGAATATCTACTTATTTTTACAATTTTAAACACCATATATATATTCTGGATAGCATAAAAAGTTAAATGTACAATATTAAATCAATTGACCCAGCCATGAGACAGAAGAATCTGGAATTAAGCATTTCTATTACACATTGGGAGAACAATTTTATTTTGGTACTGTTACCCACAATATCAAATAAAAACTTTGAAAAGCTCTGATGCAAGATGAACTTGCAAAAGCTTTGGTATAGCTCAGGTGAGAACAGAAAAAAGCTCCTGAGGAGGCTTTTCTGGATTTCCTTTCATTCCATTGAACCCTGGTGTCAGTGGTGGAACTCCTTTTTCTGAAATGTGTTTTTTCATAATGTGGAAACATTCCAGTCACTATTGAAGTTCCAGTCACTGATCTGTGAAATCCTTTGTGGCAATGTCTTTTGGGGAGAGTGTATTTAGGGGGCAGTGGGAGGCACTGGTATGGAGTATGGTATAAGAGTATGACTAATAAAACTGAAGTCAAATATTTCTTTATGAAAGTTACCTACACAAGAGATAATAGATACACAATTCTCAATAAATTATTTCATATTTTAATGCAAAAATAAATGCATTTAGCAAAAGAAGAGATTTGAAATGTGCCCCAAAATAAGATACACCTCAATTTTCCTCAGCTAGCATGAGAAGTAGGAACAAATCCAAACCTCCAACCAGAAATAAGAAAAACACAAGCTTAGCACTAAAGGTGATACCCAAAATCAAGGCCCATTAATATAGTCTACCCCCTTCCTTGCAGTCCACTATCAAATTGGACACATCATCCTAAGTCTGAAAGACATACTATCAACCTAACCTTATGACAAGGTATGCCTCCATGAGTAAGCAGTTTTGAAAAACAGCTACATCATCCTAATAAATACTCACCAGCTCTAGCTGCAGGTAATCCATGCAGTCAATCCATGAGGGGTTACCTTCAGTTTTATCCACTGAAGTCGTGCTTTGAGATCCCCTTGGAAGAAATGTCATAGTAGATCAACTTCATTTGCCTATGGGGTGTGTTTATTTCTTGACTGACCAACCAACAGGTCAAATATACAATAATCTTAAGAACTTCCCCTGAGAAATAAATCTTGTGCAACTTTTGTAAGTAGGATCTTTCCAGAAAATTAAGGTGGCAGCCTCAGTATTCCCTGCTTTTATTTCATTAGTTTTACCCCATGGGAGATTTAATATATCTTTTTTTCTAGAGTTTTAAGAACTGCAAGCCATGTGTTATCATCTCTATAACTTTGAAAATGCAAATGTAGAAAAAGATTAGCTACTTGTGTAGACTTTTGCATTTCATACAGCACTGGATGATGTGAATTTCTTGGATGATTATGGGACAGCCTCAAAATTCTATGTATGGCAAAAGGATGACACTTTGTATGGACAACATATAGAACATTATTATTGTTAATAATGTGATATGAACCAGATCTACATGAGAAGTATCAGATGCCTTTGTTTTCTAATAATAAATTTCATGTAAATTTTCTGAATGGAGACCCTTTCATATAACTACCTGTCTAGACTCCTTCCTGTTTTATGAAAGTTTATGTCATAAATGTCCCTAGGGTGAGCACATATTTTTCTCTCTAGATCGATGATTCTGAGCTAATTCATCCATCTCTGTAGTATATTATCTGAAGTGCACAGCTGCCACAAGACTTTATCATCTGTTTTTCCTCATCACAGTTGCAAAGTTCTTTCTTCTCTAAGTTTCACTTAAATTCCATATTTTTGTTCTTTTTTTACCTTACTTCAGTTGTGTTTAGTTTGTGATTTTTATTAGAGGGTAAAATAAAAATATTTCTATAATGGAAATGCTGCAGAATACGAATTAAAATTATTTATTCTTGTTATGGTAATACAGCCAATCAGCATAAAATAGGCTAGATTATGATAGTTGTGTGCAGAGTAATCTCTTCTATAGACAATTTTAGATAAATTTCGAATACAGTAGATCAAAGGCATGCCACCACAATAACATTAATAAAAAATGTCAAAGCATTTCGGTCAGATAATTTCTGTGTAATGCCAACTGGCTTATAATGTATGACGAAAGTTCACTCTAGAGGTAAATGGAAAATAGGTTTTCAGCTGCTCTTTGGAATAGATTTTACTTTCAGTGTTTGAGGTACCTTTTAGAAACAAGATTAATTTTGTGTTATGTCTCCTAGATTGTGTGGGTATTCTTTAAAAAGTAAGGTACAGACTTATATATAAAAGTATCAGTACCAATATACTGAATTACCTCACCAAATAGACCATCATCTACATTTGGAGACTTGTCTATGTTACAGGTACACAAACAGTAATTGAAAAGCACATGTATAAAATCGAGTCATTATTGTGTTCCTCCATCTACAATGTGAGGGAATTTCACACTTCCATGGGAGCTGCTGGGGCCATGAAAGAGTGCAAAGTAGCTAGGAAAGTGTACAGCTTAGATTCAGTGGCATGCATTTTCAACAATCAGAACTATGGATGTGAGGTAAAATGTTTTTCTCTTTTTACCAGGATCTAATTTCTAGTAATTCTTGCTCTGATCAGGCCCTCTTGGGGCATTGGCCAGCAACAATCAATCACAGCTGATGTTTCTGTGACTCATTCAAAAGAGGTCTGTCATGTGGATAGCTCATGCCATGTTGTTTCCATTCTGTCTCCAGGCTATCTGAAATTATGTTGAATTACCGTCAAAAGTAGAAATGGATTTTGTTGAACTGTAAACCAGCAACTCTTTTGAAAGTTGTTGTTTTGCTGACTCATTTAATCCAGGGAAGGAAAGGAAAAGGACTGGAACTAATTTGGGGCATTTCTAGCTCTTTCTGCAGATTCCCGGAGATGCAACGGAATTATTAAGTAATATAAAGTAATAAAGTCTTCCAAGAAGTTAAGACGGATGTGCATACTTATCAGGTCTATTTTTTTTAAGTTGGAAAACAGAATTGATTGCTAAAACCAAAAGATTCAATTCAAAGTAACACAAACCTGAATAACAAATCTCCAGGATATTACAGAGACAGTCTGAGAGCATCTATAAAATATGAAAGTAGCTTAGATGTAATTCAAAACAAACCATTTAAAGTCACCAAAACCACTCTAGAATGTTCATAAAATTCACAGTGCGTGACAAGTACTGTTAGAGCAATGATTCTTTGCAGAGGTCCTGAAAGAATCTCTGATCCACATACAAGGTGAAAAATGAAGCACTTGTATTATTAAAGGGCTTGGAACATTCGAGTTCTCTGCTGATGTGATTTCTACTATCTATATAATATTATAGAAATTTCAAAAGGGAATAAAAAAATCTGAGGAAAAATATTGCATAGGAAAATCAACATAACTTTAAAAGATACTGCTAGAAATTAAAATCATACTAATCATTAAAATAATTTGTTTTAATGGAAACCTGTAGTAATTAGGGTGAAAAACTACAAAAGAGCAAAAAATCTATGAATCCATAGGAATAACATTCAAATATTTGCATAGAAATTTTTGTATTAGTTGATAACAGTAGTTGTGAAACAAATGTAATTGACCCATACACTAGGTAGTATTAAAACGTTGCCTATAGAAGGAATAATTGACATTACAGGAATTTGTGCACAAATGTGTCTGTAGTTCTATACCTTCCACAGTTTTGAATAATTGAAATTAAGAGGCAGTGTGGGTAGGTTCTCTCCTCTATCACAGTAAGGCAAATCCTGAAATATTTTGGTTTCTGCCTTGTAATAAGACCAAATCATGGGCTATGTACATCAAGTTCCATTTTTTCCTAAACTTTACATGTTTATTTTTACACATAGTCCAAGTCTAAATGACTAAACCATTGACAAGCCCAGGATGAGAATTTTTAATTTAGTCCAAAGACAGCTGATATTGAGCAACATATTTGGAAAAGAGAAGCAATATTTAGGTCCAGCTAGCTCATACTACGTCAGAGTGGCAGACTTCTTTATATCTTAATAGCATTTTTATGTAGTTTCTGCATTCAGTATTCTCTCAGTGGATTAGCTTACACATTTCTAGTCATATTTTTCACTGTAAATCTCTTTACACTGTCAGGTAGTATCACACAGTGTGTGTTTTCTGCAAAATGTATGTGCTCCACAATGCTATATTCCTCTTCTGAGGTTCATTGTTTATGTAAAACCAACTGACAGGATCCTTTGTTATTTTATTATTGATGTGTTATTTTCTTTGTGTTTTATTCAGGGAGATTTTTTTCTGGTAAATTTTAAAAGCACTTTGCAAAGTATATAATGAAAAGTTTGTGCTATGTTATTACCTAAGAAATTGCTAAAATTGTTTGGGTTTTTTGTAGATTGAAAGTAATGACATGGTGTCTTGGATTTCCACCTAATGCATTGGAAAAAACGTATTGTTAAAATATTCATCTAAAAGGAAAACTTCAGATTTAATACTTCAGGGAAGCTTCAGTTGAAGCTGAAAAAAGCTGTACAACTCTAACGTAGGCAAATCTGAACTGGTTTGAAAATGATTTCAAGACAATATTAAAATAAGAAAAGAAAGAGAACACCCAGGTCATTCATTCAAACTCAGTATAATTTCATCAACTTCATTAGAATTCTAGGATTTTGTCAAATTTAAGCTCTACTTCATTTAAAATTTTAGGAGTATTTGTTTCTAACAAAGAGTCTTGCTTATATTTTACTTTAATATAAAACAGAAGAAAGAACTAAATAAACATATTTATTCTACCATACACAAATGAGTGGACAATGGTGGACAACTTCACTGTGCTTTTTTCATTTTGCTTCTATCAAGTTAAACTAATAATGAACAGAAATACAGGACCTGAACTTTGAAAATATGTTTTTTGGAATCCTAGCATGGTCACCTCATGGGATCTAAAACAATAACTCATTTTTTACTTACAGATTCATCAGTCATTTCCCTGAGGTGCAGTCTGTAGTAGTTCACAAACTCCTAGGGGATTTTCAAAGACATTTTGCATTGTGTGTGATGACTCATGTAGTTCTAGTTCAACAAATTGAATCAATCCATCACTATATCTAGAATGGCAGTATATTATATATTATACAATAATTTCATGCCCTGAAAAATCAGCTTCTTGTTTCTGATATTCCCATTTTCTGTGGGTTAAACAAACATTTTCACTCTGTGTAGCATCAAGACAGCTTTTCTGAGCTACAAAATAATAAATTAGAATGCATATATATATACACACACACAAAATCTATTTTATCATAATATTCTTTTACGCATAGTATTCCTCATTTGTCTTCTTGCTCATTCCCTCAGTTTTCTTATACCACATGCTCTAAAGCAATGCTTTTCTTCTTAGTTTTGCCTTAATATTTTGCCATGCTGGGAGCTCACAGATTTTACCAGCAGATTGATAGCAGGGTGGCTTAGTGGAATCATTTTTATAATTATTTTTTATTCATTTTTGATTGCAAGCATTATGATTTTGACTGAGGTTGCAAGCTTGGGGAAGAAAAGAGTTTCTTGAAAACATTCAAACTGTTTTGAAAACCTCCATGTCAGAGTAGATATAATCTAATCCCAGTGAATGCTACAATTCCCCCAAGGACTTGATTACAGATAACAAACACTGTGTGCTGCAGATATATGGAGTTATGTGTGCACTGTCCAAACTCAGCTGCTGATTGCTTCTCCAAACACTGCCAAGTAGAATTCCTGAAGACTGAATTCAGTCCTTCATTTACTTTTCCGCAGTAATGATTTTCCAAAAGGTTGCAAAGACCAAATAATCTCTGATATTTCCATCTTTTCATCAAATTCCTTTGAAATTGTCAAGTGATTTATAGGTCTTGCAGATGTGCACTTGGACTACTTAACAGTCACCTTCCTTTGAAGGGGTGAAGGAGGAAGAAAAAAACACCCAAAATTAGAGCTAAATTATATGTTTATGAATATATATATATGACATATTTCTGTAACTAAAGGTTAATGTAAATATCAAAGATCTGATGACAGAGAATGAAAATATTCTGATATATTTGTTTTTTTGAAAAGTCCCATAGAAAAGTAAATTTTTTTAAGACATAGATATCCTAAAATATTCTTTACTTGAGAAAAAATACAGTCCTCGAGTTAATCTAAGTTAGGGAATGGAAATAATTACATTTTTACTTTAATAAGTGCTTTCGTTTGAAGAAAATATCAGCCTCAATAGCTCACAATGAAGTTATTTATTAGCATTATCATTTGCATCCTCAAAGTATTTTGAAGATCTTGAAATACCTTAGCAAGTCAGTTTAGGAAACACTCCAGAAACCAAGTAGATGACTGGATTGGGCCAAGGTCAAGAGACTAACAACCCTACAACAGAATATTAAAATTCATGCTGCAGTCGCATTGGCAGTATTTGATGGTCAATAAAAACAGGGGTCATAGGCAACACAGGGTAGAACATAAGTGTTTAGCTTCGTAAAATGTTTGAAAAGACAAGATTTAACTGATTTTACAAAGAGTAGTGTGAAGCTCTCATAAAGGGTGGGAATCAACGTAAAAATATTCCTCAGAAAAATATGTTTCTTTGCTTCATCAGAGGCAATGATGAAAAGGAACAGATGTAGTTTACAACACAGGTATCATAAGTTATCCCTGTCTGACATCAGGATTCCAATATTAGGTATGCTAAAGATAGATATTGTGAATATAAAAATAGCTTTGGCTGAAATCAGGATATCTTCAAATTTTTACCATAGAGGATACTGGTTGATTTGGCTCTTAAATACCTTTTCTAGGTTCAAACATCATTCAAGTCTTCTTCAACCATTCTTTCTCTCATATAGTTCTCAATAATATGATATATAAAAGCAAGACATATAATTACTGCCATTAAGATTATGTCATTTAGGAAAAGGATGACTATTTACCTTGGGGTTTTTTAAGGGCTACTGTCAAAACAATAGATTAAATTCTATTATTAGTCAAATGTGTTAAGACCACATCCAAGAGAATAAATCACAAAATCTGAGAATAGTTATGGTTGGAAGGGACCTCTGGAGATCATTATTTTCCACTTTTCTATATTAGAAAATATAGACTTGGGAAACAGGTAAAAAAAACCCAAAATGAAAAGAAAATTAAAATATTTGATTTGTGCAATACAATCAATTCATAAGTAAAATTCAGCATGAGAGGTAGAAAGGCTGAAGAAAATTCAGTAAATAAGTAGTCAGTTGTTTAAAATTATAACATTCAAGCTTGGAAAATATGGACTGCACCTTGATTACAGAGGTATAACAAATAAAGTGAACTTTATTTTAGTCATAGCAAACATATTTCAAAATTATGAAAAAAATAAATTCGTTATATGTGACTAACACTTGTTTATCTTAAACAAGATCTGAATAAATAAGTCTGCTTAACAATGAAAACAGTTTATATATAATATAGTTTTGGCATTACATATATTTTTTAATCATTATTTTGCACAGAGACAAGTTTTATACATCAAATATCAACATGTTGCAAACTGAGGCAAAAGCAGTTAAATTTAAAAAAAAATCAAGAAAGTTCTGGCCATAATTTTTTTTCTATTTTTTTTTCTTTTTTTTTTTTTTTTTTAAGGACAGCTCTTGCTATATTTCTTGCCTTAGTGTAAGGTTAAAAATCATTATTTCTTTTTTGGTCTTTTTCATTTCATTTCCTCCCCCATACAGTATTTTCACACACACTTTCAGACCCTAATGCTGCCAACACAAGTCTGCCTACAATGAGCTTGTTTTTCTTAGTGACTTTTTCAGTACCTTTTGGAAGCAGTACTTTTGCTGGGCTTAAAAGCCGCTTGCCGTGGTTTTGGAATGGTATTCCCCATTTTAGTGTTCCCATTGAAGCACTCCAAATCACGCACTGCTCTCTCACTCCCCCTTCACCCTCCCTGTCCCACTGCAAAGGAGAAATGGAGGTACAAAAGGTAAATATCACAAGCTGAGAGAAGAATTATTCACTGGGAAAAGGAGTGGTATAAGAAAAGCAACAGTAACAGCAACCATGTCAGTAGTGGAGGGAGCTGGTGTTTGCTCCCTCCTCCTTGATCCCTGACTGGGAGAGAGCCCTTCTCCCATCCCTGGAAAATCATATGAGGCACTATAGAATATCCTCCAGATGCTGGTCATCCCCCATTCTGGCTGGAACCAGGACACCTCTGAATTATGATTTTTTTCCAAAAAAAACAATCAAATAGATAATTAGCGATGATTTTAATTACAACTTACCCGGAAAAGAATAAATTTACAAAAAGCGCAGTACACCACAAAGGTTTATTTATTACCACATGAATTTCCAACACAAAAACCACAGACAATTACCATGTCTATGGAGCCCTTGCAGTATTCCTGGACATTTAGTTACAGCAATCTCTCAGGTCAGGCAATAAAGGATGACCATCAGAAGATACCAGGAGAGAATATAAAATTTCGCATCTTAAATACATCAGATATTTGGCTTTGTAACAAATGAAGCTGACAGCACCCCAGATACAGCTCAGCCTTGTATTGTCTCAGCACCTCTTGCTCTAATTAATTGGGAACATTTGTTCATAGATAATGATGGAAGACTGACAATGTTAAGCAATAGACACCTTATATGTGTTTAAAAAAATATACAGCTGTTCATTAGTCTTAGCACATCTTTTCGGCTAGGGAAAGTATATGTCAAAAGAAAAAGGTTTCAAATCATACTGTCAAACTTACTAAATGAGACTGTCTTTCTGTTATAGCAGAGATGTAATGAAGTTTAAGTCAGCACTTCAGTTCTAAACCCTTCTCTCCAAGGGATTTGCCATTCAACAATGTAAAGCAGGAGTCAATGATGGGTTAAAGCACATCATTCCTTCACTCCAACAGGCAGTTTTTAGTGCTGGGATTTTTAAATTTTGTTCAGCTTTTTGAATTTAATTGAATTTCAAGCTCACATTCTAAAAACGTAAAAGTTTTCTCATGTAGATTTATATTTAACATTTTGACATTCCAAAATATTTTTATTTGAAAGTACTTATGTTAAATTCTTTTGCTACTCAAAATAAATAAAGGTAGATATTAATTAGTGAATTCCTCTGGTTTTATTTCCTTTTATTATAATTGTTTTAGGTAGGGAGGCAAGTTTAGCATGACCTAGCAATCAATCATTTTTCCATGCAACAAATGTAATGTTCTAATGTCAATGCAATTATATGTATGCCTCATTAAAATGAGGATTAAATGGAGTATATGATAGCTCTCATTTCCACATAATTCCCACTTGAATATATGATTTCATGCTTATTTACAATCTACAGGCAAGAGAGCATGTAGAAATGAGAAACCAAGCTTATTGGTCATTTCCAGCTGATCATCCCAAAGCTCATTATTACCTCTCAAACCAGACATTGTGTAAGGAATAGTTTTCTAGCTTAGTCCTGTGATTATGGATACTTTCCTTGATTTTCTATTCCCATTGTTAAATAGTGAGAAGAGAAGGTCTGCTTGCTCAGGTTCCTCATTTAGGAAGGGCACAAAAAAAAAGAAAGGAGAGGAGTGATACAAATGAAGTCAGACTTCAGGCAAGTATTTACTGTTGAAAATAAGGATGGGAAAAGGAGGAAAATTATCATCAGGCAATATTGGAATCTAGGCATTCCCAGATTACCTGCCAGAGTATTTAGTGCCAGCAATAGTTGCTGGTCTTTACCACATCCCAGGGAGCATGTAATTCCTATAACATGTATGTAGAGCGGAAATGTACAGAGCTTAGTGGCTGCCTGGAGAATTGAGTAGAGGTACACGTGCAATGCCCACCCCATCTGCTTGTCAGAGCAGTGGTAATGTGAGCACACGGACATAATCCAGAGCTACAGAATGGACAGCTGTGCAGAAGTGTGAAGGAAATCATTTTATCTACAGCACATCCCCATGGCCTGAATGTATGATCTAAAATACAAAATTAATTCATGTTAATGTACTTTTTTATAGTGTCATCCTTCAGGCGCTATAAACCCGGGAGGAATGGAACTGCAGTATACTGGTAAGAAGAATATGAAGAATGAGAAAAACAAGAGCAACAACAAAGAGAAAAAAGAAATGTGGAGGAATTATCTAACAAGTCAGGAGCTTCATAGACAATCATAAAAGATTTTGCTTTTTTATGATAAAAGTTAACATATGCAAATATGTCAAACATTAGTAATCTATCTATTCAAGTTATGTTAGTAATCAATCTGTTAAAGATTGTGCATCATAACCTCAAGGATGGGTTATTTTGAAATGCCTCTTTCTATGGTAATTGATTAAAATGTTCAGTAAAATCAAAATGAAACCAAGTCAAGGAAAGGGACACCCCATCTTTTATAATACAGTATTAACATTAGATATAATGGTAAATTGAAGGTCAACACCAGGTTTTTATGAATCATACTGGTTCAGGTTTATGAGAAAAAATAACCTTTGAACTCCAAGTTTCCAGATGTTAGTATTTGCTGTGTAATGGTCAAACCAGATCCATAATTGTAACACATACAGAGAGCTGGCAAGCCTCTGTAATCAAGCATATCATATTATTTTTTAACCATGTCATCATATCTAGGGTGTGGCATATATATATGGACAGAGTTTTTCATAAATCATTACAGCTCAATAGTCTCCAAAGGGATATATGAGAACTTAAATTAATTTTCTTGAAATAGTGTATTTAATTTCTTTTACTTTGGTTAGTCATCTGATAAAACAACTCTCCCTAAGAGATTTAGAAAAAAAAAAACAATAAGCAAAGAAAAATTTAGTGTCATACTGATTTACTGAAATGCATTTAAAATAGTTGTCTGTCCCATGCTTCAGTGCCTCACCTTTACACATAAATACACAATAACACAATAAAAATGTATAGTACATAAGATTAAATCAAAACTGCCATTCTCTTGTTTCCCAGATTTGTGGAGACTTGTGATCCCTAAGAATTTGGTATCCAGAAAGCCTTTTGGGGTGTGAAGGAAGAGTGCATGAGAGTTCAGGTCTTTCCTCAGTGTAGACACTTCCACATTTGTTAAGAAAGAAATGCCTACATCTTTTTTACTGACCACAGCTGCATATGCAGAAGTGCTTTTCTTTCAGATCTGTGCTTAAATGGTAATCTGTCTGGAATAACAAACAGGACAAAAATCACCATGGGCAGAGCTTGGAGCTCTGAGGATGTGGAGGTGAAACCAGCCACCCATCTTACTGCATCCTGGAAAATATATGGAAATATGATTATATCTTTAACAGGGGTCTCACAAATGCACAACCTCCTTCTTTAAACCATCAAAAGCAGAGTGCTTCAGATTGTTTTATACTGTAACTGAGTCTCCAGTGCTCCATGCAACCACACAGAGAATAAAGATCACAAATAGAGGGGAGCTGGAAGCTGTGATGGTCATCTAGCAAAACATCACTGTTGCAAAATTCCTTTTATATTTAGCATCATTAATAATCATCCCTTTCTATTGTTCTGATTTGTTGGGTTTTGTGGGCTTTTAATAGAATATGGCAACTTAGAGACAAGAATACTATTGAAATAGTCATTAAGCAAACAGAAGAAAATTCATTATCTGTCTCCAAATTATTTGTAGTCTCATTGTAACGTGACAATAAATAAATATATACAGATAGAGAGATGTGTTAGTACCTGGTTGGATTCTGACCTTCTTGTCCTGGTAGCTAAAAACATAAAGGAAAGGTTTTTTGCCATCCCAGCTATGAAAACGTGCAAGAAATTAAGTCTTTAGGAGATATATCTGGGAATTTATTTCATAAATATAAAAGATTATTTATAATTTCTCTTCCTACCTCAGCTCTATATATGACAAAAATAAGATTTCCATGAAGAATAGACTTAGAGGAGGTTATCATAAAACTAAGGAGAAATGTCAGGGTTGATAGATCAAATAGCTGTTTCCCCAATCTTTTCTCATGTCTTTCCACAAAGTTTATGTAATTATTAGTACAATTATTTTTTGCTTTTCTCTCCCTTTGAAAGGCATGTTTGTTTTCCTATTTATTTAAAGACCAATGATGAAAAGTCAATGTTTTTAAAGAAAATTAGTATAAATCAGCCAACACTTGCAATTAATACATAAAGTTTGATAAAACAGTATTACAACATAATGTTTACGTGAGGTTACAGAGCACAGTAGAAAAGTTACTTTCTGCAGGACTACATGTGAATAGAAATTTGTCTTTTTTCAATTTATTTTCTTTATTTTCAGACCTGTGTAATATTAAAGACAATTTTTAAAAAAGAAAGCAAAACTCACTGAAACTTATGAGACTTATGAGAGGTAAGACAGAAACATGGGCAATATTAAAAGTTCATGCTCACCCCAAGCAACAGTTTTGAACACAGTTTACGTAAACTCTGTAAACTAATACAGTTCTGTGTAAATATTTTTAAAGAGGAGATTGAATTATGAAAAATACATAGTGCTTACTGTTCAGTGAAATTGTAAAATTAATATCAGAGGTACTGAAGAAGAATTTCAGTTCATAAGATTGTCACAAGAAAATCAAATATCTGCCTATTGCAAATGTAGACTTGGACTGAGAAAAGAGCCTCCTGTGACTGATCTTTTAACTTACTGAGAATGTCTTCAATTCTCAGTTATGTTTGAAAAAAAGAGATAAATACATTGTCAGTCGAAATGCTATCTGTTGCCATCATAGTCTGTAGATTTTTAACAGACCTTTATATGTGGTCTATAATGTACATGGTGTATTTATTAATCCTCTTAGGATTCAAAATATATTTAAATATTATCTAAGTTTGTTACATTAAGTGTTCCCCAAATTTTGGAAATATCTAAAAGGATGAAGATGGTTATTTGGTGTCTGCACTTGAAAGGCATTATTTTCTTGTTTTTAACCTTTACTGAAATCTTGTTCAATATACTTCTGTTTTCTTCTAAAACTGCCCAGAAACTATTTTCTATTTTGGTTTGAGTTAAGCTTCCTTTGCATTCATTCATTTAATTTAGTATAATGTTCACTTAGATGTCTATGAAAATGTAATAAAAGACTAAATTAAAGAAAAAAAAAACCTTTCTTATAAGAACATTGAAAATTTTTATAGAAAAATCTACCATGAAGAACAGACTAATTAATTCCACAGTTCTGGCTTGCAATATAAATTTAGAGGAATTATTTGAAGTGCTTATTTGCATTACAGTACCAAGACTGTACTTAAAACTCTTTCCTACTTCATAGAGCTATTCAAGAAAAAAATAAATTTTTTTTCATTCTTTCCAGAAGTGGTAAAATGGTTGATATATATATTCCAGAATTCACATACACATGATTTTGCATAACTTATTGTATAACTTATATTTAGGTTGAACTACACCCTTAACAACTGGAAAGAACCAATTTTTTTCTTTAGTCCATGGTTGGGTTCCCTTGTATTTCACACTATTAATCATAATGAAAACATACCAAAAAAATGTTTGTCTAATACACAGAAATAAAGTTTTTACCCAGCGAGATGTATCAGAGCAGATATTCTCCCAGAGTTCTGCAACTTAATTCTAACCCATTCAGACATTTAATTTTATTGCAATTAGCATCCTCTTTGATGATTTCTTTTCAATCTTTTCAGCTACCATAAACACTGTTAAGTGATCCAAATTATATCCTCTGATCTAAGTGGAGTTTGGATTTAAACTTCAAGAAGCAGTTCGGCTGCTTAGCTGATCTTCTCCTAAAAGGGAATTCAATATAATCCTGAAATATTTATTTAGATAGACAATGACTGAAATACATGTTATACAACAAAAAGGCATTTCAGTTAATCTTAGTATCCCAAATTACTGTTTTCATGTAGCAAAATATAAAGAAATCCCAATTAAAACTTAATTTCTTCAATCACTTCATTTCATTTTTGTAAGTATGGTAAAACTGAAATACCCAAGCTGTACTCTATACAGTACCACTCCTTTTCCCCTTCTTACCTGCATCCTTACCTACCTCACAGCTTCAATGTAACCAGTAGTCAATCATGTTTCATATGTTTTGTAGTGCTTCTGATACCACTTCTTTCCCTGTGGGGGATCCTTGCTGTTCTTGAGGCATCTCACAAACACACAGCCCTGAGAGTAGCCCTGAGAGTCTGACTCTGATGCATGAACCCATTTCAGGAATTTTCATAATCAGACTTCTTTCACATGCTAGATCTTTCAAAATATCTAATTCTTGTTTTTGAAATTAACTTTGGGTTGTTTTTTTTTTTTTTTTTTTTTTTTGAAAATTTTTTGGGTGTTTTTTTTTTTTTTTTTTTTTTTTTTTTTTTTTTTTTTTTTTGCAGATGGTGCAAGGATATCCATATAACTACATCCTACATATATGTAGGATACCCATATAACTGTGCTCCAGCCCAGTCTCTCTGAAGGTCCTGGGGGAGGCGTATAGGCATGGCTGCCAATGAAATCAGCCTGTGAGGATAACATGACACAGATTTTCAGCAGTTTCAGCTATTTTCCTCCTGTTACTTGTCAGTCCATGACCTATACCAAGACTCAGCACACTTTTCGCATTGTGCTCTCTGCCACTGCACAGTGTACTCGGGCACTCCATTCTTAATGCTCCCGTGAAAGCAGGGCAGATGAGAAGCATTCAAAGGGGATCTCTCACTTTCTGCTAATTACAGAGAGAACCTGAAAGGTTTATCCCAGGTGCAGCTGTCCATGATACAGATGCTTTCAACTAAATGAGATTAATCCACTTCCGAAGTGATTAGCCCTTTTAAGATGATGGTGTGGAAGTAATAATAGAAGCAGGCATATACATATATAAGAGGAATTCAAACAGAGTTTGAATATTTTAATTTTTTTTTTCTGAATGCCAAGGTTATTTTTAAATTGTAATAAGGCAACCAGATCAAGGATTGTAACTAGATGAAGTCATGCTGTGCTCAGCAGTATTCCTGGTTTTTTATTTGTTAAGTAGAAATTGAGAGATGCCAGTAGAAACTACAGTCATTTCTCTCAAGCAGGAGCCATAAAGAATGCTATGAAATCTGGCAAAAAAATACATCTCAGCACAGAGAACCTATGTTTTTGTTACCAGAATTTTAGTTAGAATCTTTTCTTGTGATATTAGCAGTAATTACTGTGTCAACAGTGAAAACCAATCCTATGCACAGTTTACTTCTTGTTTACCTTTTTTCTTAAAAGCTGGAGAAAGAGAGATAAAATGTTAATACTGTCAACAGTTCAACTGGGAAATTAAGAAGAAGGAATGGCAACCATTTTTCTTTTTTCTGACGTCTTTCTCTCACCACACTGTAAATATAAAAAATAATGCCAGCTGCTGCTTAAATTAAATGGAAACATGAAAATAGATTTTAATTAAAGCTGCTTTCCAATATATGTCATTCTTTGTATGTGGTAATGAACTCAGCTTGTGAAACTTTTCCAGGGTAGAACTTTGAAAGTTTTGAGACAGGGAAGTCAGCTAACAAGAACCATCTCAGCATCACTGATTCCTGAGGAGCGTAGGATACTTAGGAACAGCAATGTAAAAGAGGCAAAGGTCAGTCAATAAGGAAAAGATCACTACAATATTTTGAGGAAGTAAAGCCTTATTTCCTTGCTCTATGAAGCTGTGCAGAACAGGGCATCTGACAGTCCACCTTGCCACACCCAGGGCTGTGCAGGTGCAAGTGGACTGCACAATATCTTTTGAACAGTCAGTGAAATCACGAAAAGATGAAGTAAGCATTTTCAAGGTTATAGTACTCTATGCTTACCCAAGGGGATCCTTCTCAGGGAAAGAGAGGTCATTCAATATGATCTGATATATTTATTCCAAAACCTGTTGTATAATTATTATTTCAGCTGAATTTCTTTTTCCAGGCTTAGGCAGGAGTGTTGAAAACTCCACTGGGGAATGTGAATATCTGTATCATACTGGGCTTTAATTTGTGTGAATAGTTTAGTCTCAATTCTGTAGGTTAGTATCACCATTTTTATTTATTCAGCAGATTTTTCAGAGCAATCAGCTTTCTCTTAGTTTCTGCTGCATTTTTTTTTTATCTTCCCTGTATGATCTCTATTTCACTTTCACCATTTCTGACTTCTCCTTTTTAACTCTGTTATCACAGAATCACAGAATCACTGGGTTGGAAGAGACCTTCAAAATCATTGAGTCCAACACGTGCCCTAACACCTCAACTAAACCATAGCACCAAGTGCCACATCCAATAATTTTTTATACACATCCAAGGATGGCGACTCCACCACATGCAGACCATTCCAGTGCTTTATCACTCTTTCCATAAAAAACTTTTTCCTAATACCCAACCTATATTTCCTTTGGCACAGTTTTTGTCCTCTCGTTCTGTCTTCCAAAGTCTTTTGCTTCATACGAGTATTGTCCCTATCTTCCTCACTCTTATGAGGGAAAAAAAAACCCAGTTAGTTTAATAGCCACAGTGGAATCCCAAAGACCAGATAGGATCAGAGACCCATATATCAGGAATGCATGTGAATGTTCATTGCAGAGTCTGTATATCTTGGCTGCCCCTAAGTTGAATCATGGAGAATTGAACCAGGTGTATCTAGATTATAATTTTAGCAGAAAACCTTGTTTTTCTGGGAACTAAATCTCATGTCCACTTGGAAATTCTGTCTTCAGAGTGTACAGCTCTGACCTCAGTAAAGCACTCTTTTCGGTCAGAATTCATCATACTAAGGGGTCATAAACTGAGCATGTAATATATGAAGTTAAGTTTGGTTCCCCTTTTAATTTATGGATACAGAGGTCAAATTACCTCTTTTTCTGATGGAGATGACGTAGACTATGTTATATTTTTAAATTAGGCTATTTTCATTCTTGCAACTCTAGGCAGGCAAGGGGGCTAAAAGAAAACAGGTCCATAGAAGAGAATTTCAGTGTTACACTGCATGAAAGAGTGGGGTCAAAATAGAAGCAGTCCAGTACTCCCCTTGCTACTCTTCAGCTGGTCTGTCTGTACCATGACCTCCTTCACCTTACCTCAAACAAAATATATTTGTTCTTCCCTGTTTGCTTGAACAGTGTTTATAAGTCTTCTTCAGCCCTGGAAATGTTTCCAAATCAGAGGTGACCGAGCTCAAAACTAGCTAATCTCATTGGCACATATCAGCACACACAGTTTTATAGGATGATTGTGCTCTAATATACCCCCACTTAAAAGAAACTAAATAACTTTCTCCAGATGATTATCCATTCTGAGGCAACAGTTTCAGATGGATATTTATTTATATTTTTTCTTGTTATATATTTAGGTGAAGGGAAAAAAAAGAGAAAAAGAAAAATAAATAACTGGAGCCATCTTAGTTCTTGTGCCTGGATGTAATAGACTGTAAACAAAAAGGAACTTTCCCTCAAGAGTTCTCCCATACTTTTGTGGTCTGAAAAGTTGTAAAATAAACACTTTATCTTTCTTTTCATATTTCAGAATGAAAACACTATTTACAAATAATAGCTCCTTAGATGTACAAGGATTATTCTTATTCACAGTCACACTCAAAAAACCTAAGTATACTGTTAAAGCAGTATTGATAACAAGAACTCTAAATTCTGACAGGTATTTTCATAAAGTTCTTCCTTAGGGATAGTGAAGAAAATAGACACCGTGTTAAGCACTTGCTTTTAACTCTGATTCACAAGATTTTCAAAATTTAGGTCAGATCATTTCATGGATTTCAGATACTCTCCTCTTAAATGAGTCTGCTGTACAATGGTAAGGGATCAAATTAAAGACATTTGTAGGCTCTGAGATAATTAAGATCAGTACAGATACATCTTATCACAGAAATCAGCTTAAAACTGAAGCCTGTCTAATATTTGAGGTTTTGTTACTATGGACTTTGAGGCTGGACAAAAAAATTCCACTCAGATAAATGAAAGCAGAACCATGTATTAAACTAAGTTATCAGCTTTTTTATCTGCCATCAGTGAAGTTTTTTATAGTGGAAAACTCTCTAAAGTGGCTTTTGAAAGAAAGCCCCAACAAACAAACAAACATAACTAATCAAACATCTTATTAAAGGGCTCTTCAAAGTAAATAAAAAAATAAATTTTAAAAATAATTTTAAAAAGCACTTAATCTACTGCTTTTTGTGACGATGTTAAGCAGCATTGAAGTCCTTGTATTCAAGCAAAAGTTCAATTCCATTTTTAGATACACTGAAACATCTGCCAAGTTAGTAATTTCTCCAGATTGTTAGCTAAGTCCTAAGGGGCTATCTCATGTAGAAGGATGGTGTTGTGTTAGAAAGGTTCCTGGCATAATTTCATTTCATTATTCTGTCTCCCTAAATTCTTATTTTTAACAAAAATTCAGTTTGATTTCTAACTGTATTTTAAGTACAAAAGAAAATAAAAATAATCTTTTCTTTCAGGGCTCTCTAAAAATGGAACACTAAAACCACAGTTTTAGACATAGAATCTGAATGGATATATATCCACCCCATTTTTGGAGTGCAAAAATTTATCCTTCTCAGCTTTCTTTTATGTGGGGAGTGAAATGACTCTTGTTCATGCTTTCAGACCTGTATGTTAGCCTAACTCTTTCTCTGTTTACACGCTGTGGAAAAGCAAGGCATTTCTAAAAGAGGGCAGTGCCAATGAGCAGTGAGCTTTTAATTGGATTCATCCTGGGGTGCCTTTTTTTCTGCCTAAACCCCTAGTAGGGCATCCTGTGCTCTGAGACTACGTGTGCCATGCCTCAGGACCAGGGGAACCTCCAACAAGTGGCACTGTGCCATCACCAGGTGCCATTCTCGGGGACTAACTCTGTCATCTGACTAAGATGAAAGTAGGTTTGGAAAATTAGTTCAATAATAAGAACGCTAATATTTATTTGTGCAAATTATTTGATAAAAATTATGTCGTGTTTACAGAAATTATGACAGGGTCATGAATGATTCAGAAGACAGCAGATTAAATTTGTTGGATAATTTGACAACAAATAATTCAGTTAACTGAAAATCATGTAAATCTCACATAAAGTCCCCATCTGCTGTCTCTGGAAATGTTTAATATAGGAATATCCCAGTGAGAAAAATCAAACCACTGTCAAATGTCAGATGGGTTCATATTTGTTTGAAAAGAATGTGTAGATTTCTAAAAATATAATTCAATATGGATAATTAATTAATTATGATAAATCATCAACAGAAAGATTTTGTGAACTAAAGAGAAGACTGTTGGAAACAGAAAATTAGTTGAATAAAATTAGATATCAAACTCCTTGGAATGTGAGAATGTCTCTCTTTCCCTTGTTTTTTTTTCTTTCTTAAATGCATCACATTTGCCAATTAAAGCATGTAAGCAAAAGACAATGATGAAGGGCATAAGGGATGTTATAAAAACGGAATATTGCATCTGGGCTGTGAAGCTGGGATTGCAGGAGGTAGAAAACATACATAGCTACAATGATTTAGAAAAATATTGCAATGTACTGTTTGATATACTTGCAAAACCTCAGTGTGTCATTGCCAAATGTAAACTGCAGCCTGGTATGATGCCAGCATAATGTACATCCTCTTACAGTTGGTTTCACTTGTTTCTCAGGATAGCTTTATGCAACACATTGTCTTGATTTGATAGAAACGTCATTTCACTTCATTTCCCATACCCAGAAATGGAAAATTTATTGAATTCAGGCTCTCAAGTATAGTATTCATTTTGTTTAGATTTAGCTGGAGTTACTGCATGAGAAGTGAATGACTGCTGGCAGACTCCTTCAACCATTTCTGGACTTTGTTATGAGTACACCTACACCAGTGTATGCAGAACAGCAATTTTTGCACTCAGTGCAATAATACCAAGGATGTCTTACCAGTAAATTGAAATCAAATTGCAGTCCTGACTTTTAAAATGCACAATGTATGTGTGTATGTGTATATGTATATATGTGTACATGTATATATGTATATCTGTATGTGTATGCATATATATATGTGTGTATATGTAGTATGGAGCTTGATTCTACAAGATCTGATTGGCTCTACATGAATCACCTAAATACATGTCTAATTTATATAGATAGTCAAAGTAGATATTCATGCTTAATATTTTGTGGTGCGTTATGTTATTCAAACTTAGGTGTTTTGGTGAACCAGGGACATAGTTTTCATCATTCTGCAAGAACAACACCTAATCTCTGAACTTCAGAACATATATTTTAGTAGACTTTTAACAGGATTTGGGAATCAAAAAACTCAGTGTTTTGAGAAAACTCTGCTTGGATTTCCATAATTAGACAAAACCCAGAGTCATGAGTCTAAAAGAAACAGATTCTAAGCAATTAATAGGTTAAAATGGAACATGCTGATTTTATATTGAAGGCTTTCAGGTATTATGTCAGGACACAGCACAGGATGTCTAGAAATGTTCATGTGATGAGGGCATGCTATTGCAAAATGCCACAGCATTGCTCTTGAGGGCAGCCTGATGAACACTACTGCAATTTCCCTTCTGTTTCAGGAAATGCTGTCTCTTGGAGCTGTGCTACCTGATTCAGTCACTAAATGGACTACTTGTAAAACAAAAAACTGCATTCTCCACTGCAGCCACCTTCCCATCATGTCCCTTGTGGTCCTGACATAGGAAATTCAGCCTGAACATTCAGCCTTAGGTTAAGTGCTCGGTTACAAAGCAGACAGGAGCACTTTGTCTCATTTGGGACACCAATTGTCTTTAGCTTCAAGGAGCTGGGAAGCTGCTGAGGTACTGAATACAGAGTGCTTTTAGGTTTTTAGCTGTGAATTTACAGCAGCTCTGCAAAGCAGGAATCAAGAATAAATGGGCAAGCAGATTAAGCTTTCAAGTTTCTTCAACAATTCATAACTCATCATACCTATGTGGAACAGCATGAATGCCTCTTAAGCTATAGAGATCTTTAAAAACAAATAATTCATGCATGTTTTAAAAGTGAAAACGGCATGCAAAACCAAACTCTGAGGCTGAAACTTCAGTGACAATCTCTCTCCCTCCCTATGGAAGAGAAAGAAAATTAGTGAAAGCATCCAGACAACTTCCTATAAATCTTTTTCTTTTTTTGCTTTGAAAATTCCAAGTAAACTGTCAAATAGAATTTTAAGGAAACTAGTAGGTTAGTGAGATCAGTTGAAAATCAAAGAAAGATTTTGTAGCCTGCTAATCTGGTGTCTAGAATGAAAATTTGGTGAGAAAATTTGGCATTGTTGTAATAGTAAAGACAAAACTCATAGCACAGAGGTCACAGAACAGAAGAAATTTTAAGAACATATCTCATAATTTTGCATAATATTCGGTGGTATTTTAAAATTACTATGGATTTCAGAAAATATTACAGTTTTTATTAATTTATAATATATAGAAAATGTTATATTGTTTCACAGGTCTGGTGATACTGATACCATAATAATTGAATATTCTTTACTGTAGCTTCAGAATTAATGTGAATTCATCCTGTTTCCTGATCTCTTTGCTCTTGGTCGCACAGAACTGGAAGATACCAAGTTATAAATTTTTTTAAAACTTTGTTATAGAAGTAGATAAATTACACCTGAGTTTGTGCTTAGATGTTGTGGTTTAATTGCAGTAGCTGAACCCCACACAGCCACAGAGCCACTCATCCCCCCTCCCCACAGTGTGAGAGGAAAAGGACCAGATGAAGGATGAAAACTGAGAAAACTCCCAGGGCCAGTTTAATAGGTAAAGCAAAAGCTGTGAGAGTGAGAAAATAAATCCACTCACCCCTTCCCATGGGCAGGTGTTCAGCCATTTCCAGGGATGCAGGACTCCCTCAGACAGAATAGTGGTGACTTGGGAAGACAAATGACATCACCTAGAACATCTCCCCCTCCCTTCTTTTTACCTCCGTTTTCATTGCTGAGCACATCACATAGTATGGGAAATCCCACAGCAATGGTTACTTGGGGTCAGTTGTCCTGGCTGTGTCCCCTTCCAGTTTTTGTGGCCCCCCAGCCTCCTGTCTGGCAGTGAATGAGGAGCAGAAAAGAGGATGTTACTGTGTTAGAACTTTCCAGCAGGAACTAAAGCATCAGTGCTATCAAAGCTTTTCAGCACAAACATGAAACATAGCACTGAAAAAGGTAATTTGAAGGGAATTAACTCTATCCCAGCAATGATCCATATACCAGAAAGAAGAAAGAAGAGAAAGAAACAAAACCACAGAAAAGAATAAAATAGCACAAAAAAAAACAAAAAAAAAAAAAAAAAAAAAAAAAAAAAAAAAAAAAAAAAAAAAAACAAAGCACAACACAATAATTTTCTCTTCATATACAGTAGATATCAGTAAAAAGGGGGATACAGATGGGAATTAAAAGAGAAAGGATGTAATGCATATTACATCCTACTTATTCAAGTGGAGAATGTAGAGCTTGCTCATCTTGACTTGAAAAGTCAGTGATTGAACCAAAAATAGAGTTCAAAAGAGGTATCTACTATACACCTATTACAACAATACTAATATTAAGCATTCTGCAACTGACTTTTTAGAAGTGTTTACCAAGGTCATGTTGAAACTAGGTAGGGGATTTCAGCAGGCTATAGCATAAATATCTAGGAAGGTGATTTTTTTTTTTCTAGAGAATATTATCATGCAAGGACAGCTGAAACAATTGTACACAGTAATAGTCATGGGACTCACAACACAAAAAATTCCCCTAGATACACAGGCATGTTTTCCCTCGGCCAACTTTGAGTATAGTTCTCAGAAATTTAAAGTCAACAGGTTATTATCCAGATGTCAAATCTGCCTGTTACATAACAAATTCATGCATAAACATGAGAACTGTGTAACATGATGATATTTACATTGATGGTGCTGGTAAAAATAAAATGCTGCTGGTTTATCAAGAGCAGATTACTATGTACTAATTTCATCAGACAATATAATAAAATTATAATCAAGTACAATGAGCTTCCATAACATAATCTTTGATGTAAATTGGATGGGAAATAATTTCTTTCTTCCTATTCCATATTAAGATTTCAATATAAAGGATTTTTGTGCTCCAATGATTTCATTTCAGAATTAAGACTTGCTGCCTGTTTATATAAGTATATACTTGTGATGATTTATCTCTTCAAAGTCCCAGAGCAAGCTCTATATTCCCTGTTTAAACACTTGTACAATCTCTCACCTACAACCTATTCACCTGAAGTATTCCAGCATAGACCTAAACATATATTTTATGCAAGGATGGGTTATACTGTAATCTTAAACTCCAGTTTGAAAAGAATTCATGCTGAACACCCTATGTTTTTCATTCTTAAAGGGATGAGGGGCAGATACTGCCCTTGTAAAATTTTTGTAGTTCATTTAGGCTCTATATTATTTTAACTTCTTTTCTTTGGGTTTTTTCCCTTACCTTTTTATTGCAGTTTTAATTTTTATCCATTTTTTCCATTACGTAGAATAAGAGAGGAGTCCTGTCTTCTTGCCCACAAGGACAACTTCAAGTTTGCTACTTAAATAAGCTGGGAGGTGTAGAACTTAGACAGCTTGCTCTGCATGCCAGAAGAAATGGTTCAGCTGTGTCCTGAGTTCACACACAGCATGGACTGAGCAAGCATGTAAGAGAATCAAGAGGCTTACAGAAGGTCCTTTTTGTCCAGAATGCAAAAGAAAACTGTTGAACTATTGGAAGAGATTTGGGATGCCAGTACATGGAATGTTAGCATAGTTCAGCTAACATAGACATGGGAGAGAGTCTCTATAAAAGGATTTTTATGGAACAAAGTTCCCCAAGTCACTGAGCAGACTAATAGGGATTTATTGCTTTGCTCTTCCTATGTCTCTAGGAGGGTCAGGAGGTATCAGAAGGCCAAAAAGCATTTTGTATTTTCTGATCATTAATAAAAGACAAAAAAGACAACATTTCCTCCATGTTTTGTGAAGAGTTCAACTTCTTGTGCTCATGATCAATGTATATCACAAACAGCTGCTTAATGCCTACTGACAAGACATGCATCACAATGTTCTTGCTGCCTCATAATTATGGAAAACTCATCCTTCTAATTTTACTGGGTCATCATCAATGGCAAAATTCAGTGGCTCTGACAGAGCTTCCTTCAGCTCTGAGGTAATTTCATTCTTTTTTGCCTCTTCTAGTTGTCTGATATGTACAAGAAAAGAGTGTTTATTCAGTTGCAGCAGCTGCCAGAGGAGAATTATAGATCTAGATGATCTGCACCTGAAACTACAGCAGATGCTGATGTTTTTGACTTAAATATATAGCCTTGTTATAATGCAGCTTATTGAGGGCTCTTTATTGCATGGAATGTCAGAAATTAGGTTTGGATATGCACTTTCAGTAGGAAAAATTACATCATTCACATGCCTCTTTCCACAGTTGTATATTAGTGATATCAAGAACAGTAGTTCAGGAGTGGATCCTTATTAAACAGGCAAATCTGAAATACTGTCTATTTTGATTATAGAATTGCCCTACTGAGTTAATAGGTATTTAGATTAACAGGACACTTGGGAAGGAACAATCTTCGTTTCCTAGTGGCAGTTGTATAGTGAAGGTAGTTTCACTTAAAGGAAATTTTTAGGCAACTATAACTTCTTCATTTAGATACATTAATTTTTATTTGTTGTTTAAAGGACAGACCTTTGGGAATATTGGTCCTCTTTGTCACATGTATGTTTACTTCTAGTTGTATTTGAGATTTGAGTCAGAGTCAACTTATCCTGCAAGGAATATGGCCAATTCATGTATTACTGTACACAAAGTACTAACATTTGGGATCATATTCAAAGGTAGTAGCCAAACAGGTATTGCAATTTAAACATTACCTTTGGCACACAATGAACATACCTACTAGTTTGTCATGCAATATCAGCAAGAGAAGCTTCTTTCTTCAAACTTTGCTTCTCTTATATTTTGTTTCATCATCAGAAGGAATGAAAAAAAAAAACAAGAAGCCAACATCTGAGTCCAATATATTAAAAGTAATTATGTGATTATGAATGCATGACCATACCATCATATTTTTGGAGCAGTTTTCTACTTCTTTGTCTAGTAAAATACCCAAATCCATACGTAACACATAAAATTTTCATGAAGATCAGCTAGAGAAAGTTTCCTCTTCTGTCTTTCATTCTTTCTTTGCCTTGTCAACTATATTTGTGTGAATTTGATTACAGGTTCCCTCAGGCAATGAATAAAAGGCAAAAACTTAAATTTTTGCCTTTTATTGTTTTAACATTTTGAAATGTTTTCTTAAATAAGCCAATGTAAGTCTGGAAATAATTTTGAGGATCTGCAAATTCTCCAGAGGCTCACAGGTGAAACTGGTTTGAATATGTTCTTGTGCTTTTGAAAGGTGTATGAAGGCATGTGTACATGTAAGTTTGTCACAGTAATAAATAACAGTCTTCATACTGCATAACAGTTTGGCACAACAAGAAGCAGCATTCTTCATCTGAAGTATCCTGATAACTGATGGGATTCTTAGTTCTTCAGGTCCCTGAATTCTGGGTTCACATCGTAAAGAAATCTGGGAGTGCAGAGACTGTATTTCTTTTGGCTGAAACTAGACTGGAAGATTTTATGAGCCCACATTATACCATTCAATGTAGTAGGAACCACGTACAGACAACCTGATAAGTAGTAACTAAAGCACAAGATGACAAGTCTACTGTTAGCCAGAGTACACACTAGAGAGCTTACACTGGTGTTTTTGCTGTCTTTGGGAGAATAGACAACAAATAACCTTGTATAGAGTGGCCAGGTCAGGTAGTATTTTACCAGAGTAAAGTTTTCTTATATAAAGTTAACTGATAAAATTATTTCAATTGACTTGAACAAAAGAGTTTATACTGGAACATTACTTCGTGCTTTCTGCCTGTAATGGTTTTTGCTTACTGCAGAGAGCCCTATAGACAAATTTGTTGTATAAAACTGATATATGAGCCTTTAATTTACTAGCAAAAGCTCTCAACAACTAATAAAGTACTTAGCACTTAATACCTAAAGTGAAATATAGTATTTTATTGGGGTACCAAAACAAGAACAAATAATTTCAGAATCACTACATTTTAAGCAGAAAGAACTTTCATATTCCCTGTGATGGCTATCCAGCAGTGTAATGTGGGGTTCTGCATTTGACAAGTCATTTCACCCACCTTTTCTGCGTCTTTTTTGCTTTCCAGTGATACCAACTATGCAGTGATACCAGCAGTGGTCTAATCTTGCAGAAAATGGAAAAGTAAGTGCATTTATTCCAGTTTGACTCTATGTTATCTCATTACACAGCCAAGTGGTACAAGACTGGTGGCAATACTCTGGAATGCTCGTTCGCTCATTGAACTTCTGACACTTAAGTTAATTCTATGTCCTTACTGTACTTAAAGTGTCCAAGATGACTGGAGCAAATTTCAGGGTTTCTCTGCTAGGAAATTAAACTGGCACTTTTTTATGAGTTAAGTGTTTTTTTGAATCACGCCTTAAGGAACTTAACTGGTGCCATAAGAGAAGCCACTACCAGAGCAAGAAAAAAATCTGATGCCTCATTTTCTTTATCACAAAAGCATTCTTTCTATTTAAGGACTGTTAGGTCATGTGACCTAAGAAAATAAAATTTTATGGAGCGATCTTTCATTTTTTTGTTTTTGTTTGCTGAACTCAAGGACAGTATTGGTCAGCAGCCTGAATAAAAAAATTACTTGGATTCTTTCCAGGATTTCACACAGGTTTTCAAATTCTTTTGACTGTCAGTGAGGAAGTGAAAAGAAGTATATATAGAAAAAGAAGGTATTTTAATGGCTAAATCACATTGTGATCTGTTGGGAAATTACTTTGCAGCATATTGTGGGTACTTTTTTTTTTCCATAAGGAGAATAAAGACAAATGAAAAAGTCAGAAAAGAAGCCACAATAAGTGTCAAGCATGTAGGTAGATTTACAAATAAAACTTGGTAATGTTCTCTGTCAATAAAAGCATCTTTATTATTTGCTTCCAGCCAAAAACTCACAGAATGTCAGCCAGTAAGTGCATGAATTATATTATTTGTCTCAGTGATTAAGAAGTAATAATTGTAACTTCTTTCATAAAATACAAGCAATATCATTGTCTAATCTTCCAGCATAAGGTTGATTACTTGAGATAATTTTCTTGATGTGATGTGAAGGAACAGAAAGTCAGATCTAACTCTAAAGTTCCAGAGGTTTTTGTCCTATTTGAAGGTCTCTGATAAATTTCAGAAAGTCTTTATTGTGAACACACTCAAAAGTCACACATTTAAGAATTTCTATAGAATTCACCTACAGTCTATTGGATAGCTTTGTAGGTAAGACCCAAGTACTCATCCCACATTGGGAAACACATAAAAAATGCAGACTGTCTCTGTGCAACTCATTTCTGTCTACTATCCCCAGACTTCTAACAGAAAAAAAAATATAGTTAAAGGAGGTATTTAGGGAAAAAAAAGAGAAAATTATACCATCCAAAAAGATGCCATCTATCACATCTTGTTTTAACTTAATGTTACAGATTGTCTACGTATTTTATTCTGCCATGATTGTGTTTTGTTGTAACCTTTTCATTATTAATTTTCACATGTATTATATTTTGAGCAACAATATTCTCTGAAAGAAATTTTGTGTCTAGAAAACTCTATCGTCAGAAGAGATTAGTCTTTGGTTTTCAAGTGTGCACCTAGTTCAACCTCATTCCCAAAGGAAAATCAAGACTTAAGAGCATCTGGTACAGATATTAGGATTGGTACCTGATTGTAATTGTTTTGTCAGTATAATTAGGTCTTTGCAGTTACTAAGCAATTACAGTTGTCATCAATTTTAAATACTGTGCTTTAAACCTTAGTGTTTTATTTCTAACTGTGTGATTCAATATAAACTTAATTGGTTATGATGGTTGAATTAAAGAATTATTACATCTTATAAAACTGTACCTCAGATGGAGTAGGTTTCTTTAACATACTTTTGTCCTTCTGATAACAAGACACAGACACTGCAAGGATAAATATATTCCATTGAATTTAATATTAATTTTGAGTAATCAGAGCATGAAATGTAATGGTTAATAATAAATTAATTATAGGAGAAACATTCAGACAGTAGTTGGGTTTCAGAATGTACTGTGTAGGGCTTTGTTATGCCCTTATGTTTAGTATGAGCTATTGCTTCCTTCCAAGAGAGGAAAAAGCATGCTCCTTTCCTAATGTAATTTTCAGGTCTATTGAAACACTTGAAATTCAAAATAAATCATCATGATGATATATGAATATGTGAAAACAGAAGTGTGTATTTCCAAAACAATTAAAGATATAGATATGTTACTTAGAAAACATCCCAAGAATACAATTTATTTTAAGTCAAGTTCATCCAGTTTCATGAATTTGGCATAAGTTCAAAAAGTTTCAGATGGTGCAGATATTAGGCATGTACAATGTTTTACAGTTCTACAAATACTTTCATCTGAGAAACTCAATCATGTTTAACCTGATGCCAAACATGAGAGTCTTTTCACTGGTAAGTGTGAAGAAGGGCAGTGCCTGGACATGGTTGTTGCAGTCATTAAGCCATATTAGGAAAAGGAGGATATGGTGGAAAGGAAGATACATGCAGCAGATTTGGGATATTCTTCTCCTCTAAGGATTTTCTTCAGATATGACTTATTGAAGGTAATATTCTTGTGCCAACTTTAGACTGCTTAAAGGTGCCAGTCCATTGATTTTTCCCGATCACATGCAAAGCCTGCATTAGTATTGAAATTCTGTTCCCCTTATCCATTTATATATCTCGTATACAAACACATGGATGACATATAACTTTTCTACCAGATGTACTTGAGTCTTCAATTTGTTACTAACCTTCCCACATTCTTTCACTGCTATGTAAAATCTTCCAAGATATAGCAGAGAACCATGGTACACCAATTTTTTATGGACCACTATCCTCAAAATATGACCAAAACCAATGCATGAAATGCCATAAAGACAGTGGTCTATGACTGCTACTTCAAGAAAATTATAGAAACTCTTGAAGAAAATTTTTTCTCACATAAATCCTTACAGATCCTGGACCTCAAATTTCAAGAGTTTCACATTCTGTTGACTTTGCTAACATATTAACAATATAAGGGACCTGAAGAAGCTGCTTTCAAGAATTAAAATAATTTACAATTGGGTGGCTTTTTAAAGTAGAATTTTTAAAAATGTGGGGAAAAGTTATCACAAAGATTTTTTGTGATTCCTTTTAAGTGATGGCTTTATTTTTTGTCAGAAAGATCAAAAACATATCATTGGAGATCTGTGCTATATTTATTTATTTATTTATGCATTGGAGAAGCAGCCTGTATTCTGAAGGGATTTAATAATCTCCTTCCCTTTCAGTACTTCATATCAGTTCAGTAACTCTGAGAGATACATAGAAATAAAATACAAATTCCAACCCAGGGAAAAAAAAGAATAAGTCAGACATTCTAAAGTGTAGCTGTATTTTTATTTTGCAGTTGTTGAAGGAAGAAAGGGTCTTCTTTAGAGAATAGAAGATTACTGCATCAGTAATTTCACAGCCTACAAAACTGTTGGATAACAAACTAGAATGTTTGAGGTGAAAACCATTTCAGACCACAGAGCCATCAATTTAATAGGTATCCCATATTCAAGAAAGTGTTTAAGCTTTTCAACTTTAGACATATGTCTAAATGCCACAGTGAGTGCTTTGAAGAATAGTGATGCACATATGTATATGCTTAAATTTTTGCTCATCTGAGACCTTAATGAATACTCTGACAATCTTGACCTAATATAGAATGATCACTTTCTCTATCACTACTAGTTCTACTAAATTCTGAGTTTTTTCTCAACCACAGATGTGAAATAAAGTCTTTTAGAGACTGACTGCAATCCACAGCTTATGCCTCAGAGATATGAACCAAAGTCTGAGGTAAGAAAAGCTTTAATTTTTATACACTTAGGCACCAAAACCAGGGGGAAGAAATATAATTTTTCTCGCATTTTTAAAGTTCATGTAACTTTTGTGAAATTTCTTTTCGTGTTTACTATGTCCTTTTTTTTGAGTGATTTGTTTCTTGGCATAAGACGCAACAATGACAATCAAAAGAAACTATTCCCTTGAAGATTGTACTGTAAAAGAAGCCAGGAATCGGGACTCAGAATTTAAAAACCAAATAGTGTGAAAGACTTTTCTATTGTTTTATATACTTGTTTTGCTTAGACAGACAAAGAAAATTCCAACAAACAGCTTAACTGTCCCTTTCCTTAACACATCCAGCCTTCCCTTCTGTAGCAGATATAATTCTCTATTGATTTTTACAAAGGGAGAAGAGAAGCTGAAGTAAATGGAGCATGTTACTGCGTGCTATATTCCCAAATATCTGAAAATCAAATATTCATGTTCAGCAGTACAAACTGGTTATAACAGATTAGAAGAAAGCCCTTAAAGAAATAGGAATGCTGCATCCAGTAAGACCTGACTCATAATCTTAAATAAGAAAGAAATCCAATCTTCTTTTATATGTTTTTGTCAGCCAGTAGCAATCCTGCAACAACAAAAAATATGGTACAGAGTAAACGTGTGATTCACAGCTCACAAGTCTGACTGATATTTTAATATTTCATCTTGATATTAATCAAGACTGTATTTTTCATCATTAAACACATTATGAAATGCAGGTATTTGTAAAGTTGTGACATGAACTTTTCAACTTAGGTATCCAAGGTAAAAATTTTGAAAGAAATATCAATAGTATGCAGAGAATGTCAGTTTATTTTTAAAGTTCCTAACAATTTTCTGTACAATTATGCAATTTTTTTGCCTAGCAATGAAATTTGGCACTATATGGCAACACACAAGACTTTGAAGATTATAGTGACATTTTCTCTTTTCTGATGTGTTTGTGAGTACAATGAGACAGAGAGCTGGTTCAGAAAAATGGAGGAAATCTTGTGTGTTGTGGTTTAACCCCTGCCAGCAGCCAAGCTGCACACAGCTGCTCACTCTCCCACCAGACAGAGTGGGGAGAGCGTTGGAAGGGTAAAAGCTGGAAAACTCGAGAGTTGAGATAAAGACAGTTCCATAGGGAAAGCAAAAACCACACACACAAGCAAAGCTAAACAAGGCATTCAGTCACTATTTCCCATGAGCAGACAGATGTTCATGAGCAGCCATCTCCAGTAGAGCTGGGCCCCATGACAAGTAGCAGTGACTTGGCAGGACAAAAGCCATCACTCCGAACCTCCCTTCTTCCTCCTTCTTCCCCCCAGCTTTCTATGCTGACCATGATGTCATAGGGTATGGACTATCCCTTTGGTCATTTAGGATCACCTGTGTCTCCTTCCAACCTCCCATACACCCCAAACTTTCTTGCCAATGTGGCAGTACGAAAAGCAGAAAAGGCTTTGGCTCTGTGTAAGCACTGCTCAGTAAAAACAAAAACATCTCTGTATTATCAACATTGTGCTCAGCACAAATCCAAAACACAGCCCCATGCCAGCCACTGATAAAAAAATTGACTCTTACCCCAGCTGAAGGGAGCACACTGCAGTAAAGTTCTTCCTTGGTCTGCCGATATGAACTCTGGCAACAATTCAATGCAGACTCTTGTCAGATACTCCTCTGCCAACAAAGAATGTAAAATCACCATGAATGCATGATTCAGGCTGCAATTAAGTAATTGCAGTTTTTTTAAGTCCTTTTTGTTTTCAAGACAGAAATTCTAGTTTACAAGGAGTTCCAATATATTTGGGCTAATTTATAATACAGCAAAATTTTGAAGTTGATGTATTTTTTTTAATAACAGAAAGTCTGATCTTCCAACAAACTTCACCAGTTCAAAAATACTGCCTAAACAGCAAGATGCGAACTAATATCATTATTAATTAATCTCTCTAGCTGTTCTAGGGAATTAGAAGTTCTTTATTCCCTGTCCATACTAGATGTGCAACCATGGCAGAACTATATTTCCCCCTGTCGACATCCAGTAGCCCTTTACAAATTAACGAGTCATGTCCTTCATAATGAAGCACGACGTAAGCCTGCATGTACTGAACACTCTGACCTGATGCAACAAAGCACTTGAATACACACTTGAATACACAAGCAGGCATGGAGTTGAATTTGATACATCTAATTCTCCAATCTGCAGCCAAATCAGTATTCCACAATGTATATTTTCTAACAGAGGAATTTTCATACATTTTAGATATCTGATTCTCCAGCACATTTCTACATTTTAAGTAATATTTCTGGTACTATGCCTAGTTTTACTGCATCCTAGAGTGAAACCTTTATTCCTTTTGCTAATATTTGATTTTATATGCTTCAAATTAATTCTAGAATCAACTAACTATTTATTATGTAGTAAAACTTACACAGATGTATTTGTTTGGTGATCCATTCAGTAATTTTTTTTCTCTTTCCCAGCTTCCAAAACATATTTATGCTAAAATATCCAATTAAGGGAAAAATCAAACATACTCATTCCTAATCCCAGGGACTTCTAACTGAATTATATGATTCAGAATAAAATTTTTAATCCTGATTGAGGGTGAGGCACAGAAATCTCCACCCATTTGCACTTGTTTTAGACAGAACTTAAGCAACAACAGGAAAGCTGTTAACTTGATCCCAGATTGTTTTTAGGAGTTTCCTATTATATCCATTTTATAATATTTTTAATATAAGTTTTGTTTTAACAGTAATAGGAGCACTTTCTTTGATTTTGCCAAAAAGATGAGGATGCAAATTAAATAAAAACTTTTAGCATATTATACTTTAAAAATACTTATAGCTCTATAACACAACATGAAAGTGCAAAAACATTGTGAGAACTTTAAGGAAAAGTTGCATTTTCTTTTTTATTTCTCTCTTTTCTAGACATCATACTTTCCCTGTCTTAACTTACATTAAGGAACTATATCTGTGAATGAAAAATATTCTTGCTGAAATCAAGTGAATAAAATCAGCAGTTTGAACTTTCACTTGTAAATATATTCATGTTTGTGCAGAAAAATAAGCACTAAAGAACTCTTCAGTCCACTGGAATTTCTGCCCATATGATCCATCTGGAGTTCCGGGCAGAAACTGATCTGCAGCAGCCTCAGCAGCTGCAGCAGCCACAGCAGAAGCAGCAGCAGCATGTCTTTCTGGCAAGCTCTTTCATTTACTTTTAAACCATTTTTCTGAGCAAACTTCCCAAAAAAAGTTGAAAAAGTGTGACAAGCTTAGGGAACTTTTGGACTAGTGGTCAACCAAAGCAGGCCACCTTTTTCTAATTAATATCTCTGCTGTTAGCAATTTTTTCTTTCCAGTGTTAAAATGTTAAAGTTCTCAGTTGTATGTCAGTGCTGCATTAAGCTGATATTCCAGTAATCAACTGTGAAAGGTCCCAGATGTATTGTGGAGGAGAAAAAGGAAGCCTTTTATCAAAAGCCAGTTCCTGCTTCCTGAACTATGATACAGCTTCTAAAGTTTCCCTCCAGCTAACAGAGAACAGTCAGAGCTCAGAACACGGGAGAAGGGAAACACACACATATACATGCACCACATACACTCAAACAAAGTGCAGTTCTCCTCACATAGGTGCAGATGGAGAGAATGAGGTACACTGGTTAAAGGAAAATGAAAAAAAAAAAATATAATTTTCCAGAATCTAGTAAAAATTCTACAGAGCACAAAGTGCACTGTTTCTGGAAACTGGAGTAAGTTCTGTTTGAGTGAAGTAGCTATAAAAAGAGGCAATCTTTAAAGTCATAGTAGTATTTTACTTTGAAACAAAGGCACTCCTTCTTGTTAAGCTGGAAGGTCAAGATTGCAAAAAAAAAAAAAAACAAAAAAAACCAAAAAACCTAGGCTTGGAAACTGTTTTGTTCTCTTTGCCAAATATTTCAATGGGGTTTGAGTGAGTTTAATTATAGTACTGCCTAATTCCATCCCATAAAATTACATACACACCAAATACTAAAGAAAATGTGTGATTCTGTGTTATTTTTAGCTTTGTGTATTTTTCCTCCACTTTTATTCATTTCACCTTTGAGACTTAATGTAAACTCCAAGCAGAAACCAGAAAAGCAAATCATTTCCTTTTAATTACTCCTCCAGGAAATCAGTTAATGGAGGTTCACCCTGGGTCATGTAAAACTGCTATCACAAATCTTTAAGCCACAAATGATCTAGCAGCAGAAATCTGCCACACATGGTGTGACTTTTGGTAATTTTTCCCAGGTGCTTCTTTGACTAATTGAAAAAGAGTAACAAATGCTCTGTGTGGCAAAAAAAGGAAAAAAACCTCATTCTCCTTCCTATAACACTCATGTCATGTGCTTTCCCATAACTATGTCATTTGACACAAAACCAACAAGGTGTACATTAAAAGTATTATAAAACTGGCTGATATGTTTCCAAAATTAATTATTAATAAGGAATCGCCCTGAAAGAGGTGCACTTCCTTGGATCCATTTATATACTCTTTTGGTTAATTCTTTTCAATTATATCAGGAAAATCTTATCTATTCTTGCCGCTAAAGATGAAAAATGGATGACAGAAAAAGTGAGTAAAGAGGAGGGGAAAAAAACCCACAAACCAGACTAATCCAGACAGCTTGATAAGGTAGACATAAATATACAACTTCTGTCTTCATATGATGAGCTGTAAAGCAAGAAATCTATCCAGGGAAGCAAGGGTTCTGTCAGGGATTTGAAAAGTCATGGTAGATAATAACCCAAACATACAGATCTGTAGCTCTCTCACTACAGATCTGTAGCTGAAAGGTCTAAAGAAAACCTTGAAGTTTAAACAGAGCACTTTCAATTAGGAAGGATACATTACCTTTGAATCTGGCAATCACACAGCTGCAATTGTAAAGCTCTATCCCCCTTTTAGATGTCCTAAAAGATGTTGATCAGTTGGAGAGAGTTCAAAGAAGAAGCCTGAGATTGATTAAAAGACTAGAAAATGCGCATTATTTTGAAAGACTTAAGGAGGTAAATTTGTTTACTGTAAGTATAGTAAATCTAATCCTAGTGTATATCTAGATGGGAAAACAATATTTTTAATAGAGACTTCTCATTCCAATTATGAGATAAAATGGCTTAAAGAAAAAACCAGATCATTTCAATCTCTAGTTAAGTAAATCCAGGAGAAAATTAAGAAAGCAAGAAATACATCTCTCTGCATTGCATTGCCTTTCTACAACAAAGGAAAATATGTCACCATTAATTTTGACCTCTCAACATCATAGATCAACTGACTTTATAAGAGAGGTATTCAATAAAAACTTCAGACACATTTTGGTGCGAAGTTAAGAATGACAAATGCAATATCTAATGCAGAATTCAAGAATGAAAGAGGTATGGATGATTAAAAAATAAAAAAATAACCAACAAAGAAAACTGGTATGCAATACACAGGAAGACGAAATAAACAAAAACTTAATTATGGAAGAAGGAAATTCAATTTCTAAAACAGGATAATGCTTCATACCTCAGGCACAAATATGATGATACAATGTGATTTTTGTTAGAACAAATGTGATTGCAAACCTGTTAATTTTTGGGTCTTACATGACAGATATCTGGTACAATGTTCACTTGTAAGAACATTGAATATGCAAGATAATTCCGTGTGCAAGTATAATATTTATGGTTTGCTCCAACATATGTGTCAATCTTCATGGGTCTTTTCAGGTTTGTGGTCCTGGTGCAATTCAATAAATGTCCTAATCCAAATGCAAATATTTCATTGCACCGGTCTTGTCCTTCAATGATATGAGTCCCTGTGCTTATTCAACTAACCTGTGGTGTTACTGGGTGTAACACTGGGGTCTTTAGTTTCCAGTAGAGCATATTTTCAGGAGTCCCAGTAGATTCCCATGAAATCTTGACTCTTCCCCTTTGCTACTGCACTTGGCAAAGACCATCTACATACCTACCACATGAAAAATGGAATACCTCTAAATAATGTAATACATTCTAAGTCCAAGTTTTGTTTTCTAAGTCACTTGAGTCAGGTCTAAAAGAAAAATTCCCCTCCTTCTTATGTGACAAAACATCTGCTCATGCAGATCAATATGTCAGCATCCCATCTTCCTCTTCCTCTAGACTAACATTAGTTTGTCATTAGTCAGATATGCACAAATTTTTAAGATGTGGGAAACTGCTCTATGAATCACAGAATAGAACAGCAACACATTTCTATAAACAACACAGTACAAACACTTCAGTCTTCCAGAACCTTATTCAATTATCTAAATGTAAAAATAGGGTATGATAATAACTATATTGCTTGATAAGAGAAACACACATGCATCAGCATATTTAATTGGTGGATAAATCCTCCAGAAATACCCACAAAAGCCACTACAAGGACATTTCACATTCAGTAACTGTGGAATTATAACCTATCAGGAAATTGCTCAGCAGGATCTAAATTTCTCTTTAAAGTAAAAATGGAGTTACTCTTCCTCTTGATTTTAAAGGAGTCTTTCCTACTGGCGATAAATACCAGTGATTCATGGGTGTTCTGAAATGCAAAGATAGGCAACATCATAAAGAAACTGGAAATTAACATTAACACTTTATTATATTTACAGCAGCAAAACTTTATATTAATGGAAATAAAGACATTGTTCAGTCCATTTAGAGGATGAAGATTTTCTTTTAATCAAATGGGGCAACTGTGGCTGTAATCTTTGCAAAGTGTATAATGTACCTTTCCATATATGGAATAATGAAATACACTCATTAAATGGTTTTATTAATTAGCTGGTGGCAGTCAGTGCAGGATGAATAAATAAATTAATGATGAGGGAAGCAGAAAAATAAACCCAAGACAAAAAGATCCATGGCTAAATGCTATCATCCCTAGAACTTTATGGTTTTACATTATTTCAGCTTCCTTTGTAAATAAAATAAAGTGTGAAATCAGAAGGACTTAATGATAAGAAACCATGCAAAACTATCCTGAAAGTAAACAGGTGTAATTAAAAAGACGCATGTCTGTCATATACAGCAAGTGTTTGAACAGCACCGTCTCAAACAATTTAGTCTTAAGAGCAATTCTTTGCCAACTACTCTTTACTTTCTGGGTATCAAAAATCCTGGCTTAAAGCAAAGGGCTGTTGCTGCATTGTTACAATATACAAACATTTCAGAGACTGAAAGAGGAAAATATAAGGGGAGGAGGGATAAAAAGGAACTTCAAATCCATTTGAACAATAATATAAGAAAATAAAGATACTTTATATCTGGAATTTTGGAAAAGCCAGAACATAACACAAATTTCATTGTAGGAAGAATTTCTTCTGCTTCTTAAAGTTTAGGTTTTATATATTTAAAACAGAATGAGTTTTTACCTTTGTGGTTTCCAAATGTGAAAACCTGGAAATAATTAAGCCATTATTTTCACATCTCACTTAAGTAAATAATTTTTGCTTTAATTTTTTTTTTCTTAGTTGCAGCTATGTGTTTACAAAAAGATACTATATTTTCTTTTCCAAACTGGCAGTAATTATAGCCAGGTCTGGGGAAGGTCCTTGCACTAGTCTGGGAGATGTCATGAAAAAAAGCCTGACTCCATCTTCTTTGAGCCCTCCAACTGGTGTTTGTACACATTGATAAGATCCATTCTGAGCCCTCTCTAGATGAAAAAAAATTCCTGTCTCAGCCTTTCTTCATAGGAGAGATGCTCCATCTTTGTGACCCTTCACTGGGCCCCATCCCATATGTCTGTATCTCTTCTACTGGGGAGCCCAGAACTGGACACAGTGCTCCAGTGGTGGCCTCATCAGTGCTCAGGGGAGGGGAACCATCTGCTTTTGATCTGCTGGCCATGCTTTGTCTAATGTGGTTTGGGACCCTGTTAGCCCTTTTTTTTCCACAAGGGCACATTTCTGGCTCATGTTAAACTTAGAGTTTACCAGGATCCTCAGGTCTTTTTCTGTCAGCTTGGTTTTCAATGTATCTGATGTTTTTCCTCCCAAGGTGCAGGATGTTGCACTTTCATTTTTGCAAAGAGCAATCCATCACTTGCCAGCCTGTTTGTAGGAATCTGTTGGGAATGTCATCTTTTTTTGGGGACAAAGTTTGCTGTCTAGAGATTGCCAGTAGTTTTCTTTGCTTCAAATGTGTAGATATGTTTCTAAGATGTGGTCTTTCATGGATTTCAATAGGATCAAAGTATTAGGTATTAGGTATTCTTTGGGTAGATCGAGTGTTGTAAGCATAATTACTGTGCTCTGATCTATCTCATTCTGACTCAGTATTTGAAATCTCTTGCATTGGAAAAAAACCTACTTTTCCTGATATAGAACAAAGCGAGAATGGCTTATGTCAGTCTACTATGATAAATAAAAGGGTGGAATTTATCAAATTATCATGGTTTGATTAATAAATCAGTTTGCAGCCTAGTTTAAACAGTTTTATTCATTCCAGATGTTGTGGGGGAGGGAGGGGGATTTCCCCTGAAAATCATAAAGTATATTCACAAGTTGGTTAACAATAGATTGATAATCTTCCTAACACTATATGTTACTTAAGAAAACACAGTAAAATTGATTTTTTCAGTGTGGTTGGTGTTTCCCGTGAAATATTGCAGCAATTCATTCGATTAAAATTTCAAAACTGGCTGTTCTCTTTGCAGATTTTCTTTTTTCTGAAGGCAACATTTCAATGCAAGAAACAGTGGTTTTCCATTTTTTTAACATTACTTGCTAAACTTGTGACCATTATTCTTATCATTCATCTATCTCCTGCTTGTAAACACAAGAATTTGTAAACACAAATTCTTATAGATTATCAATCTATCACCTAGAATTTAAGAGTGTATCATACTGTTATGTGGCTATTCTAGAAGCATCCAAGGTAAAACAAAACTGAATGTAGCAGGACTTAAATATATATACCATCTACACCATATTCATAAAAATCTGGAAATCATTCAGAGGTAGTAAGTATGTAACCCATGAAGCTGCTTAAAGGGACTCTTAGGGGTCAAATAGCACTTCAGTGTTTATGAATGTACTAGCTGTTGTCTGTGAATGTGCTCTGCCCTTGCACACTGCCTGCTTATGAATGTGCTTCTTTACCCTTCTCAGTTTCTGTGCTGCTCAGGCTGCCCTGACTAATGTGTGTGCCACAGTATCATATATCCAGGTTTTATTGAACTGTGGACTCGTGAGGTTATGGAAGTACAAAGTGTGCTTCCAGACACAGGAGGGTGGCAGACTCAGCTTTATCTATTTAGTCAGATATCAGTAGAATACTATTTTTTCAAGAAGTCTCTCAGGGTTTTAAGGATTTGGAATAGGTAACAAAAACACGCAGACCGTGGTTTAAAAAATAGATCATCCAAATAGAAAGGATTCAGTCAAATGTACTGGAAAACAAAAGGGTGCTTAATTTTTAATTTGGGCTGGCTAAAACTAATGCTATAGTCTTTAAGCACCCATGGCTTCCCAGATGTGATTCATTTTCAACAACAATTTTTTCAACAACAATTTTTTCAACTACTCACTGTTTCTATTGCCTCATATTATGACAGGTTGACAATAACTTGAAAGAAAAATTATCAGATTATGGAAAGTAAGAATATGGATGATATTTTTGGAACTACTTAACTGCATTTTCCCAGTCTTCTAGTTTTATACGTAATGATTCTATATTATATAACATTAGTATTATAATTTTCAATATAAAGAGATTAACAACTTAAAATATGGAAATTATATTAAGTTCTTCCTGAAAGTTACTATCTGTAACTTAAGGACCAAGTAATATAGTTATATGTAATACATAAATAAGTTTAATAACGTAGAAAAGGAATGTATTGAACCTACAGAATATAGGAACAAATCTAGCTTCAAATCCACAGAATGTTGGAACATTGGGTGGAAACAACTAGGTTTCATTATTATACATCTCAGAATTCCCTATACAAAAATTCAGGAATGTGTGCTCTTGCAGTAACCTATAGCAATAATTTGTGGCATGGAAGGTAAAAATCACCTTCATAAATTATTTCACAGGTAATAGTTTCATTTTCAAAATCATTTAGGACAAGAGTTACACATTTTTAGCACCCCATAGTGTGCCAGCTCTTCATATAACAAGGAACAGGTACTCTGTGTCTCCACAATCTGATTCCTGTACTAGGCAATGTCTTGAAAATATCAAGGTTTTACTACTAAAGTAGCATTAGCCTTAAAGTCAATGATGGTGTTTTAAATAAAATGTTGTCATTTTAATGCTATATTAGGCATTCCAAGCCTGTGTAGGTAGTATTAACTCATGATGTTATTATTATCATTACTTTATGTCTAGACAGTTGAAGTCTTCTTAAGTAAGCTGATGTATTAAATAGGCTTCTTAATTTGAAGTTCATTAATTGAGGCATGTGTCTCAGATGTGTCCTCCAGGAGGTGATTTTCTTGCAGACCATTGAACTACCACAAAGGAAGTTTCAGAGGGACCTCATCTCTCAACCAAAAGCCCAAGAGACTGTCATCAGCAGCATCAACCACCCACTGCTCAGTTGAGGTGTAGCTATATTTAAATAAGCTTGATAACTAAATGTGTTGATACAAAGACAAAAGAATAAACAAGAGACAGGAAGAGAAAAAGAACGCAACTACTTATTTTGGTTTGCTACCTTCCTTATTATTTAGGTAATATTTTAAAATTTTGTTTTAAATATGTAAAGATGCTGTTAGGACTTCCCAGCCTAGAAGTCAGCAGTTTCAAGATAGTAACAACTAGTTTTCTTTAGTGAAAGAGAGTTAAACATTTTAATTCAGTTACCACAAACTGAGTATGCATTGGTACAGTCACCTTTAGACAGTACTTGAACTGGTAGGATTAAAGCTCCTGCTTCAACAATATTTCTGCTAATCTCCATGAAAAATCAACCAATAATGAACATAGAGGGCTTATTCTGTAAATTGCACTTCCTTTGCACTGGCAGGACTCTACCAAATTTGATGGGAATTCTCATTCATGGCTCCACTTTCTACACTGTACTTTGTCTAGATTTTGATTCTACAAGCTCGTGGCAGCCCTTTTTAACCATTAATGATTTAACTCTCCTCACATCACTTTCTGGTGCAGTGTGGAGACACACAGTCATGTTCAGCTTGGTGTTAGCTTGGTGACTAACAGGATCTGCCTATTTCCTTCAAGTCAGAAATAGAGTACACATGGTTGAAGTTCTGAGCATACTAAGGATGAAATATTACACCTGGTTCTGTGAAACAAAGAACTGAGACATCAAATGACCTCACAACCATCTTTGACTTTATCTCCTTCATATCCATGACCTAATTCAATAACTTTTCCATATTTTCTTTATTTTGGACTGTTTTCAGAACAAAGAAAGACATATTTTTCAATACAAACTGCATCTGAGTATCTGAACTGCTCTTTGTCATTCAGTCTTAAATTTGTAACTCCATATAATATCTTCTTCAAGAGATAGGAAAAGGATAGCTAAGTATGTTTATATTAAGTTTTGTTGATTATTCCCTGAAAAAGAATATAATTGAGACCTTGCTGAAATGAATAATTTACATAGTCTGTGACCCAAACTCAGAGAAATTAGTTTTCTTTGTACTAGACAGGTTTATATAAGTTTTCAGCATAAGCAGCTGAAAATAAATGCATAATACTTACAAAGGGTACTCTAATAGACAAAGATTCCAGTAAGTTTAATGAGAGCAAATTTAAGTGTATCATATGAAAGAAGAGGACATGTGATAAAATTAAACTGCAAATTTAATATGAAAAAAGGGATTTCTCCTAACCATGAGTGTAATCATCATGTGGAGAAAATTTTCCATGGAAGGTCATCTAGGATGCTAAATTTAACAAATGAATGGATAGTTTTACAACCATTATTAAAATTTGTTGCTATGCAAGCTTGGACAGTGATGTGAGTAATCACATTTCAGGCTTCAGGGCTTAAGCTGATTGCTCATGAGGGTTAGCGACTAATCCATCTTCTCATTTCACAGTACTCCAAATTTATTTAAGTGCTCTCTGAAAGAGAACAATTGATTTATTTCAAAATATGATGTAGTGGTCACTAAGTCACAGAAACAATATAAAAGAAATCCACCCTAGTAGTCCACACGCTTTGTTTTGGTTTTCAATTACACACATCCTAATCTAAAGATTGCAGGTTGGGAGCTTATTGCATCGACAAATGACTTGATTGAATTACATGCAGATTTTTTGTGTCATGGAGACTGAACAATAGCTTATTAGAGCTTATATTCTTGTCTGATAATTTTTTAATCCACAGTTACTGTTATCTTCTCTTCCAGAAGACAAATAACAAAACAGGTACTTTTAAATTAGGAAAGATACCGTTAGCAGAACTTTGAAATAATTTGCAAATGTTCACAATACTGTTGAAAAAAACAGCTGAGTCAAGTATTTCCATGTTCCTTATCAAGCTATGATCAGGATATGACATATTAAAATTATAAGTTATTAAATCTGCAAAATTCAACAAAACGGATAATACAAACTCATTTGTTATAAAGGAAATAATTTTATAGAAAATATGGATAGTGTAAAAAAATTATAAATTATTAAAGAAGGGAGGGTGACTTTTTACACACATGATGATAGAACAAGGGAGAATTCTTTTAAACTGAAAGAGCAGAGATTTAGATTAAAGATGTGGAACACTTCATGACTATAAGAGAAGTGAGCTACCGGAACATGTTGTCCAGAGAAGGACTGGGTGCCCATCCCTGCACGAGTTCAAGACCAAGCTGTATGGGGCTTTGTGGAGCCTGGTCTTATTCATCCATCTAAGACTATTAATGAAATATGAAATTTTCTTTTTAATATTACAGCACAAAATCACTGTAAAATTGGTGCAATGAATTTTTAAAAAATTGGCTTATCCCTCTGCTATATATAGATTTTGGCAGCTTGGCTAGGCTTTCACTTTTCAATTTTTGCAGTAGATACAGGTGGAAACTTCTTTCTTCCAAATGCTATTTACTGCGAGTTGTGTCAGAAGCAGATTGTCCACACTGGCTTCAAAATGTGAAAATATTTACATGCTACCAAAATTACTTTTTTTGCTATATTCTTTCACAGGGACATTATGGGTAAACTCATCCATCATCTCATCAGTGAAGGACACAGCCTTCAAAGCATTAGAGATGCTTCAAAGGAGGCAGGGTTAATTTGGCAAAGAAGATAAACAAATATGTTGGGAAAATCTGTAATTTGACATTGGTCTGGAAAGAAATCAGTTTAAACTGTTTCCATTCCTTCGATAAAATTTGTCTGTCATATTCCAGTTTTTCTCATCTAGAAACATTAGACTGAGTTACAGTTTATAAACATAAAGCTATGTTACAGTACCCACTACTGAGCTTTCTTCAAACCCCAAGTGCAACTTTTCCTGTAAGGTCTTACCACATTATAAAAACAAACTTGTATTGCATAATCAAGAACAGAAGTGCCAGGAATCAATGTTGAGTCAAATATAGTCTAATATAGGACAAATAAACACTATAATTATAGGATACAAGGTGGAATGGTGCAGATGTTCTTATACTGAGAAGAGTATAATGTAGGACTTCACTGTAGTCTTCCCCTTCAACTGAAGACAGACTGTTCCCTTTCAGAATGCCCATTTGAGATCTCTGTCATAAGGATATGCATCTTGTTTAGATTTTATGGCTTGTTATTGATGCTCCTTTAGACATAACAATTTCAGAACATACAGAGCTTCAAAAACCTTTTTGCTTATTTTTAATGTTTAATTATGTGCTTGCAATCATTCAGAAAATTATTTGCTGCACCAGTTTAGAACAGTAAAATCAGATTTTCTGGGTTATGTAATTTGAAAAAAAATTATGTCTAAGATTTGCAAACTGCCTGAGCATCTCATGGAATTTAGCTAGAATTACAAGATTTCATGTTTATAAAAGTCATTGGAAAAGTAATTCAAAATGTCCGCAACGGCTCAATCTTTTATTTACATACGCTACCAGCTGAATCATGTACATCCTCAGAGATGACAAAAAAGGTTTTCAATATACATCTGAAATGTTTATAAAAGAAGTGCCATTTCATCCAAATAGGAATTGGACTTGGTGCACCACAGGACAATTAGGAGATTTAACTACATCAAGATCTTCTGCAGATGTGTATTAAATCATCGCTAGTGAAGGACAAGGATCCTAGATTAAATATCTTTTAGATGGACGTTTTTCCTTAACACCCACCCATTAAAGAAAAAAAGAAAAATAAAATGGTGCCAAATTTCTGTCAAATTATTTACTTTGGCTGCAATTCCAGGTAAAATGTTCCCACCTCTTTCCTTCCCCTTGGCTTTTCATTCTTATTCTGGACTATATTTTGCCGTCACTTACACACCACTACAGCATTTCATGGAGTTTTAGTTTAAATGAAATAATTCTACTAAAAAAATAATCCTTTTCTTAGATTTGTTTTTATCCTGAATCAGTTCAGCATCTGGTTTATATTTGCAACAGATGTGTACGACCATTGAATGTTAATACAGAGATAGCATAGAAAAACTGAGGAATGAATATTTTTCACTGTCAGAAATCACTATACCTTTAAACATCCTGGGATTTTTTTTCCTGCTCCCATCAATATTAGAAAAGTAAACATTGGATCCATATTGAAAACAGACTGACAATTTAACATGAACAGTTGGAAGAATTCATAACCCTTAGGAAGACAACTAACCTTACCATGTAGTAGATGGAGTTAATTCAAAATTAATGGAATATATTACTGCCAGTATACTAGGTAAACACCTCAAGGAAACCAATAAAAAATGCTGAGAGAGGGATAGGAAAGATTTCAGTACCTACTTTAAAGCTTCTCTTCATATAGCATAAAAACCACTGAATCCTTTTTCTTAAGTTCCTAAACTCACTCTTTTAAGAGCTGAACAGAGAGTCAGTTCTTTCTCTTCGCAGGAAATTTCTAAATGAAATATTATGTTCCTTGTTTATACCTCACAATTTGGGGTTTAATTATTTTCTCTTGTTGTGGGTTTACTTCTTTGAGCAACTCAAATGCACATCTCCCATGAAAACAACATCCCCTGTAGAATGTGATTTATATTGGAACTTTTAATCCCTGTATTTAACATAGGTTGAAAAAATAGAGCGCTGTAATGAGATTCTTATCCTAGGTGTGCACATGAAGCAACAAATTTTCAGGTTGTTGTTTTTGTTGTTGTTGCTGTTATTAAAGGAATTATATATTACCATCTGTATGTTTTAAATGGTGATGGTTACACAAAGGTGGTCAGTAGATTGCAAGGAAACATTGCAGAAGCAACCAATGAAACACAGCACAATGCAGAAGACTGATATAAACCCCAGTATAGTAGCTATATTGGCCAGCTCAGGATCAAGATGTATTCCTATCATATTTTCTTGGTCTATTTAGAAAAAAAAAGGGTAAAGAGAGTGTTAGGCTGTATGCCAAAAAATGAGAAAATATTAAATATTAGGTTTGTCTGCATTTATAACAGAGTTTCCAGAGAAATTAGTTTTAAGATAATGTTATTATTGAGTTCTCAAACATGATCTGACAACATGAAAACATGTATACAAATTTATGGACAATCATTTAGTAATTATTTTGCAAGCACATTTTCTACATGCTTTTCAGTGCTGTATAGTGGCAATCTTCCCTGTTTTGGTGCTAGTCACTTACCAAGGTTGAAGATCTTTTGAAGACAGAAAACTTTTAATAGACGAAGTGTCTGAAGTAAAAAGTACATCTCCAGGAACAGTAATACACTGAACACTTAGAAGATGGAATTTCCAAGGTGCAATAAGTACAGAAAAATATTATCATGATGTGGACTATTTAAATCCTAGAGTATTTTGCTAAGTTAGATCAAAAAAAGACCTTTGCCCAAACAAACTCCGTTAACAGAAATCCAGGATATGCCCTCAATCCAATTAGCTGTGGATGTCATCTTGAATTTTGTCAGGAAGGATGGACTTTAATCCTGCTTCTATGTTTTCTTATAAGTGTTCCTTCAGATATATGCACATACCATTGTCTGACGTAGAGACAGCAGATGATAAAACCTATGGATCATACTGGAAAATACTAGCTGACCATAGCAACAGTTACAATTTGCCTTTACTTTCATAGATAAGACAGAATCTGATGTATTTTATTGAGACAATGCTTCTAATGGACTGACTGAGGAGATACCTGGAAAAATGGATACTGTTCCATGACTTCATTTTGCATTAGAATGCTGGAAGGTCTTTCTCATAGTTTTTTAAAGATTTTGTATAAATTTAATTTTGAAAAATCCCAGATGGAAATAGGTATGGAGAGACCTCTGCCCTTTTCTCAAATTAACTTTTATACGTTTCAGTAAATAGTGTTCTATTTCTGCTGCTGCTGTACCCAACAGTGTAACAGTCATGGTCTGGAATACACTCAAGGCTATGAAGACAGTAATAAGATTCTTTCTCCGGCATTGTTTTTTAAATTAACGTGCTGTAGAAAGAGTAATAAATGCTTTGCATTACTGCTTAGATACAGCAAAAACATATCCTTCCATCGTTACCTGTACCAAATCTAGTAGATGGAATTAAATGTTCTATTCTTCCCATTTCCAGAGCCCTTGTCTGTCTGATAGAGCCTTAATAAGGTTATTAGAAGACAATAATAATCTCCCAGTGTAAATGATTCTCAAATGTGCCATTAGCTCATGGCTAGTGTTAGTGGTCTTCAGTTATACCTCTTCTGTAACTTTTTGTTTCACTCAGATATGAGATTTCACTACAGAGTGTTGCAACTACAGTGTGTTACTCATGCAGAAAAATGTTCTGTTTATCTTACACAACAGCAGGAAATCCCCATTCAATTTTCTGTCCAAATTTCTGAAAGTGATTTGAAAGACCTGTAACAAAGTATTCCTCAGGGTTCTCAAACTAAAGGGCTCATTCTTGCTGTATTTCCATATTAATTGCTTCAGCTATTACAAATAACAGTTCTAATTGGCTTTTGAAGACTTTTTGAACTTCGGTAATTAAGTCCATAAGGTACATTTAAAATTGTTGGCTCTAACCCGCTGTCGTCTCCTTGTCTGCCCACACATTGGGTAATTAATGCAGACTCTCCATGCAGTCCATCTCTTGATTTCCAGTTCACTATTTGGAATGTGTATGTCTTTCTTGCACAGAAATATATGCACAGGCATATGACCAAAGAAAAATCCAGGAGGGATTTTAATTTGGGAATAAATTAATTATCTATTAAATGTAAATACAAAGAGAAAAAAATAAAAACAAAAACACCCATGTTCTTCTTCTGAAACAAGTCCTTTTCTTCTGTAATCAAATTACTGACTCTTTTCTGGTTCTTAGTAAGTTAGTTTTGATGGCACTCTAGAAAAATTTGCACTAAAGCTTCAAGCTGTACAAATCTTACCTATGAGAAGTTTGAACTGCTAACTGAAAAACAAAACTGGTTTTGCCAAGAAGTTCACTATATCCTTTATTCTGTTCAGTCCAGTTCAAACCACCATGATGCAACTGTTCTTGTCTGATCTTGGAAGCTAAGCAGCTTTGGAAGCCAAGTGAAAAAATCTCATGCAATATGAAGATAAATGAGGGTACCACATCCTACCAGTTGATGGACACTAGATTCATGAACAAGCATCTGTAAGGTTTTATTTATTTGTCGCTGACACCAAGAAATTCAGGCATCAGTAAGAGGTGGTGAAGGATTGATCTACAATGTTTCATAAAAGCCACACAAGCAGCATTCTTTTGGTGCCAGGCTCAGCAGATTGATTAAGCAGAAAAGTTTTCATTAATAGCGGAAGCTGTAGATGTCTCGGACATGATTCGCACCCTATACACATTTAGTCCTATGTAACTGTTCCTGGGTATCTGAGGTCTAGAAAACGGGGCTGGAAAACATGAATAAAGATTGATGAAGTAGAAAATAAGGTCCCATTCTGTCTGTAGTAGTTACCTAAATATAAATCATGTGGAATTTACTCTAATTTCCACTGGTGTTTTTTGATCACATTAATAAGCCACATTTTCCATAAAGCAGTTAAGCCACTCTTCATATTTTTCAACCTTATAATTCCCTTTTATTCAGTTAAAAAATAATGTGCAAAGCAGTATGCTTAGGCTTGAGAAGAAAGCTACTCTGAAATACCTAAAACCATTAGCAAAATGATGAAATTTCAAGGGCTTTTTGTATGGTTATTTTAGAAATGTACACTACATTTCAATTCTATATGAATGAGTGGTCTGTCTTTGTATATACAGACACTTAGAGGAATAATAGTAGGTAAACACATGATCATGTCAGGATAAAATCTAAGGCAAATTAAATTGCAGATGCCTAAATAAATCCTTGAAAAATGGGGTCTCTTATAAAAACAGTTCATTATAAAAATATAATAGTATCAAAGGAGGTGCACTGTGAGAGTCTAAAATTTGAGATGATACTCTGAACAGAGAAAAGCCTAAAGCCTTTTTCCAAATTTAAATGAAAAAGGAAGGAGGAAAATACCAGAAGCTAAATGAGATTTCAGGCTTTTGAAAGTTCAACTAACTTTGCAAAAACATTTAAAAGATATATCTTTGTTTTTCTTTTTCCTACATTCATATTTTCAGGAAAGGGGCAACTGCAAGATTATTCACTGAGAGACACCATACCTGCATTCTGCTATTCTGGGCTGGAAAAGTGACTACCCTCGAAAGTTTAGCTAGATAACTCACAAAAGGGGGAGCAAAGCACAACACCACCTTCAGCGGTCAATGAGAGGGTGTTTGGACACTTACCCATCTTACCAGCTTACTTTAATATCTTCTGGTGCATTTGAACAGAATCAAAGATCAGCTGTCATCTTAAGTTTCAGATGTTTTTACAAAGTTGTCATTGTCTCCTGAAGCTAATTGTGGTTTTGCATGGGTCCCTGGCAATTTATCTAAGAATGAGATCACCCTTGAAATTCTTGATTCCACCACTGACAGATAACACAATTCTCACTGACTCTGGCAGTGACAGATTATCATGCCAGAAGTCAAGCATCATTCTTATCATGTATTTTAAACCTACTTTGTGACCAGAACAAGTAGCCTGAGGATGCAACTACAAGAGGGGGCAAACAACAGTGAATCAGAATCATGGAGAAAGACAGCAAAGAGGATAAAACCTAGAAGAATGTAAACCCTGTACCTTGCCCATCATCAGAGATGGATATCCAAATTACTGCTAAAAGAAAGAACTTTCTGCATCAGGACTTACAGAAGTGAAAACCCAACAGCATTGATCAGCTCTGTCACAAACTTCTATTTGACAATACATTTACTTGTATTAAAGTTCATTAAATTAGGGATATTTTAGGTCTAGTAAAATGTAAGTATTTATCAGGAAACTAGGTGAAAAAAACCAAAGAAAAAAAGTAAGTTTGGAATGGAAAAGTTCTTTTGAATGGAAAATTAAAATCCTATTCAACTTGGTGCACTTGTACACTTTTTCTTCAGGTTCATCCTTTTGAAAAAGTTTCAGTTCCCCTCTTCATTACATTATCTTTCCTGTATTCACAGAGTAAAACCACAAAATTAAAATTTTTTATAGCGTTTTTTATAACGTTTGAGTTAGGGTGGTTTTCTTTCTTTGCTTTTATCAATGTATAAACCCTCAGATTTTCTTCATAATAGCAATCATATGAATAGAACAAAGTGACTACAACATCTCTATACTTTTTTTTGGTCTTTTCTACAATCACTTTGCAATCTGCAATGTGATTTTTCTCTAAAATGCTTTTGAAAATATTTATAAACAAATATTTGCTAAGTATTATAAATAAGGAAAAAAACCCCAAGCTAGGAGAATTTTCTTAAGAAATTTACCATGTGTATGCATGTGGACCACATGTAAAGCAGATGATCTGTGTGTTCCTTTAGTTCTCTGGAGAGATGTCAGGCAATGTGTCTGAGCAGTAAAAGAAATTTGTCCAATAAAACCAAGATACAGTGCTGCTAATATAGTTTGGAAATATATTAATTTTCTATTTCCTATCCAGTTAGATTCCAATATATATTCATAATGGCAGAATACACCAAAATATCTTGAAGTAATATCTGAATGCATAAATTTCTAAGAATAATTACTAATTTGCTGTGGAGTTATAGTAACTGTATGAGGCCTAGGTAGAACTTGTTCTTTCTGTTATCTTGAGCTTTAGCTCATTCTTTGCTTCTAACAATAACTAGGCAAAATATATTACAAGAGGGACTGGAAAATATGTATATTTTTAAAAGTATAGGAAGAACTTTTCATAGAGGCTCAGAGCTCTCATCTATATAACATTTTGGAGTTCACCAGCAACTATTGTAGTCAGAGAAATGCAAAGTAAATGGTGTTTCCTTGCAAAAATTCACCTAGATACTCAAGCAGGCATATGTATGTCTGTCTGTCTATCTATCTACCTTCCTACCTACCTAAAACCACTCGGAAATCATATCTGAGGTTCTATCTGGAAAAGTGTTATATTCTGTTAACAAGCTGCTGTTGGATCCAGCAGTTTTGAAAAACATCTTTGGCATCTGGGTATCTGAAAGGTGTAAAAAAATAATTGCACAGGGCTGCGCTTTCTCTTTTCACTTCATGATCACCCATTCCTATGGCTTGCAGCACTTTTTAAAAAAATGGCATTCTTAATTCCTATTCTCTCCCCTCTTTGAGGGAATTCAGACCTAACTTTTTACTGTCCTTGAACACCATTCTGCAGATTTAGTTTAATCTGTTTTGGTTTTCTTTTTGTTTGTTTCAGATGGTGTGGGATTTTTTGACAATATTTAGTGTAAAACAATGAGGCAGACGTGCAAACTAGGGAGTCTGGACTCAAATATTTTGACCCAGATATTTGACTAATGCTATTTGTCATAACCTTGGATACCTGACAATTTTCAAGTGCCTCCCACAAACAGATTTTTCACCCACATGTGCAAGTCATATCTATCTAGATAGTTTTATGTGACTCAGATACATCACTTTCAGAGTGCCTATTATCTCCCCCCAGTCTAAAACAACCTAGAAAATAGCTCAACACTCTGATTACATCTTTGAGACATTTAAAATTACATAAAATCAATCTCAGCAAGAATAAATACAAGCGATTGATTTAAAAAAAAATAATGTAAAGGCTATTTTGGGAAAAAAGAAGGAATCAAGTTCTGTACATATCAAAAGTATCTGAAAAAAAATTCTGAAAAAAAAGTGTCATCAGTATGAATGATATACCAGGTGAAAAAGAATAACCAGCATTATAAGCGTGATGAGCTTTGTATTTCTTATAATCATCTTATAAAATACCTTTGTGTTAATTGTGTTAAAGATGTTCCATCAGCTAACTTCTATCCGGATACCAGAGGTAATGCCCATAAAATAAGTGCATAAATCCAGTATTCAGCAGTTTACTGGCTGGCATTACTAATAGCATACTAAAACAAAGTGCTTTATAATAATACCCCAGGCAGTAATCTCTAGGAACTGAAGACAGTCACACAGATCCTGCTGTTATACCTGTTTTAAGAAGAAAATCTCTGAATAAAACACAAAGTAACCAAGATGAAAAGTTGGCTAAATATTTTACTGTGATTAACAATGGCTATTTTGTTATTGATAGATATGGAATATCTTACATTTTACTTTGCAATCAACTATATTTAGCACACTAAAACATCCAGAAAAGTTAAAGATTGATCAGTGAAACAAGCATTCTTTGCAGACCACTTTTCTATGAAATTGAAGGTTGTGATATTGTAGAAATAACAGGTTACAGGCAGTTGCCAAAAAGTTTTAATACCCTTCAAAGAATTACAACAGAAGTATAATCTATCTTTTTTTTTAATTTAAATACTTGTCATTGTAAGGCTGTTTGTCTTGGAGCATGAAATAAAGTACCATTAATTTTGCCCATACTAATATTATGATAAAGTAAAAGAATATGTGGCAGCTGGCCACAAAACACCTCTTATTCATATATTGTTGCAGACTGCAAGATTTTCTGGCTGAACAGGTATAGAAGAAACAGAACATCAAATAATTATTCAACCATACATTATAAGAAAAGAAAGAGGTATTATCTGATTTTCCCAACCTTTTCTTAAAATGGTGGAAGAAAACAGAAACATATGCTTCTAGTAAAATTATCTGATTTTCCCAACCTTTTCTTAAAATGGTGGAAGAAAATGCTTCTAGTAAATATAACACAATGTTTCTTAATTGTGTAGGACAGCCCATTCAAAAACATCTTTATCCATGTATTTTTGATCTACAACCTGTAATTTGACTTCTGGTATATGTTCAATTTTTCTTTTTGTGGTCAGACACAATAATTCCTAAAAGAAGTATTCAAAATTAACCAGGAATATTGTTTTGAGATGTGCCCATAAATTTATAAAGAAATTATTTCAACTAATAAATTGAGAATACTAGATCTTATTCCAATTTTATTAATTTTAATGATATCTAAGGATATTATAAAAATTTTCCAAATAGAAGTTGAATCTATGGTACAACTTTGATAATATGGATATATGAAGTTGTGACTACAGAAATTATATAAATTGCTGTGTTTGGTCTGAAGTATGGGAAGAGTTTTCTGAAGGCTTTTGGGAGGATAATTTTGTTTCTTTTTTTGTAAGGTTTAGTATTGCTTTACATGTTTTCTATTTCTTAAAAGATTGAATGGTAGTGGGAAATGGAAAGTGGAGAATTGAATGTTAAAAACTGCCTAAGAGATATGTAGAGGCCCATGGGTAGCCAAGGTTGAAGGAGACATGAAATGTCTTAATACTTTAGGTACTTTTTTAAAAAAATCTCACAGTGTGTTCACTTTGCAGTCTCCATATATTTACTATTCTCTTTACTGCAATTTTGTGAAATCCAAAGGGAAAAAAAGTAAAAATTGTGGAAACTGCATTTGTAGGTCCCTTAATAATTGTGAAGATTGCAACATTAGTCTTCGCTTCATAGCAAGGATTCATTAAGACAGCTAGAAGTAAACAATTTAAAATAAATTGCTTTCAGTTTTTAATAGTTTCCAAAGAACCATAAGCATTATGGTTATGATCCATGGCACATTTCCAATAACTGAATATATAGATCCTGTCCTATCAGTGTGGTTTTAAGGGTTTTTTTTAGAGAACATCCTTTGGATTTAAAGTTTTAATATAGATGCTGAAATTTTGGTTAAAAAAACTGTCTTCCTTTATTAAGCTTTGGGAAGGTAGATATCAAAGACCTTGCTTGAGCAGGGAAGTTGGACCAGGATCTGCTGTGGACCCTTCCAGCCTTACCCATTCTGTGATTCTCTGAAAAATATTAGAATTAAAATTTAGATTTTCCCCTGACAGGACTTAGAGACTATTTAAAAGATTCGTAAAAGAATTAGGATTCACTTGTTTACTCCTTCACAAAGTGAACAAATCAATTAATTTGCTTTTAAAATTTTCAGCAGCAACTTCCATCTAGATTAATATTCTGCATGTAACACAGATGGGTTAGCCAGATGTCATTATATACCTGCATTCACAGCTGAGATGAACCTCTTTCAGCAGTGTCACACGAGTTCATTTATCACCAGCCTGAGAATAAAAAACATACAAGTTTTCATATTGACATTTTTTAAAATATTAAGCGTGATGTTGAGGTACACTTAAATTCATCATAATTGTAACATATTTATTTCAGATTAAACCTAGCACAATCCTTCTACTGACTCAAACCCACAAAAATCAGAAGATACTTGAAAATTCATTGTCCAGGAGGCCCTTTTTCTTAACATATTGCAGTTTCATTTTCCATGGATAATATTACATTTCCTCATGTGGGAGATTCTTAATTAACCAAAATTCCAATATGACAAGAAGAAAGTTGCTGACTGATGTAGTGATCTGGAGCATTTAACATTTACTTAATCCCAAAGGTCAAAATAATCTGCCAACAGTAAACAACTGAACGTCAGTCATATCAGTCTCTGAATTTCTTTTCTTGCAACCCAAGACTAAGGAGAGTTGAAGCCCACAGGCCTCCACAAACGTTCTGCTGGAATTTAGGAGAGTTCATAGAATGCTGGCATGTGTTGTATCTCATATGGGCACTGATGTTGTCCCATCAGTCTTGTTACACCAGTTTAATGACCAAAGATGCAGTGCTGCTCCTAACTGTTGGCATTGTAGGTTGTTTAAACACAAGGCTGAGTGCTGAGCTAATCCATCTTCCATTGGTGGTGAAAGCTTTTCTAGCATAAGCAAGGAAGCTGTGAAGAAGCAGCAGTAAGCTGCCTTGTATGTGTGAAGAATGGGACTGCATCTTTTTGATGAAAGTTTAAAAGTATAAATTGTGTAAGTCTGAACCGCCTTGCAGCATGTTTCTGTTGCTGCCAGTAAAATTCTCAGAGGGAGAATAGTCTGGGTCTTCACAGCACAAGGAATATTTGCTGTAAGCAGAGAAAAAAAAAAAAAACTACAAAACCATGCTATGAATAAATTGAACAAAAAAAACCTCGAGTGACCTATTTTCTCCAACTGGACTCTTTCTACACTATATCTGATTATTATGTAGATTTAGCTTAGAGGTTTCAGCATTACATTTGTATGTCTTTATTTCAATTAAATATACATGGTTTTCCTCTTAGTTCCTGGCAGTTTTCTTTCTTCAATAATGACACCGGCTTTACAGCACATCAAGTGTGCTTGAATCTTCAAACATCTACAGCATTTTCTGTTTAATGCTGTAGATGTAGGTCAATGCAATCCCACTAGTGATTCATGACACAATTCCATCTGGCTCATTACTCAAATTCAAGGGGAGATAGGGAAAGAAGAGGGCACATAAAATTCTAAGATGAAGTGTTTCTTTTCACAAACAGAAACCCAGTTGTCCCCAGTTGTCCCTAGTTCTCATACTTTGGCAGCTGTTTTCATAACAGCAGTCAGTGATGGAATTCTAAGAAGTAGCACCTGCTGCTGAAAAGACCATCCTCTTCCTGCTGATCAGAAGCTGTTTTAACCAGTGGTTTTAATAAAAAACTGATTCACATCTGTTGCTTATTCAAAATCTCTCAACCAACATAACACCTTTTTTTAAAATATTCCTTCACTCTTTTGTCTAAAAGTCACCATTTATTTTATGTAAATAGGGCAAAATTTGAAATGCCTATGTCATTATTAAGTCTGTCTTGCCAATTTAATCAATGTGGTATCTGTTTGTGACATAAAATTGCACAAACCTTTAAAATTTTTATATCTGCATGAAAAAGGTCTAGTGACATATTTATATCTTATCCTAGCTTTTATTACCAGAAAAAATCGAAACCAACAAGAAACTTTGCATATAAAGTAGCGGCATTTTTCCTTTCAGGTTTCTTTACTATCTCGACTCTTTAGTAATTTTTTGCCCTCATTCAAACTGATTTCCCTATCAGTAGTTGAGAATAGGGTTGAAAACAATAACTTGACCAATGAGCAAAACTGTTTTTCTCTGTAGGAGAAATATTTAAGGGTTCAAATAAACTACAGCATTGCCAGCAGAAAGGGCAGAGAATGGGTTACTAGAGAACATTGATGACTTCTCCTGAGTGCTCTCACTAGATTCAGTAATTTCTAGCAGAAGAGAGTTCTGAATTCACATGTCCCACATGTAAAGCACAAGTACGTAACAAGGAGAAATGTGACACAGTCTCTTCACTGTCTTCATTCAGTCTTTCCACGTGGATTCAGAAAGGACCAATACTCACTATCCCATGCATTTATGTGCTCAGAGTCTTATTTGTGACTTTCTATAGTTTTTCCTCTGTTCATATGGATACAAAAGGAATGCCAAATAAAATACCTATCCATATGTTACTTTGGGTTTTTTTGAAAGGATTTACAAACAATTTATTCCCTCTTTTACATATTAGGCATGCTGTCTGGACCATGTTCAACTGGCATAATGGAACAGATATCTGTGTAATCCACTACTATCTTGACTAACTTCTCATAAGAGCAGGAAGATGAAGTTGTAAAATAGTTGCTGGAAAAATCAAGTTGAGCTGACTCTGTAACTAAGTTGAATACAGGCTCTGCTTTCCAAAACCTGCTGCTGAATTGTACAATCAGTCTCTCCTCTTCTGTGCTATTTTCTAGGTTGTGTGCACATATAATGCTTTGAATTCGTCAATATGTTGTACAAATACAGCGGTAGATGTCTAAAGACAGCTATAGTTTCCATTGAAAAGGTGACCTGTTCTGTACAAAGCTACATTTGCAGAATGTATTCTTTTATTTCACTTCCATTTTACTTCCCAGATAAATTTCCATTTCAGTCATAAATTGTATATTCATCGTATCCTTTAATCTTCTTAACCTAAGTCCAGTAAAAATAAGCAGATTTTTAATTAAGAAAGCTGCAAGAAACCCAATCATCTATAGCTGGAGAAAGAAAAGCAAATGACGGTTGTGTGGGTATAATAATGTGCTGTGATCAAGACTGAATCATAGCTGAAACCTGAAGCTGATTGTCCCACTGTGGGTTGAATGAAATGTGAAAAAATAATTTAATGCATGCAAAGCCTTTTCACAGATTCCTAAGTGAATTTAAAAAACTAAGGTAGTTGCTTTAAAAATAAATTATATTTCAGTGCTTCCACATGAGTATTAATCTGTATCCCTGGACAGTTTTTCCTTCTGTGGTGGAAAAAAGTAAAGCAAAATATAGAATCCTGAACAATTCATGGTTTTCTTAAAACTGGTGCATTTTCACAGTGCATTAAAAAAAAAAAAAAAAAAAAAAAAAAAGAAGAAGAAAAGGCTGCCTTTGTTTTAGTATTACTTTTTATTACTTCTATTTTTCTTTTAATATCCAGAAATTTTTAGCAACTTATTTATTATTAGTTTTATTTCAAGAATACCTGATGGGAGACATGCTTAGGCAATATAATATTAGACATGGTAAAGAAAATGAGTAAAAAGCTCCTTCCCAAAGGCCTCCTTCCTTAAAATTAAAACAAAGAAAAGAGTAGGAAGACTGCTAGAAAACAGAAGCACATTTTTCTGCTTTTTTTGGTTTGTCCTGTTTTGGTTTATTTCTTTTTAAGCATGATTATAGCATATTGTTCATGTAGAAAAGTATTTGTTTATCTATAGTGCATCCCCAGGAGGAGACTGAGTATATCTTTTGGGGAGGAATAAACACATCTCTATAATTTTAGAGTATTAAATTCAGCAAACAAATCTTTACAAAATTGACGGTTGAACCCATTCTACATTGACATCACTCAACTGTTTCACATTAACTTCAACAAGACTAAGATGCTTCTGAAGTGTCATCCAGATAGGCTCACTCAGAGGTTTGATCCCAGAATGCCTGAAATGCACATGGTTTCCCTCTCTGATGGAACGCTCTCATGGAAAGACCTGTGAGAATGTTGTCTTTGGATCTAAACATGAAGGGTTGCTCAGAAACTCCCACAGAATATGTAAGTATCTCATTCACTTATGAGCACATTGTTCACTTCAAAGAGAAATCTTGAGTTTAAAGCTTTGCTTTAAGAGCTGTATTTATACTGAACCGTATGCTATGTCTGAGCACATTGTCACATCCAACGTTTAAAAGCTGAAGCAGCATATGGAAGTATTGGAGGTATTGATGTTGCCTAATGTTTTAACTTTGTTTTTATGTTCAGGAATGTTAATTGGACCCACACAAGTGCTCTCACATGCAGCATCCTGGATTTTTCCTCTCTTTTAATTTCTATAATTTATTGAGATTTTTTTGTAACTTTTGTTGCTGGTTTTCATTTCACAAACCAACAGTAGTGCAATGCAAAACCTAGTGAACTGATAGGAGCAAGAACTAGTAGACTGTCTACAATTACTTCCTGATCTCCAGAACAAAATCTACAAGTGTCATCTGAGAAATCTGTATAAAAGTCTCTTCCAGTAGAGGAATCTTCATTCAGTGTCTCTACACAACAGCAAACAATACAGTTGCTACATTTCTATCCCCACCTGAAAATCTTACCACGATCTATCCAACAGATTGTTTTATTTGAAGATACTGTGTTAGTTTAAATGGTTTTTCGTAGAAGCCTTATGAAGCTTATGCTGTTTCTATAGCCTGCACTTGATGTATTTGCATCAAAAGAGATGAACAAGGGTCAAAATCTAGTTCAGAACATATGGCTGAAATCTTTCTAGACCTTCCCCACAAACTTAATGTCTTAAGATCTTCTATATTAGGAAACTAATATAATGTATAAAAATTCATTTATTTCTGAGTTGTTAGTTATTTTACTATCACTTCAAAGAAAAAAAAAAAACAAGCAAAATTGGGGTAAGGATACCCCAATTTAGTATCTCTAAAATGTTTTTGAACAATTCTTGGTAGCAGGAAAGAGATATTATGTCATTAAAACTCATTAAACCTCTTTTTAAGGATAACTTTGAAATCTCTTTTCTTTATGTAACCTTTCTACTTGCTTGAAGAGTAAATCAGTTCCTTGTGTTTTGTAAATATTCTTTCATACATGTATATTGCTTAAGAAAAGATCATTCTCTTCATTTGAGAGGCTGTAAAATGCAGTACTTTTCAGATAAGCTAAAGTTATCTTTGCCTTTAAACACTGTTCTGCTAAATTTCAGTCTGGAAAGAGATCACTGGAAATCTAAAATACTGTTGGGACTGAAGTACAACATAATTCTTGGTTGTATGAAATACAGATGAAACTCTAGATACTCAAAAAACAAAATGAAACATGTAAAATTTTGTCAGTGGAAGTTGGTTTTTTCATTGGACCAACACAGCTTTTCCAGCAGCATCAGTCTCCTTGACAAGGGAAAAAGCCTAATTGCAAGGGCATTCCAAATGGACCCCAGATGATCTATTAAGCAACCAAATCCATTTGCTTTCAGCATTGGAGAGAGAAGCTTCCTGCTGTTCTTTCTTGCCTGCTACAACCTGCTGGCTTCAGGATCAAATCAAGACACATATGCCTTTATCTTTTTTAGGAGCACATTTCATCAAGTAGGTATCCTAAGAATAACTGTAAAGCTGTATGTTAAAAAACACAGGAAATCCAGACTTCCTGTCAGGTTAGACTCAAAGTTTTAGAAGTTTTCTTTACTCCAGACAGAGGAAATTTCCAAAGGGCTAACACAGGCATCTAGGATAGATGTCACCAGTGTAGAGAAAATCACAGGTCTACTCTTCCTGAAATTGTTTCTCAATTTTTCTGTGTTTTCAGCAGCTTTTTCCCCACTCTTGAAGCCCTGAATACAATACTAGCAATTGAAATGCTCAGATTTTATACAAAAAAAAAAAATATGGAGGTAACATAAGGTTACCATAATAAGATTTTGTTCAGAAATATGTTCACTCCTTCTCTTCTGAGCTTCCAGGTTAAATAGCTCTACTGGTAAAATGGAAAAAAAATGACACTGTGAGGTCAAAGTAAGACAACAAGAATATAATCCACCTTGCATTTAAGCACAATGTGTGAGACTTTTTCTGGTTATCAAGGTTAGGTTCAGGCAAAAGAAGTCTCTGTTCTCTGGTGCATCTTATTCCTGTAAAATACAGAGTGCTGACTTCACAGGAGCTGCATTTGCTGAACATCTTTCAGGAACTGAGTCCTTAAGTTAACTGACAGCAGAAGAAAGAGATGATTCTAAGCCAAACAGTTTGTAAATCTGTGTTGTGGAGCACTTTATCTGCAACACTGGGCTGATAGAGCTGGAAAGGTCACAGGGCAAACCTGCATCACTTCAGAACTTATCTCTTCTGTTTTTCTGGGGCAGTAAAGACATGAATAAAAGTACTGCAAGGGAAGAGGAATTGCTTTGTAATTAAATGACAAACCTTATTCATGAATATAGAAAACAGTCATCCTGTCTTTCAGTGTCTCCTCTGGAATGTTTTTAACAGAGCTGGTCTGTAAGGAATTCCTTAAGGGAAAGTCTTTGCAGCACATGTTCCCAAGAGAGGAAGAGGGACTGTGGAAATATTCAAATACTTCTGAAATTGTTTAGGGTCTGTATATCCTCTCTTTAAAGGCCAAAACTCAAATTGCTGTGTTCTTTCTTATTTCCATGTTAAATTTAATTTTTTAAGTTTTCTGGGCAGACAGTAAAATCTTGAGTACTATTGAGCACATGTGAGAATGTCTAAGGCCTGCTTTATTATTTCTAAGGAAAAGGCATTATGAAACTTTGCTTAAATATAGGAAATCTTAAATTAAAATGGAAAAAAAGGGCTTCTAGTTAATGGAAATAGATTATAAATCAGCTATAAAACCAAAATTTCTTTGTTTTTCCTGTGGTGGGGCATAAAACCATAACAAATGACTTAGCATGTAACACATTTAAGATACTACAATCTTAATATATAATACAATTGTCTTGAAGATATTACCATCACAGGACAAAAAAAAAAAAAACCCAGAAGTGTCATAGTTTATAATTTTGGGAATATGAAAGATATTGCTTCAAAAGACTTCACAGCAATAAATTTCTTACATTAGCTGGGATGGCTTATAAGAAATGAGAATTTTACATGTAAATTTAATCTCAGAGAGGACCTGCAATATGCTGTTAAGCCGCAGAAATTCAGGTAAGTGGTCTGAAATTCTGGCTTGCAGGACTGGAAATTTCTAGCATGGTTATGTTTCTTCCATTTGCTCCATACAGTAATGCAAAGTAAACATCCCAGAATGGGATGCAATTAACACCTGCTGTGGTCTCTCAAATTTCATAAACTAAACAGAGTTGAGTCAAGACAGTTCTTGGAAGATGTAGGTGCTTTCATACATATGGCTCCTGAGGAAGTAAGCTGTTATATTTGATGCTCTTCTGTCTTTTCTTTCCATATTTATGAAAAAGGGAATTTTATGCATTAAACAAAACTGCCAAGGCTGTTTTCCTTAAAAAAAAAAAAAAAAAGAAAAAAAGGGTATGTTTACTTAAATTTTAAACTATAGAAAATTATGAAAGATTACCTAGAACTACAAGCAAAGGGTTTGGAAAACAATGTTGTTTGGGACATTATGTCATTCAGGGACCACTAAAAAGAGTGAAATACCTATTTTATAACCTTGCAGCTATTGAAACTTTATCGTGTGAAGATGACTTTATAATAGAAATCATTTTTCCATCAGGAATGTCATCCCACAAGCAACTGAGAATCCTTGGTAAAACTGTAAATTATAAGAATATTGGGTTCATGAATCTGGGTTATTTCTTAATGGCTGTGCTTCTTGGTATCTCACATGTTGAACTTGCAGTTACTTGGATGGTATTTTGCTTTCCCAAGAAACTCGATTAGAGACTGATCCAAAGATATCTGGGTCTAATTGCAGAAATTCTTTGCACCTTGTGTCTTCCTCTATTGCACTGTATCAGACCTAAAGCATTTACTTGAAGGGAATTTGCTAGAAAGGATGATTGCTGCTGAGTAAACTGTCTGTTTGGAATGGATTCACAATTCTTGCCCACACAGTAAAACCATTTGAATTGAAGTAAGCAAAAGAAATACATTTTTCCTTCATAGTTTGCTATAATGCCTGGAGACTGATCATTTCCCATCCATCTGCGCTTTCAAATACTGTGAGCAATTTTCTTTGATTTAAAGCAGAATGCAGCCAGGAAAATAGCAAGGTTTTGAAGTAAATTTTACCATGAGAAAATTCTGTCAGTGAAGTATAAAAGTACACTATGTTTTTTATCAGTGCATTAATTGTATTATTTAGATAATCAAAGGAAAAAAACCTTTTAAAGCAATGCTATTATAATTCAGACACTGCAAGAATAGAAATACATCCAGTTTGCAAAATTAAGAGCCCTTTTTATTCTACAATGAAATACTTCCACCATTTTTCATAAAATAAACTGTGTAATATAGTTTCTAAGGTGAATTTTCAAATCCTGGAACCAAAATCTAACACTGCTCAGCAACTGGGTGAGCAACATAAACCCATCTGTAGGTGAAAGTTGTACATTAGCTGAGCATCTAAAGATTAATGCTCAGAACTTGTATCTATTACCATTACTGAACAACTGACTGAGTATGTACATGTACAGATAAAACTAATCCCTTCCCTGACAGCTGCATTAACATAGCACTGTACTTTATCTTTTATTTCAGGGCTCAGTAGTAGGGATTGTGATTAACTCTTGGTTTTGTGATAACGGAGCTATAAAGTTTTTTATCCAAGCCTGGTTTATATCCAAACAGTTTAGGGAGTTAAAGCTCTCATCTAACTGCAGTTGTACATAAATATACCAAATTACATTGATTATGTCAGAATTTTATTATTTATATTGCTATATACATATTCAGAAATTTTGGAAAACTGTGAGGAAAAAAGTAAAATTACAGACCAGATACCAAAAATGAATTGATGTGCAAAGGTCTTGAAAGCTTTAAAAAAAGAAAAAAGTAAGCTTTCTTCCCTTTTGTCTGTGTGTGGGCAATTAATAGTATTCCTAGCAATGTTCTAATCCAAATATCAAAAATTACTGAAAATTTTAAAAGATATTTGTTTGGTGCTATTTCTCTCTTCTGTAATAGAAAATGCTGGAAAGAATCAGGGAAATCTGGATATTTTCTGGATGTTTTCATTTCAGCATTACAAGTAGAACAAGATGGCTAGCAGGTTTGAAATCCAGGGTGAAAAAATCATCTAGTAATATAAAACAACAGGATTTTTAGGAAGGGGTGGTAGTATTCTTTTAATAAAAAAGAAACATGAACAAAACAAAATGCAGAAGGAATGTGTGATTTCCAAGAAAGCAAAAACAGAAGGAAAAGGTTTCTCTTATTTCTTTTTTTCAAAAAATGACTACTAATAAGAAAACCATTGACATAATTCTAAAAGTTAAATTATCTTAGTAATAATGTTTAGTAAGGTTCCACTGGTCAAATTTCTTTTCTTTGCTGATATATGCTTTAGGTATATGCAGCCTTGTGCTTAGAAAAATAAGACCTGAGTTCCCTAAAGTATCAAAACAGCAGAGAATCTTTCTGGATATACTAGAGATAGACAGATAAGATTTAGTTTTACAGAGAGCAGATACGTTATGATGTTTGAAAACTGAATGGAGAGTCTAATCATAAATGCTGAGGAGGGCTGCAAACACCAGCTAACTTTATTACCTGGAATGCTGCTACCACTATAGCTCCACTTTTCTGGTAAGGAAAAATAAACTTAGAAACAATGTTGAGACTTAAAATAAACATAGTAGTAGCAATTTCAGGCCACTAAGAGTTATGAAAACACAACAGTTTGGGACAGAACAGTGATGAAAAAGAACCTTGGACAAAAGTTCTCTGACCTCTGGCTGACACAACAGTCAATTTCACACAGAGAAACTGAAACCATGGTAAGGGTGTATTCAAGATTCAGTCATCAGGTCTTACTTAGGTATGGAGATAATAATTTTATCTGACCAAGATGATCCTTCAGGACCAGCAGTAGAGTAATACTGGTTGCAGCAACTGAAGTGGTGTCTCCTACAACAGGGCAGCTGAGAATTATATGGAAAGAACTAAACTTAAGAATCTTTTGGCTTTCAGGTCTGGACATTTAAAAAATTGGTATATATTCTGCTTCTACTTTACTTTTTTGAGGTTATTCTAGCTGGAAAAATAACTCTGAGGCCAGAAAGCAAGACCTATAGATTACTGAGTTGGCAGTGTTATTTAACATCTTCATTAATGACACAGGCAAAGGGATTGAGTGCAACATCAGGCAATATGCAAATCACACCAAGCTGAGTTGTGCAGTTGACATGCCTGAGGTTTGGAATGTCATCTAGAGGGACAAGAGAAGCTTGAGAAGTTGGCGCATGGGAGTCTCATGCACTTTAACAAGACCAAGTTCAAGGTGCTGCACTTGGGTCAGGGAAACCTTCAATATCAACACAGGCTTGGGAATGGACAGATGGAGAGCCCTGGGGAGAAGGACTTGGGGTGCAGGTGGATGTGAGGCTGGACATGACCCAGCCACGGGTACTCAGCCCAGAAAGCCAAATTATAAATTAATTGGATGCAATCCTGGGCGGCATCAAAAGGAGTGTGGGCAGCACAGGAGGGAGGGGATTCTGCCCCTCTGCTCTGCTCCTGTGAGACCCCAACTGCAGGGCTGCATCCACCTCAGGGGTCCCAGCACAGGAAGGACATGGACCTGTTGGAGTGGATCCAGAGGTGGACACCAAGGTGATTAGAGAGATGGAGCACCGCTCCTACAAGGAAAGGCTGAGAGAATTGGGTTTATTCAACCTGGAAAAAGAGGAAGCTCTGTGGCAAGACTATTTACAAGACCATGTAGTAACAGGACAAGGGAGAATGGCTTTAAACTGAAAGCACCAAAACAGAAGTGAAGATGCTGAAGACTGAAGATTGGGTGATATCAGGGTGAAGAGATCCATCAAATGAGTTTTAATTCTGACTAAAAAATACAGTCTTCAGAGCAAAACTCTAATTGTCTTCTTGATTAAGGGCTGATGTCAAGAACAAAACTAAGTTTTGTAACTCTTTTAAAAAAGAGAGGCACTGAAAAGGACTCTGGAGTTGAACAATAGTGATTCAGAAGTACTGTCTGGGTAAGAGCAAAAGAAATTGATCTTATTTTGCTAAGAATTTTGCAACTGTATAATGGTTTTTATTCCACTTCTATTCAACCTCATTCTTGAAGTGAAATTCTTTGCATGTATTTTCAGTCTCAGTTTCTTTGCAAAGTACCTACGTTGCCAAAATCTCAGAGTAAGTTGTGATGAAATTCAACAGAGGAAGAAGTTAGGAGACGGATGAGGAAAGCAAAACAGGAGATGTCAGGACCACAGAAGGTTGGTGCTGGGTGACTTATTCTATACAAGATGATCAATTAAAATGGATTTTAATCTAACCACACTAGTCAGAAGAGCTCAAATTTTATGACTCCAAACAAACGATTGCTCTGTGATGTACCAACAATTTCTAAAAGGATTTTTCAGTCTTCTTTTGAACATATTTTAATAGGGGGTTGTTTGTCATGCAGACAGAATGTTAAATAAGCTAAAAAATTCCTCTACTGACATGCTCTGTGAATCAAACTGAAAATTGTTCAACAAGTGATGATCCTGTTCCTTACTTCCTTTCAGCTGTTGTGTTACAAAAAAAACCTGTAAAGTTAAGAAAACTCCAATGTAAAATTAACACCTATGCAGCATTAAGAAGCAGGCATTCTTTATTTGGCTGGTGTACAGGGGAATAGATCCTCCCAAATAGGTGCATGTTGAGTACAAGAAAGTTTCTGTTTGCATACTCTATTCTACACACATATTCATTGATTGTCCCAGACTAAGCATATCTACAATAATCATTTCCCAAAATCATTAACCAATTTCCCCTCCCCTTTAAGCACAGGTATTTCTGCCCTGGGGGTCTCTCTGGTGGTCCCTGGTGTCATAGAGCCCAGTGTCACAGCTGACAGTTGGGTAGGCAGGCACTGATGAACTTCCAGTTCTCCTTCTGACACAATGGGCATTGTGAAGTTCCACTGGCCAGTGGTGTTGGTAGAACAAACATTGTGTTAGCTCACCAGGTGTAAACAACATCTGGTAACAGCTGGATAGAGACCTCACAGTGCAGATGCTTCAAATGATCTTTTGCACATTCCTACCCATCTGTCACTGCTAAATGACTCATTAAGTCTGATTACCTATAGTATTGACTTAACCTGAACTGATTCTGTATTAGTACAAAGTAGTACTTACACAATTAATCACAATGTCTAACATGTAAGGCAACAGCTTCAGTTTATGGTTACTTTGGAAACCTAAAACTAGTGTATTCTTTAGTTAGCATGTGTGTAAAATTTTGTCCTGATTTTTCCTTTTTTGTCAGATTACAAACAAACACATCTGTATTATATGAAATACTAATAAGAAGTACTTTAAAAAAACAATGAATAACAGTATTGCAGTAATTTTTCTTCTTTTTTTTAACTTAGAAATACAGTATTTTCATGATAACATAAGCAGAAAATGCAGATATCAGCATGTAAAAGAGGGCTATTCAAGCTGGTCAGAAAAAAAATAAATTAAATATATAAAGTTTCCACATTTTTACTGTCAAGTTTTCCAACACATGATTTGTTTGACAGTTACTATCTTTTTTTTCCCTGTCTTTTAAATAATACATGTGAAGTTAAGAAAAGGTGGCACATTTAAATACACTATCTTTGAAGCTCCTTAATTAGCTTTGGACATTTCTAACTGCGTGAAGATGGTACCTAAAACATGAGGGGTAAATGACATTTTCCTTTCTCAAAGGCTACCTTTGGGCTTTTTAATATTTTGACTGTCCTAACACTAAAATATTAATTAAAATAAAAATATTATAATATGAGTGCTGAACCAGGTACCCAGCAATGTCCCCGCAAAAATGAACTGATTAAAAAAAATAAAGCATTCAATATACTCAGTCCAAGAAATTCCTTCTTTGAGGTGGCAGACACCTTGTGAAATTTAGCTAGTCTCATCTGGTTTTGTGGCAGCTTCAATGAACTTCAGCCCTACTCCTGTGTGGAAATGATATGGAGACAAATGCTTCAGTCTCATGCTAATGCATCAGTGCTTGAAAAGTTATAATTTAGCCTTAAAAACTGGTATCCTTTCAAGACTTAGTATTTTTGACACAAAAACAAGCTTGAGTTAAATATCCATGTAAATGGAAAAGTATCAGTGTTTAAACAGATGTCAACAATTTCTTAGGAAATGGAACTAATGTTACAGGTGATGATGAATGAAGAGTTTCAAAACAGCTCTGTTGCAATAATAAAAATAGCACGTGAGAAAAAAAAAATAGATTGCATTAAAACAGAAGATATTGGAAATTTAAGGTTAAGAAATTAAAAGCAGGAGTTGCACCTCAAGCTGTAAAACTCTTTTCTAAGTTCAAAACTGGAAGCTGTTTGCTTAATACTCATATTTTCCCAGAAAGACGAAGCTCAACAAAGTAGACTTTAATATATCCATTCTATCCAGGCACAAATATTCCAAAGCAAACCTCAGCAGGCTGGTCGTTCTAGGAAGTGGTGTTTTCTTACAGCTCTAAAATACTGAAGTTCCCAATGGGTTCTCTGATAGATGGAGCAGGCCAAAGGAGGTATAAATCAGTATATTTTGTCTTTTTTGGGACTTCTGCAGTTCTAGCCCTGCTTGGTTATTACCACAAGGGAAAAAAAAAAGGGAAAAAAAAAAAAAAAAAAAAAAAAAAAAACAAAAACCCAAAAAAAAAAAAAATTAGGAAAAATGTAACTGTCTCTTGAGGCTATCTCTTAACAATTTCATAACTCTTAGTACGTGACTCCTTGCATTGACCCCAACAGCCAAAGGCAAAATGTGTTCAACCATAGGCACTACCAGTTTAATTTTTTACGTTATGAGAGTTAAATGGAGACAAATGCCAGTGATAAAGAACAACAAGGGGAGTGAGCCCCGCATTCAGGCCCAGGTAACCAGGTGCTTATGAGCAAGCACATCTTTCACCTGAAGTGCAGAGCCATGCCTTCTCCATGGGCTGTCCCAAAAGAACAGGGACCAGCACATGTGCTCACAGAGTGAGAGGTAGGTCCTTCCATGACACAACCCAAACATACAAGAAAAGTGTGGGATTATCTCTTGGGAAATAAGAACAAGCATACCAAGAAATGTCCAATGACAGCACGGGTCAGCAGGCTGCTAGGACACACTAAAAACTGGAGACAGTTCCAGAAGTGTCACTGTGAGTTAAGTCTGAAATTCCGTTTGAGGTAGCCAACTACTGCAAGGTTTGGCTTGGATAAAATTCTAACATCTACTCATTTCATCCTTCACTATGTAGCTCAATACTAGCTTCCAAGTTCTTCAGGAAGTGTTTTTTTTCTTTTGTTTTCTTTTTTTTTTTTTTAATGAGTTAAAAGAAGAAAAGAAAAAGTCTACAATAAATTTCAGTACTGAACTATGAATTCCAGTGTAGCTGAGATTCATCCTAAGAAATGAAGTCTCAGCAGAGATTACCCACCACTTCTTTGTACAGTCACAGCAGCTCTATGTACTCATATCTGGTCTACTATTTTGGTTTTGATTAAAAGTTGTAAAAAACCTGTTGGGTTTCTATGAAGGGTAATAAGTTTTCCTAACCTTTGACTTATTTCTTCTCTTGTGCAAAAACATTTTGTGAGCTAAAAGCTGGCAACAAGTTCTTAGTCATCCCTTGTCAGCAATTGGATTTTAAATGCTTTTTTTAGCACTTGAAGTATATGGTTAGAGTCCAATTTCCTACAAACTTTAAATACAAAAATAATTCCTTGAGGCTAAGCAAATTTAAAGAACCATTTGCCAAAATATCCATCAATTTTTTTATAGTTACTGATAGAATGACTGTGTCAGAAAGTCTCTTGCTTGCAGAAGACATCAAGTACACCATAGTTATTTTTTTTATGACAATGAACCCATACTTATTTCACCTTAAGCTAATTATGAACTCTTTTTGGTTTTTTGATTTTTTGACAAATCATCACAGCTATGTTAAGCACAAGAACTGAACACCTAAAATAGTTCTGCAGTGCAATGTCTTTAAGACTGCAGCCACTGAATAACTTCATAGTATTTCATCCTAAATGAGATTTCAATCATCACGATAATGCAAAACTTTTGAGAGATTGCCATCTTCATGCAGGGAGTTTCAAGACAGCATTAACTTTATACTATGGACAGCTGGTTCTATAATTCTATAGAAATTAGGAGCCTATAGGAGGTCATAACTTGAAAGCTTGTTACTGAAGCTTGCCAGAGGAGGTAGTAACTGTCTCTGACCTACCACAGTGACTGAACTTTATAAAGCAGATTTGGAGTGTAATGAGCCAAATTCCACTAGGTACTTTTTCACTGATTGGATTCAAGGAAGCTGTGAAATTTATAAAAAAAAGTGCATTCATATGTGCCTTTTCAGAATAGAATAAAAGATGATAATGTCAGACCAAGTTTTACCCTTAATCTTTTGTTATAGTGCCATAGTCAGCAGGCTCACTTGGATACAGCTGAAGGAAAACTTTTGAAGTTTAAAAGTTTAAAATGCTTTAATTTCACGGGTATAAATTATGTTAGGTGCATTTAGAGAAGTAGTATGTTCAATACACCTTAATTCATATAACCTGCACAGAGAATTTTGTTGATTTTTTTGGTGGAAGTGCATTCTTTTACATTTTAAAATATTATATATGAACATGGATTCTCATCTAAGTAGTGTGTGAAAAACAAGGAGAAACAATTGTGATGGTGTCTAAAGACACTTCCTCCCCCACAAAAATGAAATTTACTGCAAAACTTCAAGTTTTCCTTAAAGGAACCAAACAAAAGCAAAAACAAACATACCAAAATGTCCTAGAATATTATTGGTCTGTCTGGTCTATACCAGCTCTTGCATGTATATGTGGTGTGTGTCTACACACTCATGTGCATGCATCTGTGTGTTGACTTTGCTCATTTGTTTTTTTTTCCTCTTGGGATGTTTGTGTATTTTTATATGTGTGAGATAGGACAGAGCAGAACTTTGCCCATTTTGTATGATTGCTGTAACTGGATGAAACTGTAAAATGTAGCATCATTTCACCTTTTGTAAGAAAAACTAAAAGCACAACCCATTTTGTAGTTGTCTTCTCAAAATTGCAGAGTTTTTTTGCACTGAGTAATATTTATTTGAGTACATAACTACAAGATGCCAAGCCTTGGTATATTTAAAAATGAAATGGTTGATTTTCATTGGGGTAGATGTTCCAAAATCATCAGCTGCCTACTCAAATTCCAGAACAATGCATTCTCAGTGAATCTGATGGTTTTGTTCAAAATATTCTGTACAAAAAATTTGGATGTTGACTACACAGAATCATTTACATATTAATTGCCAAAATTCACACAAAGTTATTGCATTTCAGATATACTTACAAACTTTTGTATTTACTTTGCTTGGGGAGCCTTGTGATCAAATTTACCAGCTCAAAAATTGTAGAAAAGCAATTTCCAGATCTCTGGATGTTGGCAAAGCAATTTGAATAGTATAAAATATTTGTGCCAGAATAATTTGTGTACTCAAACAATGAGAAAACACAAGCAGTGTCACATTATAGAATTTACATGACACTGGTACAAAGTCACAGGTACAGGGATTTTCTTCTGATCCTAGACAAATGTGGAAAACACTCTTGCATCTACTTTGTTGTCTCTTTGTACTGTAATGATGTTCTGATGAAAACCTCTGCCTGTCTCTCCTGACCATCTTGTGCACAGCCTTTAGAAACACTTCAATCAATTTGCAGTACAACAAACACTCATGCTTTAAGTATGACTACAGACAGGAAAACAGCAGGTTCAGAAAAGATAAGAAAATAAAAATTACTATATCAATGTCTGTATTCAAGAAAACCGGTAAGAAACTGACTGATAAAAAAGTCCTTTACAGAGTCCCAGAATGACAGGATAGCTGAGGCTGGAAGGGACACCTGGAGATGATCAATTCCAACTCTGTTATGAAAGCAGGAGCAGGTAGAACAGCTGCTCAGAGCTGCATCCAGTCAGGTTTTAAATCTCTCCAAAATGGAGACTTCACGACCTCTCTGGGCAACCTGTTGCAGGGTTTGATCAGCATCACCACAAAAGATTTTTCTTATATTCAATTCAGCTGGCTTTCAGTCCACCTCACTATCTATGGTGCCTCAGAGTCTAGTACAATTTGTAAGAGACACAATTTTTATCGTCCAGTATCAATTTGAAATGAGGAGGGAGTTACGGCAGCCAGGTCACAAACCCTAGTAAAGTCAAAGTAAAAAACATCCACTGCTCTTCCTTCAACTGCCACGCCAATCGTATTTTCAGAGAAGGTAATGAGATTACTTTATTTCCCCTTCATGTCTATGCTGATGGCTTGCAATCACCTGCTTGTCCCTGAGACTTTTCAAAATTGTTTCCTTGGCTCATGCATTTTGATATTTAATGCTACATTATGGAGGGTGTTGTGCGCTGTTATTAACAGATAGTATGATTTTTTTTTTCTCTTATAACTAATTAGCAAAACATTGAGATATGGCCAGAAAAAAAAAATAATTTACTGTATAGACTGCTTGTCTAATGGAAATCCTCATCTAGTGGAAAAAGTTACATTGTCTCCAATAGATATAAGTATGATATACACATCTTATGAAATTAGGTCATTCAGAAAGGTTTGTAAAGAGGAGTAGATGATAAGAAAGAGTCTATTTATTGAGCCAAAACTTGAACTTGCAACATTTGTCAGTTCTATGTGCTGAGAAAATTTTATAATATACTCTCTTTAAGAGTAAAATGGTTAAAATTTTGTCACTTGTAGTGGAATGCAGTTTCAGAAAATTTGTGAAAACTGACTGTAATTGTATTGTTTTATGTCTGTGGAATTGTGCTCCAGTTCCACTGCCCTTATTAGTTAAGTGCCAACTTTGTCAAAACGATCACTGCCATTAGCAGCACTGAATCCAGAATGTGTTTGAGAAGTATCCAAATATTTAGATCTACAGATGGTTCTTTGATAGTTTCACATTCTAGTTAAAGTACAAGATTTGGCAGTAAAGCAATACACAATATGAATGAGATATTAAATTTTGCAAAGTTCGCTCCATGTTCAGTAGCTAATTTTCATCCAAAGTGTTCTAAATATTGCATTAAATGAGCCAAATTCACTCTTTAATTTTTTTTTTCTCAAACTCCCCATAAAAGTCAGTGGAACACACATGCAATCATCAGATAAGAGAATTCTGGCCTACAGAACTTTTTGTAGAAACTACAATAGCATGAATGACAATTCAGGATTTATATGGGAATTCTGACTGGTTGTTCTGCCTAGCTGATGGATTCATGGACTAACCTCCTCTCCACAGTACCAGAAGTAAAAAAAACACTAGAATGATAAATTAGTCAGAGTATATGTTATGACAAATAAAGGCATAGCAAAGGAAAATAATGCTAAAGATTAGAATTTTGTCTGTAAAGGTAAGAATTTTCTTGAAAGTAAGAATTAATAAATAGCTTAACTGAGCTGAACGTGAATGTTATGAAGCAAAAAGCATAAACAAAATATCTTATATTCTTACTTTCAGGGGAACAAAACCCAAATCCCAGTCATCTAATTTGCAAAATGGATAGGGCAAAAAGTCATTAAAATAAATACAAAATCCAAGCTTTGTAAACCCAAACATCCAAGTCTATCAAAAGCCTGCTAGGAAAAACAGAAATACATAGTACATTTATAAAGGATACAATAGTGTTTATCACTAGTATTTTGAAAGTATTTAAATAAATTCAAAGAAAACAGTCATTACGCTCCTAAATTCCACCAATTCAGTAATTCTGAAAATTTCAACCTATTTGTAAAGTTTTTGCACACCTTGAGTAAGATTTTATTTCAGCAAAGAAATTTCTAAGTGTATATGGTTTGTTTACAATTCCTATACTAATATGCAGCAGATTACCAAGAGTTCTTTGGTAACATTTCCAGTGTCTTCTATCAGTCTAAGTACAAATATCTATACCTAAAATAAATAACCTTTTTCAACTTTTTTATTTATTTAATCTCATTACCTTTCCTAGCTACATTACTAATACATTGATTTAAACATTTTGCAAAGTGGACTTAAAAGCATATGAAGAGAGGTATAAGAGACAAAATGTGAACATCCTTATGAACATATTCAGTTTAGCAAGCTGCAAATGAATTGCATATATATTCATCCTTTCATCAAGTATTACATTACATATTACATCATATAAGCAAGCCTAGAATATTCATAGAATAGCTTTCTTATTTGCAAATGTTTTCCTGATACCACACATGGTAGATTAAATGTCCTTCAGTTAAAGAAAAACTTGTGAATCCAGTTTTAAGATGTCTATGTTTTTGTTGCACAATCCACCAAGACAGGACTCATTTAAAAGAGAGGAAGAAAATCTTGCAGTTTCCCTGAATACAAATATGAAGTCAATACATGACAATTAAACAATTCCCTTTCTTTAGAACTGAAGGATATTTCAATGTTTTCCATATAGCTGAAGGTTATTTCAATTACCTAAACATTTTCCAGGAACTCTGCTAGATTACATTGAGAAAAAATTTTACGTCCAGATGCCAGTTGTATTTATACATAATAGAAAACAAGAAAAAAATATTGAGTTATGGATGTTTCTTCCATCTAAATACAAAAAAAACATAAGCATTAAGAGAAGAAAGATAATAAGAAAAAATACTGTGCTGTAAAAAGGATAGGAAGTAAAGACTTTGCCATCATGTAAAACTGTTTCACCTCAAAAGGATGAGAAAAGTCACCATTCCTAGGATGTTTGCCAAGTTCTTACACTGAAGAAAATATGTATTCCTGAAAAAGATAGGAAATATTAGTAAATAATTGCATCATAATATTGCTTTTCCTACTTTATAATAAAATCATACGTTTTAGTATGAACACATTTTCGTCCTGACTATAAACTTTACTCATTTTATTAACTGGTCACCAAAGATAGAATGTTTTTATCTCTTTTGTAAATAGGTCTCGTCTTTATCTCCTTCCTGTAAAAAGCCTCCCTGTGTAGTGTGTAAACGCTCCTTTTGCTGTGTGGCAATTAATTTAGGACACAATGACAGCCTTGCTGCAATGAGCTACCTTGTTGTAGGATTGCACTCTGAAATAAAACAGATCTGGATTAAGTGAAAATACAGAACAGTGTGCAAACAGGACCTTGAGGTATTGTATCAGCAGTAAAGAAAGAGAACAGCCTTCTAAAGAACTATTATCTTAGTTTTGGGCCTCCATTTTCAGAAAGACTGAATGTTCTTGAAGCTTTTAGTGCATTTTAGGTGTTTATTTAAAGATATAAAAATTTTCCAAAGAGTTTATTTTTTTCAAATCAAATGTTTAATTCACTTTAGCAAAGTCAAGTATACAAACTTAAATCACTGAATTTTAGGTTCAAGTAAATCAGAGGTGAATAGAGAATATCTGGTAACAGTGTGTTTTAATACATTAACAATATTAATCCATAATGGCAATAATGAACAATCCTGAAGTATTCTGAATTAAAAAATGTTGAATTCCATATTCAGAGTAGGAAATTCAGGTGGTATGTATTTATCTGTTTCTTTATGTTATATTCTAAAATTATATGCTTTTTAATGGTGGCAATTTCTATTTGTTTATTTGATATTCGAATAATATAAAGCAAGATAAACCCTGTTGAAAGCTGAAGAACATTTGCATACATTTAGGTTAAGGTGTTTATTTCACAGCTTTTCCCTATCTCCTTTTTGTCACCTAAAGAAGCAAGACTGCATTTCCAATACTTAGAAAGAGCTCACTGACATTCCACTGCTGTGTTTGCACTTACTGTCAAACACTGTCCAGAAAAAAGATGTTTTTTTTCATGTAAGGAGGCACTCTGAATAAGAAGAGGGGGAAACTGTCAGCAGAGAAATAAAGACATGGATCATTTGTTATTTAATTAATGTTACATTGATTCAGGTGGTTAAAAATAATCAGTGAAAGCCACATTTTTACATTTTGAAGAGGAGGTGTTATTAGTGTCATCACCAAAACCACAAAGGCTAATACATCTACAGAAACTACTGATTGCATTAGGTATGTCCATGCAGACAGCAGAAGTGCTCTCAATAGGCCTAGTTTCAATATGGAAAAATGTTTACTTTTTACCTACCTGAGTTTCCAGGGTGGAAGCTAACAGAGAGTGAACCAGAGTGAAAGTATGTTGTACGGCATAACTATTACTACTCCAAAGCAAAATTCATTAACTTTCTTCACTTACTCATAAATTATTAGTCTCTTTTTGGCATCAAGATATCTTGCTTTCATAAATGACAGTATTTTGGCTTCCTCTGAACTGGAATCTTAGATGAGCTAAGTTTTAAAATCTTCTAAAGATTTTGACCTGAATGTAGCAATGAATTTCAAGAAATTCTGATCTCTCTGGAAGCTGAAAACCAGAAAGTCTACCTTGAAAAGAAGAAAAGTCTTTCTTCCTATGAGGAAAAATTTTGTCTGTCCACATTTGTGAGGACAGTATGTGACCTCAAAGGTCATCTTGGTTACAGTCATTCGGGCTTAGGAAGCTGAAAGCTTTATTTGCACTTAATTTCTCAGAGAGGGAAGTTCAACAGCCTCTGTTATAATAATATTTATTATTATCATCATCATCATCATCATCATCATTTTAATTTGCATACATAGAGCCAATGCCTACAGCAAAACAAAGTGCTATAGGCAGCAGTCATGAAGATAATATTAACAAGTTAAGCAGTTTCAGAGGATGTTCCAGCCTCTGAAGCTTGATTGTCATCACTCTTAAATTGCTAAAACAGCTCCTAAAACAGTTTCAGCCAGTATCAGGTTTTGACACAAACAGTTCTCAGGCACAGCTCAAGGGTTACTATGGGTCATGGACTAACTACTCCCAGGAAGCAGTTTCATGTGTTACAGGGAAGAGACCTTTATGACATGGAGGTTTGCCTGTCAGTGATGAGTGACATCAGTGCCACTTTACAGTCTCTGACACATGTAATTTGCTAATTAAAACACAGCGAAACTTGTCCCTCTAGGTGAGAAGTTTCTGAGGGTGGTGAAATTTGTATAATTGCTTTATAGCACAGTTTTACTTGTGAGTTTGAAAGACAGAACATTTTAGCAGGAAATCAGCAGTATTAAAAAAAATAGAAAGAGCTATTTTGAGACAGATGAAAGTTTTTATTTAATCTAGGGTTAATTTCAATCAGTATTGAGAAGTGGTGCATGTCACATGAAAACATCCATGATTACTATAGCAGCAATGAATGGTATTTTCATACACATCCCACACCCCCCATAAGCCCCTTGGGTTTTTTCAGGCCAGGAAATTGAATAGTTAACTAAAAAAGTAAGTTACATTGATTATAGAGCCTCTCATTTCTTTAATTCCTGGTATTTTCTAAAGAAAACAATTGTTTTTTTCTTCATGGCAATTAGTGACTTCTGTCAGTTTAGATCAGTTAAGAGTCCTTTAGAGCATTTAAGAAAGAATACAAAGAAGTAACCCAAACCCAGAAATTATTGGACGGTGATAGATTAAAGTAGGATTAGTATAATTATTGAGAATAAAATTCTTCTCACTGTCATCTTGAAACACATCCATACTGACTTTCTGAAGACAATGAAACCGTTTGAAATGTTGCAGTTCAAAGCAGGAGTTCAACTGGCTGGCAGTCCAATGCTGTTACCAAACAAGCCCAAATGTTACCATACAAGACCCAAGATGGGACATTTGAGTTTTTGTCCTGTCCATGAGAGCAAAGATTTAACACACAGTAAAGGCCATGTCTCAGGGCAAGCTGCCAGCTTGGCCAAAAGCACTTAGGAAAATTACAAAAAGAACTATATATAGCAATTATGTTTTTTAAAGGGGGTTTTATAAGTTTCAGTAGGCAAAAGAGGTGCTGCAGATTTTCTAATTATGAGTTTGGTTTATTTATTATAATTGTATCTTATGCATTAAAACCATAAATAATCTGTTTCCATCAATTTTACCCAGGGAATTATTATAGATCATTGTACTTGTCTTTTATTTAACTGTGTTTTGACGTTTATTGTATTTTGGTGTTTATATTTTGTTTAGACTTTATGATTAATAACATAAGTAATTGCAATAAAATACATGCACTTGTGCATAATTTATAATAGGTATGTTTTATCTCGCTTTTTAAATAGCAAGCCAAGCAAAGTATATTCTGGTACTTAAACATACCACAGAGAAGATCATATACAACACTATACTGGATAGCTATTTTATTTACTTCTTCATGGCCTTCATTATACCTAAACAATATGTTAGATGAATATTCGGAGGGGAGAAAGCAAACCCAAAGACTTCAGCAATGTTTTTAATTAATAGACTTCTAATTTTATAAATTAATAGATACAATTAAATTTATCATTATATGAACTGACATTGAAAGTTTTAAATAATTTTCAGAAGTGAATAGATTGAACTGAACTACTTAAATGCCCTTTCATAGCATACATTAAATAGGAATGTATAGAAAGAAAATTGCAAGCCTTTTATAGATAAAAGTGTGAAATCAACTTAGTCTCACATTAATGCAAAAATACATAAAATACATAAAATACATAAAGATATATTATTAATCCAAGGCTGGCACTGACAATTATTTATGCTGCCTAACTTTGCCAAGCAAAGATAAGAGTCAGATGTTTTTTCCACCTCTTACCATCCATTCTTCTGCCCCAGTGCAGATAGCAGTGAAGCTGAACCAGCCTCTGGTTCACATCTTGGGCAGGTTAAGAGGTCTTCAGACTTCATTTACCACTAAGACTTCAGACCATCGTAAGTTTAAAACGTAGTTTCATGCTGACAGTTTAATGGTCAAATAAGCAAAGAGTTAATGTACTTTTAACATCTAAACCTTCTGACCTTTCTTACCAGGCCACAAAATGAATTTCAGCATGGATTTTCTGACATGTCCTTGTGCACATGTGGCACTGTCTAAACCAGCTGCTTGTGTTTACATTATAATCCTTTCAAAATATTTTCCTTATCTTTTTTTTATTCTGATTTTTTTTTTTTTTTTTTTTTTGCATGGCCCCTGTGAGGCAGGGAAGGTAAGCAAAGACATTCTCCTCTTCCTACCTTTTTTTTTTGTTAAGTCAACCTTCAAAGTCACATTATAGATCATCTGAAGGGAGGGGAATCTCACACAAGTTAAACATTCAACTTTGTCTTTTGCCAAGAGAGGGGTCTGGAGGTTGTTTTATTTTAATGAATGTGTCAGACCTGAAAGTGTTCACCATACAACCAGCTCTTGCCAACAGTAGGTCAAAGAACTAAATCATTGTATTCATGAGACAGAAATGTCATCCCTTCCTTTTACACAGAGACCCTTCACCTTCTAGTCTTGCAAACATTCTAATTGGCTCTTTTCCAACAAAAGCAAATTAGTTTCTTGACTTCATGTTAACATATGAAGGTAAAAGAGAAATTTGCAGTGTGTATAAAACCCTGTCAATATCAAAGGAGTTAAATTTTTATGGTAGGAAAGAGAGCATTTCAACTTTCAGATTGTAAACAAAGTAATTCTCTTCATTTTTAGCTCTTAATAAGTTTCTTTCTTTGTTTAGAAAAGTCTATAAATATTAATGGTTTATATTTAGACTTGATATTTATCAATATGATATTATGCGGTTTTGATACATGCTGTTAAAAGGGAATGATTCGTCTGGATCCTTTCAAGACCTCAGAGGCCAGGAAAAAAAATTAAATAACAGTCACTAATATTTTGCATTTTGTGCCCATCAACAAACATCTGGAGAAATAAAGTAAAAGGAAAGAGTTAAAGAGCTTTAAAATAAGTAAGGAAGGAAGGGATAAAACAGGCATATTAGTGATAAGTTTTGGGACAGTATGACAGTGTTTGAGGTTTTGTACTGTGGCCCACATTGTGCTGAGTACACTGGAATGCATTAGGTATATTAGTACAATAATTCACACAATAGGAATAAATAGGAGGAAGTAAAAGCTTTGGCTACGGCATCATTGGCATAAGTGAGGCCTGATGGGAAGAGTTCTGTGACTGTAGTACTATTATGGGAAATTATAGGCCTTTGCCATGGTACCCCAGAACATTCTTCTCCCTAAATTGGAGAGATGGATTCAGTGGGTGAACTGTTCAGTGGATCAGGAATTGGTTGGATGGTTAGATTCAGAGGGTAATGGTCAATCACTCAGAGTCCCAATGGACACCAGAGACAAGTGGGGTCCCTCAGGGGTCCAAACTGGGATCAGGGTTATTTAATGTCTTCATTAGTGACGTAGACAGAGAGATTGAGCACACCCTTGGAAAATTTGTAGATGACACCAAGCTGAGTGGTGTGATTGACACACCTGAAGAATGCCATCCAGTGGGACATGGACAAGCCAAGTGAGTCTATGGGAATCCTATGAGGTTTAACAAAGTCAAGTGCAGGGTGCTGCACCTGTGTTGGGGCCACTCCCAATATTAATACAGGCTGAGGGATGAACAGATCAAAAGTTTCTTTCTCTACTGAAGAACTCTTTTTTCCTTGACACTGCAAACCAAGTGGGCAGCGAGCTCTAGGTGGAGGTGGAGCTGATCCTGCCAGTGTGAAGCCAAGGCATAACTCCCTGTCAACAACTTTAAAACCACTTTTTACTTAACTTTAATTTTTACCTAGTCACAGTTCCTTTACATGGAAATACAAACAAGTAGAACATGGAGAAACAAACTGACATTACAGATTCACCCATTTTAAGAGCTATTGACCTGTGGTAAAAACTATCCACTCATTTGAATGCCAACAGCAACTACAGTACATTGACCAGAGAAATTGTGAAGTCTTCATACTGGACATACTTAAAAACATGCCAGACACAGCCCTGAGGACTGTCTCTCAATGCACCTGTTCTGTGTAGGGGCAGTGGACTAGATGATCTCCAGACATTTCTTCCACCCCCAGCTGCTCAGTAATTCTGTGACGTACTTCATTGCAGTGATTTCAGAGGTGCATGCACTTTTGGCAGAATAATGTGATGCCGCACAGTTGCAAGGAAAATGGAATAACATATTTATTATGACATCAAAAATCTTCAAATTTTCCTAAGGATAAATTTTTGCTTTTGATTGAGAATCTTTCAAAACTCAGTGTTTTCTGAAGGGGAAGTGATTTTAAAATGGCCTTTAGCACAATGTTTGTTTCACACTGAAAATGTTAAATAAGTGCCAGAAATGCTTTTCAATATTCTATTCAGCAAACCAGGTGCCAGTGTAACTTACAAATAGACAACACCTTGGTAACTCAAAGCCTGTTATTAACAACAGACAAAGGGAAGAAAAGAGAGAGAAATTTATAAAAAAAACAACAACTGAAATGTTAAGTAGCAACCCTTATTTTAGATTTCCTTATTTTATATTTTTTTTCTTAAAGAATCTTTTTCAGTAAATATAGAATGCAAGCAGCAAAGACAGCAGCATCCCAAGATTCTCTGTAATGCCCTCTCCATGTGCATCAGTCAAGACCTCAGACATCAATACTTCCTTTCCTCTCTAATATTCACAAACCTGTTCCCAGTTTTCAAAGAGTGTATGTCAGGAGTCACAAGAGCTGCCTAATTAATCCTCATATTTTCTCCAACAGGTATGTCTGAAAGTATAATTTTGTGCTTTGATCACTCATACTATGTCAATGACCTCTGTAGAGACAGTCACAAAAAAGTGAAATGGTAAAAATAAATACATTTTTGAACTTTACACAGAGTTGCTTTACATTCTAAAACTAACTGAAGACTTTTCCTCTTTTACATTTGAATCCTGTTATGCTATTTGAATTAAAATTCAGTTGTCCTTCAGAGAAACCAGTAACTGGGTATATAAATTCTTTCAGCTGAGAAAAAAAAAAAAACCTACTTTTAACATGTAGGTGAAATAAAAAGCAATGATGTATGCAACTGTTAAATAAGTGGCTATAATCTTAAAGACATTATTCTTTTTATATTTACTATTACTCATGTAAATAATAAATTTTTTCAGAACTTTTTTTTTTAGAATATATTTTTTACTAAAGGAATATTTTATTTTTTCAAGCAAGTTATACATTTATAAGGTTAAAAAAATAACATCTTCCAAATTTTATGACCAAAGTTTGCCTGCAGTACTTTCTTGTAGGTTTATTAAAGCAAATACCCATTTCATAAAAGTAATACCAAAGACATAATTGAAAAGTAACATGCATCATTGCTTTCTGATCATCTTGCCATTGACATTTCAGAGGAATACATCAGATAACAATGTGTCTTCTTCATAGTCAATTCTGTAACCCTTAATTTTTAACTTCATAATCCATCTTTTTTTACCTCCTGCACACACCTATGCTTATATTCTCTTCCTTTATTTACATCCTCATGTATCCCCACTTTCTCCAGACCACACATAGAGGCATATAAAAGCACGAGCAAACTCCATCCTGAATGCATTTATTTTCCAATTTTTTTTCACATTCTCACGCCCAAACATAGCACCACACTGTCTGGTTTCCCCAGACTTACCATCAGCTCAATTTATTTTAATCAAAAGAAAGGAAAGGGAAGTTGGCATGAACAGTAACATAATTCTAACAACTTTACAAATACATTAAAATGGAATTGCTTTCTATCTATGTCCTCTATAACTTCCATGCAGCATGATCCTTCACAGTACATAATAAAGGAAGTAATAATTGTTTATTACTTTAACAAGTATTGCCAGTAGATACAGAAGTTCATAAATTATTAAATCAATATACTTACAAGAATCATGGCGAACTCCTTTGGTTTTAGTAAGAATGCAGAGTAACATGTAATTCCATAGTAATTTCCACATACATTGGGATTTTCCAGCACACTGCTTTACTTCAGAGAAAGAAAACAGAAGGAAAATGAAAGAAAGGCAAGGCAAGGGTCTATATATCAATATCCTTCCAAGGGTAGTGGTTTATAAAAATGTGAAAAATTAGCAAATAGTAGTAAAATGATCTGTGGAACAGCAGAGGTTTTAAACTTATTTGGTACTCATCTTTGGACAGACAGGGTTATGGCAAAGAAATATGGAATAACATCTGGTACAATACATCATCAGTCTGAACCTAAACAAAATAAAACCCAAAACACCATCCCAAAACAGAGATTAGGAAAATACAACAACAAAACAAAAATATGTGAGCTGCAATATGTTGGAGTGGGCATTTCTGTTTTGAAACAGAGCAAGCAAGGAAAACAGAAACATTCAGACTCTTCAGAAGCAAAAGTAGAAACATCTAAAGAGGTGGAAGAGAAAAAGACATACAAATTTGAAAACTGATTCTCATGTAAACAAAAAGATTGCATCTATTTACTACAAAAAGGCATAAAGGAGAAGAGAGAAAAATCTGTAGTGAATTCCTCAAAACCAAAGAGTGTAGAAATATAAAATGTACTCTTGTATTAGAAAATGTATTTTCTTGTCAGAAAAAGCCACTTTATTTCCCCATTTAATGTTATTTCATGACTTTAAAAGCAACCATGTTTTAACACCCACTGAAATCAGCTTTTTCTTCTAATCTTTAAAAGGAAGCTTCATTTCTGTCTACTTATGGTACATTTGCCTCATTTTTCTTTATTACAGATAGCATGATGACACTTAAAGGAAAATGATGTTTTGTGTGCATACAGTATACAAATGCAGCGGGTGCCAAAGACAGAGATTAAGATACATTGGACTCTTTTAGGCTTCTATCATTTCAGCTCAGTAACCCTGTATTTTTAAGAGTGGTTTATACACAAAAGAGTTAATTTTTTTTTCACTGTAGAGAAGCATTACATCCAACACAAAAGTGATCCTTTTATTTAATGATGTTTAAAAATTATTTTGATACTTCAGCTCCTCAGTGAATTTGACCTGTTTCATGATTTCTATCCTTTTAAAATACTCAGTACAACTGATTCCATAGCAATTTTCCTTAAAAACTCAACATTTGCAACCAAGAATAATTGAAACAATTCATAATTTTAAAAATAAAGGGGTTTTTAATATTTTAAAAGCTTTATCACTGATAAAATTCATTTTGATCAATGATGTACCCCACGTCACTAATATCAACCGATATAACTTTTCACTGGAAATTTAATCAAATCTATTTACAGACCCTTGCTGTAGTGTTTGATAAACAGATTTGAATTACAATGGCATACAAAGTTTCACAACATGCACATTATCAGCCAATATTTAATAGCAATAATTAAGAGACACTATTCCTACAGGACCCATTGGGTTTTGCTGCAGGAATATGAAATAAGGGAAAGCTACCTCTATGTTATCCATAAGTTAGAAAAACCCAAAACACACCAAAAAAAAAAAAACCTAAAACCCACACAAAACACAAATATCTGATAACATTATCTATTTTAAAAAATAAGACAAAAATGAGAGATTTGGCATTTGTGTGTATTAAAATTAAAGGTGGATCCCAGAACTTCAGAATTATAAATTAAAAACATGAAGCACCTTCTGTTTCTTATCTTTTATAAGCAGCAAAGACATGTGCACTGTGTCACACGGGGAAAGAGTTTCTATAAGTTTGTTTTGCTTCTGCAGAATCTGTGCCACCCCAAAATCCATTGCTCCACAATGTCTGAGCAATATCAGTACAGTAAAACTGGTGTTTTAAATTCAGGAACCTGCCTGAATACAAGTTAGGGCTTCTTTCCCATAGTAGTATACCAGACAAAAAGAATACTCTTCTTAGGTTACTTCTGAGCAGACTTTTAAGTCCACACACACTGGAATGAAATAAATAACCCATTCACTTATCCTCAGAAGCACCTGGACATGAAAGAAGGGATAATATGAGTGGACTCAGCTCACAGTTGCAGAGCCAATGGGAAGGAGATGGAATTGTACTCAACAGGAAGGAGATGGAGTGATGCTTATTTATTCATTGTATAATAAAGCAATAAATGACTACCTATTTGGAGGCAACAGATGAGGCAGTAAAGAGGAGAGTGCATTTGTGAACCCCAAGTACTTCAAATAATGTTGTGCTTTTGGATGACGCCTAAACTGCTACTCAGGGCTTTCTGTACCATCATCTGTAAGTCATTTTTATGCACACTCTAACCTGGCCTTACAGACAGACTTAGCAGGGAGACACTGGTATTTCATTCTTGTAACAAAGCAATTTACCTCACAAATATTGCTGATTATTGCATATCGCATCACAGGACAGAAGAGATGTTCTTTGGCAGTTCTCTTTTGCAGCAAAACTTCTAAACGTACTCTGACTCTAACTTTTATTTTCTCTTTTCAAATCACTTTAATATTCTTGACTTTTGTCCAAAATTCAATAGTTGTGGGGATTATTTCCATGTTTGCATTACAAAATGCAGGAGTAACTATAAAACAGCTCTCTGTTTGTTACATCTGGCTCCATTCATTTTACACTTAATCCTGAAACGTGTCTCCAAAGCTATTTTATTCTTGCAATATTGGGAGGAAGAAAAAAGCTGTCTTATTTTTTATCGTTAATTATTCATTTAATTTTATATTTATTTAGAATATATTTTGAGGCACTAAATAGATATTTTATTTTCCATCTTTATGATGGGAAAACTATCCACTACTTTGACATTTGATTCTGACTACAAGAAAATAATAAATGGTTATTGCTGCTATAATTTTCATAATGGTTTTCTACTATTGCCTGCTTAACTATGGAACATTACATATATTTGCAATCAGATTTTTTCTGATTCTCAGAAGGTGAAAGAATATCATAAGATCCTTAAGCCTTAAAAAAATTACTGTATTATTTACTCTGGATTTGGATATAGAGAGAGATCCCTTTGAAGTTTTGCTAATGAGAAATACTGCCAAGGATTTTATCTTAGGAGAGGACTTAACCATTCCAAATATGGTTTAACAAATAAATTCTGTCAAACAAATAGATGGAAAAACCAAGAGAACTATCCATGAAGAAACAATTAAACAAGAAACACTCATATAGACACAAATCAATAATTAATATAAACCCTTTCTCAGGATTTGTTTGCACACTTTCTATGTTTTTGTAGTCTCTTATAGTAAGTGCACCTAGTTAAAATTTGCAGCATTTTGAATGTCACTGCTAAATATAGGTATATATATAATTATTACAAATATGCATTAAATCAATTCATTTTAAGATTTTTATAGCCTAAGCTTAGTCACCAAAATGTTGTCACACAGTTACTCATTTAAACTTCCAAAGAAAAACTAGAGAAATACAGTGGCAAATCTCTTTTTGATATTTCTAATCAAATTTTGATAAATTAATGAAATACTTGACTAAAATCAAGAATATGATCTTTTTAACCAAAGGCACAATGAAGAAATATTAAGATAATCTCAAATTATTTTTATCAGCTATTGATTAAGTTTTACACATGAATGTGCAGTAACATTTGAATTCTCCATCTCTTTTTGGGTAGCACCCTCAGAAAGGTTAAGAGGGGTATTCCAGACCACCTCGGCTACCCATGCAAAACTTAAAGGAGGATTAAAGATAGCAATTATTTTGCTCTTAGTACCTGCATAACGTTTCTAAGGGCTGTAGAAGAAAGTGAAGTTTATGAAAGGATGAGTTCTACCCTAAGATTCCATTTTTCCTTGGACTCATGCAGGCATTGATGTTTGGTTCATTATTCATGTTTCCCCAAAAATGCACAGCCTCTTATGAGAGGCGGTAGGCATTTAGAGGTAAGTGATCTAGTGAGGTCTGCTTTAAACATTTAGAATTTCACTCTTCCAAATCTCTTCTGTTCTTTAGGAATCTTATACCTTATAATTTGTAGCATTTCTACTTTACTTTTTTCCAGTTATATCTATTTAAAAAGCCCAGGCATTCCTATGATGATTCTTCATTGTCCAGCACAAAGCCTAGCTCCCAGATTCAATATTCCCTATTTATTCCCATTTGTTCTTTCATTCCCATTTCAATTCTACCTTTATTCCCCCATCTGTATTCTTCACCCCCTGCAAAGTGACATAATGGCAAAAAATGTGATCTGTAGTTAACTCACAGAACCCATATTTTTTATAACTGTTTTCAATGGTAAGTGCAAAAAACATTTTGTAAAACCATTTTAGGGAAAAGTCATTTATCTTGAAAGTAAATAAGTCACTTTTCTTTGTCAGCTGTCAGATATTATAACCTAAGTCATTGGCTCTCTTTAGTGAGCATACTTAAAAGACTGACTGTTTCTGTGGGAAAGTAATCCTGACTAGGATTACATTTTACATTTTACATTTTACCAGCAAATGGTGGATTCATCTTGAATTCTCACTGACAATCTTCAGAGCAGGACCCTCTCATCTGAAAAACATAGACACTTAAATGCAATAACTCATCTACTACTTTAAATAAAGTTGTGTAACAAATATAAAAACTAACTCTGCGAAAGTGTTTTGCATTCTTAAATTATTCACATGATTTGAAAATGGCACCCTAAGTTTTCGTTTAACTTTCAAAAAAGGCATGCTCCTTTGTAGATGTCACCTTATTTTTTTCCCTTCAATTTTAATAAAGAAATAGTTCCCAGGAAGGCATTCTGAAATTAGGTGCTTGTTTTGGCAGAAGAAAGAGACAGGAAAAAAAGGCAACAAAATTTCTACTGATATTTGTATGGATTATGTCATCTGTAATGTCTCTATGTATACTTTCATATACATACAGACAATAAAGTAGATCTAAAATCTCTGCATATACTTCATCATTATGTACCATATAACAAGAGAAATTTGAACTGAGGTCATTAATGACATGTCCCTATACAAAAAACTTTTTTTTTTTCCCACTACAAAGGCAGCCATGTGTCACCCAACCACCTCATTCTTTTTAACCCAAATTCATTGAAGGAAATTGACTCCTTTTTTGCAATACACCTGAAAGAGTGGGCTGGTTTGTGATTTGGAAAAATAAATGAAATCTTCTTCAGTTAATAAGATAATATTTTATGGTTTCATTGCAGTTACCTCATAAGTATAATGATAAACAGAAGGCCTTGCTATTTTTCTAGCAGGAGTAACTTATAAAAAGATATTATTTCCCTTGTGGCTTTGCTGCACCAGATGGTTTTTTTTCTATGAATAATTTTAGCAGGCAAAAAAATTGACTGGCTACCTTACTCACAGATAGCTAAGATATGCTATTACTTGCTCTTCAGTGTTCTTTACAGTACAGTTCCAGTGATTGTAACATAGTGGTGGATTTCAATAGTATCATTACTCATTTTACCACTCTCTCTTAGGATCAGGTCGTAGTTTCTTCCACCTCATTGCAAAGAATCAAGGTGTTCAAGAACAATCCAGACATTTATATTAAAATATTTAATAGTAATTATTAAATCTAAGTAGAGGAAGGAATTGGCAGAAGTAGTTCAGGATTTTCATTGGATCACTCATTGAGTAATTTTAGAGTTCTTATATGAAGATCTACTACCTTACAGTTTTAATCAGGTTTTGTTCAAATGCACGCTAATAACAACTTTTTGCAAACAGTTTGTATGCATTTTATTTATTCCTTAATAGAATGCTGATACTGCCAGACAACTATTATCATTAAAATTTGACTTCTTGTATAATGGTCAAGCACCCTCTGAAAACTGTAATCCAGTGGATGCTTATACTGGATGGAAGGAGGTGGTACACTCTCATTAACATATATATTCACATATATTGTAAGATGTATACAGAAATATCGAGCAATAGAGAACTGCATTTTAGTACTGTGTGAACTCAAAATAAAATGTCACCACCTCACAACCAAAGCAGTTTTTACAATATACTGGTCTTTGACAAGGTCCAATTTTTCAGCTCAATTAGGTACAAAAACCAAGTGTTGAAATAGCTGAATTTCCCCAAGGAACAGTAATTTCAATTTTTGCTCAGCTCCACTTAATGTTACCTCAGTAACCCTCCTTTTGCCTGTTAGACAAGTTTGTCTACATTACCAGTGGGAAACCATCCTCATTTATGAGGTGGGAAAACAACCTCTGCAGAGCCATTACTTCCCCTTTCCATAATGGTGTGAAGAGAGTAGGCTGAGCCTTGATATTATTTCTTTCCTCAAGAATGTAACTGTGCTAACACAGAGGCACCTGGCCATATAATTGCATGAAGTATAGAGCTGCTGTACTAGTCTGTTCTACCCAGAGGTGATGGCAGAAGGTAGATTGTGGCTGAGTTACAATCTGCATCTGGGGCACTGCAAAAAAATCATTCGCTCTTTGCTCTTTCTATGTGCCATTGGCAAAGTATTTCTACAAAGTCACAGTTTATCTGTTATCCATAGCCACTGCAATGACTTTGGTCTAGCAGTATATTACCTGAATAATTTTTGGCTAGAATAATAGCGTCATTAACATCAATAAAATTATCTTTTTACTCTAGGACTGAAAATTAATTTTCTTTTTGAAATGTGATCTCTGCAGAAAAAAATCAAAGACAATTAATCTGCAATTCCAGCAAATTTCATATCTACTGTATATCCATGAACCATTTTTAGCAATACTTTTTTAGTTTCTTAAAAAGTTTACAGATATTATTATTGCTTTCCACAAAAAAATAATTTTAGGAGAAATGAAATTATTTTGTGGAGATGCACTTCAGCATTCATTGACCTGATGTCTGCACAGCAATGCAAGCCAATATATTTGTATTGCACATTTCTGTATTATATCATTTAACATCTCCTGTGTTCAAGCTGAAAATTAGGAGGAAATAGCTTTTTGATACTCACCATATGTTGCCTTTAAGGGGAAATCTAAGACATCATTTCACAAATGTAAGGGTGTTTTCTTCTCTGTGAAATTCCACTGAAGTTAGCAGGACTGTCCCAGGACAGTTCTGCTGCTCAAATTATGGACTCTGTATTCCAGTCTCAACATGATCTTTTATTACCTGTAGGTACACATATGCAGTATTGAAATATAATTATCTAAGATATTAACAATACCTTTCTAACCAAATTCAAATTACAAATTTTGCATTCACAAAAGTTTGGCTAATCCACACAGTTAATTGTGTTTTAAAATTATTTGTTAACCTATGAGTGGATCAAAATTCAGCTTCTTTCACAATGCTAATGAAGTGAAGAAGCACATATGCCAAACATGATTAGGTACAACCACATGTAAGTTCATAAAACAGTCATCATTCCTCTTTCCCTGCTTTCTAGGAGAAAGAAGAAGCTTACAGCAAACTGAGCACACCATTTAATGAGAAAAAAAAACATGAACTTCTACCTAGCGTTCCCAGCTACAGATACAAGAGTTAATGACAATAATCTTTGCACCATAATTCAGTGCTTTCAGGTACCTAAGGTTCATTTTTATTTCAGACAAATCTCTGTGATCAACGATTTGTGACTTGGTAATGCTATATTAAAATCAGAATAATTATGCCTTTTAGGAAATGACATAAGAAAGTACAATGGAAAGCACTTTTACCATGGAATATTGTATTTATTAAAAAAGGATTCTCACGGACTAGCATAAGTGTCACAGAAGATTGAACCCAGTCAACGATAATTATTACTTAAATTCTGCCAAATTAATTTAAATCTATATAATCAAAGAGGATTTTTGTGTTTTCCTGTGTATTAACTTAATAAATTACAAATGGAACTTGCTGAATTTCACAGTTAAAGCACACATCTCCGGGAAAGACATTTCCTCAGAAAAGTGGAGTAACTCCAACATTCTTCTGTGAGCTGCCTGACTATTTGTCTCACTGGCACACCTAAGTAACTGTTTTCTAGGAACAGATTGATTAACACCACTTTGGTGTCATCAGTCCCATCCATTGGGATTGAGAGTCAATGGCAAATAGGATTATTGTAAATCCCCTGAAGAATGTCCTGAAATTTTAAGGACAGGTGAAAACTACATTTTGTTGAAAACATACCTAGTGACTGTGTCTGCAAAATAAGAAGAGAACTCAAGTACTTTCTGAAAACAAAAAGGAAAAAAAAAAAAAAAAGAAAAAAAAAAAAAGACCTGGAAAGTGCTCAATATATCAAGTTGAGCATTTCATATGGCTTTACAGGTTCAGTGTCCAGAAGACGAATGAGTAGAAAAGTATGCCAGAGATTAGCCAAATAACCCAGTCTGCCTAGAAAAAGAAAAGTAACTATATTGATCTTGCACATAATAAGAATTTGATTTTTCCTTAGACCTTTGGAAAAAGGGATGCTGTCTGTTCACACTTATATAAGAAGAATCAACTGCTGATATAGTCTTCATTAGAGGAAGTAACTTCACACAATTTCCATTTATGCTTTGAAAATAAAGTTGAGTGGAATTGAGGAAATATTAATCATGTGAAATTTTAGACCTATATGTTTCATTTAAGAAAGGTATTTATTTGCCTTGTGCTCCTGCGATGCATGCAATAGGAGCCTCATTTAGTTTTGTTTTCCTAGAAAAGATTCTGCTTTGATCTCTTAATGCAGCCCACTGAAAAGGATTTCCCTTTTTATGTGGAATTCCAGCTTACTTTTTTGAGCAAGTATAGCAAGTAAGTGCATCTATTTGCTACAAAGTGTATTCATTTCAGAAAAAAGATTTGTGTTTTAAGGTTCTTGTTCTTCAGATCCTTTTGCAGTGTCATGGCATATCACATGTGCTATGCTATTTATCCCAGTTAATCTTTCATTAAATACAGGTGATTTTCTTTTTTTAAAAAACTAACTTGGATTTCTCATTAACATTACTGGTAGTGCATTGTAATTCTCATGCAGTAGTTGTCTGAATCTGGCCTAGTAATTTAGTAAATAAAGAGAGAAAAAGTCTGTATAGTTTGATGTGTATGATCTATTTCAGGGCAGATGGATGAGATTAATCAGCCCTGAAAAGCATAAACCTAACTCTCTTAAATGTAGGTGCTTAGACTTTAGACAATTCAGTAAAGCAAGCTACAGTTTTCCCATGATGCTCAGTCACATATTCAGCCCACTATACTTGGCTTAAATATAAAACTTGGAAAGAGTTAACTACTTGTAAGAACTCTACTGTCTTGAAAGAATCAGGCCATTATCTATACCTGCATAAGAATTCATTAGTATAAGTTGTTATTTAGTGATTTCATAATAAGTCATTCAGCGGTCTCTCTCACTGAAGTATTTCCTTGTGTATGTGTCCTATAAATAACATTTTAAATTGTCATTCACAAATAGTCACATATTAATGAACCATCAAATGCAGTAAGAACATCAGAATTTTAACCATTGTGTAAATTCTATGGAGCCTGACAAGACACTGACAACTATTAATGTGAAAGAAAAGAAAGGTAAAATAATCACTTTCCCATAATAGGAAGAAAAATAAGAAAGAAATTCACAACAGCTGCTAATTAGACACAGGTACAAAAAACTGAACACCCATGGGCAAGAACAAAAGCAACTTATTAGTGTAAAAAAAATCATTAATTCCAAGGAATTAGTTTCTTCCTGTGTGTGTTTCTAAAGAGAACTCCCCCATAAACTCTTTCTCCTGAAACAATGCTTTTCTTTGTAGTTAGATAACCCTGACAATGCAGAATGATGCACATTTATGACAAGTATAGACAAACACTAGCTCGAAGATTGCTGTGAAATGGTTCCATTCATCTCCATGGAGTGTTAAATGTGAGGCCTCATTAGCCGAATCTGCTCACCATTTTACTGTTAATCACCCTCCTTTAAATATACAGCTAAAGCTATCTATTTTGGTTAAATGGCATTGTTAAGCTCAGAGCCGGGGGAGTTACTGAAGCCATAAAGGCAAAACAGCATTCAGGGCGCAGTAACTCAGCATTTAAATGTGCTTCTTTTTTGGGAAGTTAATTTTTTTACTTAGTTGACTTTTTGTTACTGTAATTTTTTCCAGGGTGGGAAATTAATTAATTTAAGAAACTGTATCAAACTATGAACTACTTAGTAAATAATGTCAAAGGTTTTTAAGCCACCCAGTCTGTGAGCGTATTGAGGTTTAAACAGATGGTGACTTTCCTCTCCTACATTTTTCACTATATTTACCACAGTTAAGAAGTGGCTAATATATGGGGTTTTAGCTTTTTTTTTTTTTTTTTTTTTTTTTTTTTTTTTTCAAAATGCTACCTACCTAAACAGCATGGAAAGAAAACAGTAGAGTGAAAATGAAGGACAAACTCAGAATGTTCTGAGAATAAAAAAACAAGGCATGCCTCTAAGTTTGAATCCTGAGACAACAAACTACATATGTTCACCACATGAGCAGGAGACATGATTCTAGCGGGTGTGAAAGCTATTCTGTATCCTTAATATAGACTTTCATACACTTCCTTTGAGCTAACATTTTATATTTTGTTAGCTAAATCTGCTAACATTTTATATTTTGGAGTGGAAGTTCTAAAGATACTGACCAGGTGGCAGCAATATCTTAAAAGCTGTGAAATGGAGATGAATTAACAGGTAGGTGGAAGTTGGAGCAACAGGAGGTCTGAGACACCTATATGTTCTTTACACTCATGGGCAGTAGGTGTCTGAGTCAAAAAAGCAAAAAATAACCTTCATAACATCCTTATTTCAATATGATTTTCAGTACGCTCCTGATTATTGGACTTTATATGACAAGAGATATGGAGCATGGCACCTCAAAGGCAGAAATCAAGGATGGAAAAAATAAAACTGTGGTTCAGTGCATGATTGGTGTCAGTCAGTCTGTCTAAGAGGCAGACAAAAAACTGTTTCATCCATGAACATGGATTCCTTTGGATATGTTCTACTTCAACTGAATAAAATTTCTGATAGTCAGGGGTCAAAGAAATCTGGATATACACCTGTCATTGTCAGTCCATAATGTTAACTACAGTTTTCCCTGATATAAAATAGGGATGATACTACTAATCTAATTCAGGTATCTTGCAAAATAATTAACAAACTTAAACACTAAACACTTTATGAATGAGATTTCAGTTACTAGAAAGTGCATCAGTTAAATAGCTTCTTGAACTATAAGTCTGAACACACCTTATTTGAACATAGAAAATTTAGCACATTCCAGGCCTCGCTTATGCTTGTGTAAATTTGATTCAACACCTCACATTACTAAGCACCAGAGCATAATGAGGTTGTATATATATTGTGGGTAAGAGAAAAGGAAATACTTTTTAAAAACAGAGTTTGGAGAGATAAAATAATCTGAAAGTGGTAGCATTTGTAGTTTTCAAAACTTACCTTATGGAAAATGTTTGTCTACAGAGAATAAATATTTCTAGCAAGAAAACAAATGTTCAAGCAGGGATGATTTTGACTGGAGGTCCTCATTACTTTATTGTGTAGTTCTCATCAATATTGTCATGTAATAAGAAAGGTTTAAGAGAATAGTAAACCAAAACATTTTGAAACAATTTCTTTGTGAGGAAGTCACAGAGTATTTTCTATATCAGTCACAGTGCAATGTGTCTCTTAGTAAAATTGCTTCTGGTTTCATGCAACAGAGCCTGATGTTGATGAAATCAATTACAAAATGCAACATATTAGTAAAGCTGGTTTCAGATACACCTCTCCTCTGTTTGCATTTAATTTGCATAATAACCTTTTGATTAAGGAAACAATCCAATGCTCTGAGAGACAGAATGCATATATCTTTATGTGATATTTAATCAGTGATTGTCCACTTTGATTTGGATGAAACATAAGCCCAGCTGCTTACTTCTTTTATTATTACCCATTTCCTGAAAACTGTATTGATTATAGAGCAGGTTTACTGACTAGCAATTTATTCAAATGCATAACTCTTTTCCCTGAGATATATTGTGTTAAGATTTCTTTATAAGATGGGTGTGGGAGTATGGGTAGTCAGAGAATCATCATTATCCCTCTCATAGGGATTTCTTTTCTGCTCTGAAAACAACTTCATTCACAATTCTCCAGAACTAGTGCTATGGTTTCTACTCCAGCAGTTGCATGACCTGATAAAGCTGTGTTAATCAAAACTATGCATCAGCTGTTCTGTTGCACAGATCATTATGTTCCACAGTTTCTCTGTTACACAAATCTCTATCACAGGTCAGCTATGAAATGGTATACCAAAAATTCTTCAAGGATCTTCAAAAGTTAGGTTGTGTTCCTTGAAGCTATAAGTAAAATATGAGTACAGCATTTTATTTAACAGCAAGACAACAGGAAATTATTGAGATTTAATGGCAATAAGTTGCATGCTGAAGCACTAAAATATCTGCTGTTTAGAGTGTTTCTGGTGAACTTCAGAGATAGAATAGGAACCCTGTGTTCCAGTAGTTTAATTCTAAGTTCAGTTTAGTTAAGATAGAGAAGAAAGAAACCAAAAAGACTTTAAATAATTATTTAGTGTGGTATCTTAGCAGTAAATTCTTGGCAATCACATAGCAACAGGCATGCTAAAGAGGCTTTAAAAGATTTCAACAGTTGAATTTTTTATCACATCTGTTTTACTCTGGTAATTAATATGCTGCACCTATTGCAGGTAAGGATTCTGCTTATAAGACTGTCTTTTAACAGTTTGCAGATTTCGCTGGAGTCATGCAGAGAAGAAAAGATTAGGGGGAACAGACAAGGCTTTTTAGCAAACACACAACTGTATAGTGCTGTAGGCTTACACTCTAACTTTCTGCCTTTATACATCTGGACCTACAATTAGCAGAAAAAGCCAATGCTCAAATATTTGCCCACAGCTACTGTCCTTTTCATAATCTAAAACCAGACAGACTCTCAAAATAACAAAATTGACTTGATTTTTTTTTTTCAGATAATGCGTACATTTTTTATTTCTTTTGGTTTTCATTCTGGCAGTCTCAAGGAATAGTTTATTTTTCTTTTTCTGAAGACAGTAGTGTAGTATCCTAAAGGAAAATTTAAAGATCTTTTTAATATGGGAAGTTTCTTTTTTAACCTTAGGTCTTATAGATTCAATTTGGTCAGAAATGCAAGCAATTAAGAGCTATTGATGACAGTGGGCATAAGCTATGTAAATATTGTATTTGGGCCCGCATTCTTTGTATCCTGGCTTCCCAGGTGAAAATTCAGATTTTCAAATATTATCAGAAAATAAAATGCTAAACCTTCATATACTACCAGAAAAAAAGATTCGTAAGATAACAGAATTATGGGTGATTAAAATTCATTATTGAAACAATTATGTATTCACATGAGTTCAGAAGCATGGATCCTCAAAAAACCAAAAAACACACAAAAATCAAAAAACAAATAAAAAAACCAAAACCCCCCAAAAAAGCTACATCACATCCTAAGATTCATAAAAGACTAGTAGGCAAAACAGGCACAGCAACACACACACACAGTTCATCACTTCTGTCGAAAAGGTATTGTATTAATTTATAGTAGTATTTTAGCCTAAGATCTGGAAATACTCAGCACACTCCATTCTCTCTCTTATTCCAGGAAAAAAAAAAAAAAAAAAAAAAAGAAAGAAAAGAAAAGAAAAGAAAAGTACTAAATTTCCAGCAACTGGTAACAGAAAATACCAATCTTGTAGAATTACCTTATTACCTTTGTACTTTGTAAGTGTTGCAGTGTCACCATGGTTATGGAAATATTCCTTTGCATGGTTCATTTTAAAAACACAAATAACATGCAGTGAAGAAGTCACGGCACAGAGGAAGAAAATTCAGCAAAGGAATGTAAAAAGGCTGAGTGATACCAAAGATGCAAGTGTAATATCATGCAAGATCCAGTTACCAGCAGCTGGCCTTCATCCAAGCTGAGTTTGCAAAGGAGGTGTGAAAGATACAGTTGATAACTTATCACACAGCATTATTTATGTAAACCACTAAAAGCATGACTTCACATTAGGAAGTATTAGGAAAAATAAAAAAAATAATTCTTGGGTTTATAAACATTATTTAGACATCACTCACAAATCTGCAGTATTAAAAATGGGCTTTCTTTCAAATGTAAGTCACATATATATCAGAGCTTTCAGGTATGTTTTCAAGAAGGAAGGTTGCAGCAAGTGTGTCCACATGGAGTGGTTTCAAATTGTGTGCTGTCATTCTGAACACTGAATGTCATTTTGAATTTAGGTGGCAATAACACAGCTGCTGCACCATTTCATGTGGTTTCTCCGAAACAGAAAAAGAACTTGCAACTAACAAGTTATGCATGCTTGCTCTGCTTCAATTTCCCCATAAGGTATTGATAACAGTAATTCAAGTAAGCAGAACCTGCAGCTTGCTTCAGTTTCTTTTGATAGTAAGAGCCTCAGCAGGAAATTTGCTTTCCCGTACAGTGAAGAAATGGCAAAAAATTAAAAAGATGGACTATGGCACTGTGTCATGATCTTTCAAAAAGACAATAAATACTCATTAAAATCTTTTCATAGATTAGAAAAGGCAGGATCTACATGTTGTTTTTTTGTGTTCTCTTTTTTTTTAAATAAACTTCTTTTTCTTCCTCTGAAATTATGTTAATTTTTGATAATCTAAGTAAATCATTGTAAGAGTTTTCACCTTTCTGATGAGCTGTTGATACAAGGAATTGTTTTATTTATTGTCTACATATAAACTTTTTTTTTATTTATGGTCTGCATCTGAAACTGGATTGGCCTTTTGCAATATCAGATCTTTCAGAAGTAAATCCTGACTGTTTGCAAACCATAATAAAAACATGGAAGACTACAGGAGGATAAGTAGCAGATTGAAGATGCTTACATTTCTTTTTCTGCATACTGCGTTCAGAAATTCCATCTTTTTTTTTTCTTTTCCATTGCCCATTATGAGCTACACTTTGAATCATTGAATCATACTCATTGGAACTGACTTCTATGGGCAAGTAGTGCAACATACTTTAAACAGGTCCAATAATACCCCATTGCTCAGCGACACGTTCCAGCAGGCTTTGGATGTCTTCATGACCTCTCTCGCAATCTCCTGCAGTTTTTTACTTCTATCTCCACAGAGAAAAGACATGTGTCTCCCCACACAAGCCTCCATCTGCCTGATTATCTTGGTGTCTCTTTGAGTGACACTTTGAGGAGTTCACTCAAAGTGAATGCAAAGTTTAGATAGAGACTCGCTTCTAGGGTGAGATTGTCTGGCCTGTATTTCCCTGAAATCTCTCCTTATAATAATTCTTTACACCATTACTGAAGATGTCTGCATTATCCATGTTACAAGCATTCACTTCATGAGTCTATGACTGCAGATGAGAGCCTTCAGTAGAAATCTTTCCGTGGTTCAACTCCTACCCTGTCCCAAACAACCTTATTTCAGAGAAAGAGATTAGATCTCATGCCACATGAAGCATCAATTTGCAGGACTTCGAAGTAGATAGACAAAAATATTTACAGAATATGCAGAAGAGAAGGATTTCAATCCTTTACTGGTCACATAAATCTTCAAATTAGAACATTGATTTTAATATGTTGCTTAAAACCAGTGATAATACAGACACTGTTATTACTTCTTTACAAAATTATTTTTTTATATGGACTTATAATGCTGTGTGTCCTCAGCTTCTTGACCTTGTCTTCTCTGAATTCTGTCCATACACTTCACAATTTTTGAGTATAATGTCCACTGTGATCTTTTAAACACTAGTTGTAATAGGATTAAACATCAAAAAGAACTGTTCTTTTTTTTTTCTATTTTCCAGTAACTTTAGATTGAAGACAGGCAAGCTGCAGATAAAACAAAACATTTAATACATGCTCTGTTAAGTCCTAGAACACATAGCTGAAAATGTTAAATACTTGTATATTTCCCAAATCTAACATGTAATAATCATCTTCAATATTCCTTCATGACCCTGACTGAGCTGATTTTGTGAAAGAATTAGCACTTTACCTCCAGGTTTTCCACTTCATTCCACATATTTATCTCACATTAGTTTCAAACATATTTTGGGTTAAGTACCTATCCAAGATTACATATTACAAATACATATATTCCCTCCTTGATGTGCTCAATGATTTCTTATTAGTGCTAATGGAAATTAAATGCATTTACATCACTCAGAGAAGCTCATTACTGTAAAAAAAAAACAGAATCACAAAGCAACTGAGATTATTTTGCCTACCTTGAGGAAACTTTAGATGATGGATAATTTAACAGCTGTTGTGCCATCTCTTCTTGAATCTAATCATAGAGCTGTACCTGGACAATCAGATTTATGGCCTGGTTGTGTTCCACAATGTTTAAATTCTGGAATCATGCCCTTGTGCCATTGGCAGTAGCATTAACAACACATCAAAGGATATAAATGGATTTTTGCAAATCCCCATGTCTCTTCCATTTCCTAAAATACACTTTTTTTGTACCAAGCATTTTCAGGATCTGGGTTATTATCTTCAGGGAAAAACAAAAAACAAAAAACCCCACACCTGTATTATATATAAACATTGTGAAAAAAAGTTTCTTAAGGTTTGCAGAAGCAACACCAGATGTGCACTGAATTAGAGGTTTCCATTTATTATATTAGTTATATTTAGAAATACTCTTTTCAATTTATATATTAACAACTTTCATACAAACTCTGCATAGATACACACAGTTTTCTGCAAGATGTTCTCAGAGGGAATATTTAACAGCCACGTTTATCAAAATCTCATATCACAGTGGATTGGTAGAATAAATGTGATTCTACTTTACAGACCAAAATGGCAAACTGAGGAGTTCTGTCTTTATAAACTTACACTGATTGAAGCTTTTAATAAGTTTGGTTTACAAGAGATATTTTCTGATTGCCAGTCCTAATCTGTCTGTGGATACCTGGAAATATCCTTCTTACCATCTGGAAGCTGAAAGATGCTTTCAGTTTTGCCTGTTCAGTCTTCTCTTCTTCACTTTATGACCTCAATTTTACATGGGTGAATGGTGAGAGGTGGAGTCCTGTATCCCTGGTACAAACATCAGGATGGACGTTTTACAAAATGTCCTGTGTATGCGCTCCCAAACTATACCTCAGCTGTGCACAGATTATGGCAGAGATTTAATTGTCCTGCAGCATTTAACCAATGTAGGAAAGCTAAATAAAGCACTTTCATGAACACACTTGTCATACATCAGTAGGCAACTAATTTCCATATAGTAACAGAGATTTACAGTGGTTTAACTAGAAAACACTTGATTGAAATGGAATAACTAGTCCCTACAGGACTAAAGTACTGTGGCTAAGATCTCTTTCACAACAGTAATATATTCCCATTTTCAAGTGTTATGCAAGAGAACTTTTATCAATTGTGTTACTTGATCCCCACAACTGTGGAAACACATTTACACTCTCTGAAGTGGGGAAATACTATGTTGGCCACTTCAGAAATGGAGAGATATATTAAGACCTAGGCCCTTAAAGGGATTTTGGCATGCTGTCACCAGAGTGGAGCTCAAAGCTCCAACTAAATTTTCAATATCATGCCTGGAGGAAATTATCCCTTCAAGGAAAAGATTCATAGCAGTCAGCAGGATGAACCAGGGATATGGTTAAACTGGAGAAGAAGAAATGATGGGAAGAGCACATCATTTGACTCTCATACCTCTTTTTGACATGGGTATATCAGCTTTGTAGACTGCAACAGTATAGAAGGACATGATCTAGCTTTGTACTGAAAGTATTTCAGCATGAAGAATAAGCCAAGATTTTGCTCAGTTTGATGACGATATGCTACTTAATCTGAGCAATTTAGATCTTTCCTAATTTTACATTAGAGCACATATTTTAGACTGGAGTCTGAAGTCCTGAACCTTTTCCTTGAAGTAAAAACTAAGCTGTTTCCCTGGGGAAAGAGAAGCCAACTTCCCTTGTCTTTTAAAACCTGGACAGTGGTAAAGATGTATTTCACTAGAGTGCTTGAACTCAGGGCCTTCCGTCAGCAGTGGAGCATTGAATCTGAATTTTCTATCTCCCAGATGTGTGCCTTAACCCTAAGCTTAGACGGTGCGCATTCTGCATTAAAATATAGAAACAAACCTAGGAAAGGTAGCTGGAAACCAGGAATCAGGTTTTAATTGGAGATCTGTAATCACTAGTGTAATAATGTATAATTTTTCTTCATAGAGGCACCACTTCAATGTGCTGGGCAGAGTGTTCAGGTCTCATTAATACATTGCAGCATTTCCTATATCTTGCAATGCATTCTTTCTATACTGCATGCATGTAGAGGGAGAAGTTGGATTTTAGAATTTTTCAGTCATGGAGCTTCAAGGAAAACCCTGGAATACATTCCTCATTTCTCCCTCTAGATTTGCGATAAATTACTTGGGGTAAAAAGACCCATGAAAATTTCTCACACAAAAAAATCATTTTATGCCAGCTATCTGTACCCAGCTATCTATATATTTGTGATAAACAATATACATGCACACCTATATAAAAACATGTGTTTTCAAATTTTACATTACAACTATATCACATGTCCAGCATTCGTCTATGTTCCCATTAAACTGAAGCTTGCTTTTGAAGGACATAAGTCAAAAACTATTTACTCTTTTTAAAGACACAGTACACACTGTTCAGCCTCAAAAATGCAGAGAGAGCAACTGGGAAAACTTTTTTACATATTTCAGGAAGGTACTTAATCTTACACAAATATATGTACTCACTTGAAGGCTTAAGAAAGACTATTATTTATAGAACCCATAATTCCATTTTTCAGAATTCCTGGCATTTTTACGAACTGTTGGGTTGAATTAATGTCTTTCAGACCTGCAGGTATTATGCACTGACATATGTTTATGTGCATTTGTGTGCTGAAAATATTTGTACTGCAGCTTTTTAGAAAACATTTATATGTTGGTCTTAATTTTGACTTATTCTTTACAATAACTAAATAGTAAGCCATAGACAAAATTTAGTGTATAGAAAGTACACAATATTTGGGGATGACTGCACATCTTTTTCTTATACCAATAGTTAGAGTTTTGAAGTTCCTTTATAAGATAGATAAAATCTGTTCTATTGCCTACAAACATAGGAATTAAAAGACCAGTCAATGACAATTTACAAAAGATAAATGTCTGAAGTATTTATAATAGTATAGTACATATTGTGAATTCATTATTCTGTGCTATTACAATATGATTCTTTTCAGTGGGGATATGAACATGGTTACTGTTGGTAGGTCTGTAAAACTATTCTCATGGAGAAAGTTTATGTGATGGATAATACAAATAGGTTTACATTTTGCTGTGTCCTAGTCTTCCAGGATTTTTCATCTATTCACACACAAATAGAAGTAAACGAATGTCTTGATATTTCTTTTTCACTTAGCTGTAATTCAAGTTTTCTCAGCTGTAATGAGGAGGGTTTGATTGACAACGGGCTTTCTACTGAAGAATAGTGGTATCTGGGCTTCCCAAGCTGTTGTCTTTCTCAAAGACAGATGGTAAATCTGTCAGCAGTTGCATTCTGCACAACAGCAGCCCAGATGCTTTTAAGCTTTCTGTGTGAAGCCTCTCCACCCCTCAAGAGTACCAATGGGCTACTTGCCAGAGAAAGGTCCCCACGGCAATTAGCTGTCTCTGAATTCAACTCCAGCTGTCTGGAAAGTCAAATGAAGGCAGCTTGTTTGGTCATACACCATTTAATGTGAAGAGTCTGCTTCTTTATAATTAAAGCAGCCTTCTGTACATCAGTCCAGCTGTGTCCAGAAAAAGTACCTATGTGACCTTCATTGTTTGAAATAACTTTCCATTTACTGTAACTTTTACTTTTTATTTAATGAAAGCTACATTTCTAAAGATTATTATTTTGTACCTTTTTTGAATATGTTCTTGCCAGTCACTGGATCTTGAAGACACAGTGTGTGCAAATAATTTAGTGCACATTACCAACGGACAAAGAACACTGTGTGAAATCTTTTTCACATTATTCTTCACAGCTTAAGGCTTTGCACTTCAGCCTTCCTGGATCTCTGGGTCCATCTCTAGTATGATTGGGACTCACTGAAAAAAACTGATAAAAAACAGAAATTTATGCTAACAATTACAAAATATTTTAAAGTTTCACTTTTGCAAATTCGACTTCTTTTTCAAACCACAATCACCTGTAATCAGTTCATGGGAGTGAGAAAATCCCCTTCAAGATTATGGACTAAACTGCATCAAAAGTTCTTTTAGTTGCATCAAAAATGACCAAAAACTTAATCCTAAAAAATTGTATTTCTATATGTAGAAATATGTATCGTACATAAGCTCATCCAAGATACAAGAGACAATAAGTAGCTAAGTTATGGAGGAAACAAGGTGACAATCTGAAATACAAGTTTAGTGTCATTCCTTCAAAAACAGTTGGACTGCTTAGATTTGATACCAGATGTTTCCACTGCACAAGATTTTATGCAGGCTAAGGTGATCAGAAAAACAATGTGACTGTTAAAAATGATATTTTAGATTTTTTGAGAGATTAAGTGCTATTGTTCCAGACATGAGCTGTTTAAGATTAGGAAAATAGTAATGAAGACTGAAAAAAAAAAGCTAATTCCAAAATCAGTGAGACAGAAGATGACTAAAAGGTCACAGCTGGAAATAGGAAATAAAAAGTATGCAAATAAAGAGCACTCACAAGAATGAAATCTTGTCAGTTAATAACCAGATAAATGATTATTTCCTTTCTCAGAATGGAAGGGAAGATGATAACTCTGTAGGTTTATAAGATACTGGAGTGACAGCAGTCATGCAAAAAAGTCATGTTATCAGAAGTAAAAATGAGAGTAATCAAGTGAGCGCTCAGGCTTTCTCCTTTTCCTCTGCTCCTGTTAGGATTAGCACAACAAAGGCATTTTTGGGTATATTAGCTTGGCTGCAACCTAACACTTGTGCAGTTAGCAATGGAGTTGAAGCCTTGTAATATAAAAGCCAGTTCCTGAGGCCTGGGTTTTGGACTCAGTGCAAGTACAGTCTGAAACTTGTTTGAAAACTAATTTAACAGAATCTCCACAAAAAGGATGGCAAAACTAGTAATGAATGTTGCAAAAAATGGCACCCTCATTTTTCAGAATGCCTTAATACACTCAACACTGTGATCAGAATTATGTCCTTTGATTTCAATTAATCTCTGATTATTCGAAATCCTGTCACAAGGTTGCACATTACTTTGTTCACCTAGATGCTGTAATAAGTAGGGTCTGCTGTCTTGGTAATGGGAGACAAAAAAAAATCCAGTAAATCAATTCACAATCAAGCTTCATCCAATGCAATATTGATTTTAGAAGCACAAGCTATTTCTGGTCTGCAGCAATTTGGTAAGTTTTATACCACAAGAAAGTTAGAACTGAGATTTCCAAGTTACTTTAAGAAGCATTTGCTCCTTTTCTATGTCTTATGTGCTTTTGCCATGCATTTTTGGCATGCATTCAGAATGCTGGATATCTACACACAGATATACGTTTTAAGTAAAGAACAGATTCGAAAAAAAAAAAAGAAAATCTTTTATCCCATTTATGTAAAGCAGTCAAATCCTACTCACTTATGTGTTAACCCAAATTCTGTTTAAGTGAAAATAAAATTTGAACATCTCTTCTTCTGTAGAAGACAAAAGGAATTCTATATAAGAGATACTTATCTTTGTGTTACAAATTCATCCAGCGTGCTGTCATGCTAGCTTTTTCTAACTTTAGCCTACCAGATGATCCATTAGCAATCTGCACATTTTTCTCAGGAAATACATGTCTAAATGTCTGAAAGTTAACAGGCATCAAAAAACCTATCTGTGTAATTAATGTTGTTATTCAGTCTTGAGAGAACACAGCAATATTCAGGATATAGCCTTATATCACTAGCTATGGGTCAATGGGCAGGAAATATGTATGGTTCTATTTGGCAATTAGGAATATTGAGCTTAAGCGGAAAGATTGAATGTAAGAATAGTTTTATGGAAAACCAGACGAGGAAGAAACTGATTACACAAGATACCCCATAGTCCATCCAAACACAGGTTGTTCTTTATGGTATTCAGTCAAATTTTCTTTTAAGAAGCTAATAGGTACATTATTTTAAAAGGTTCTTTTTTCAGTTAAATATGGTAGCAAGGAATGGCAACTCCTTCTGAATGCTGACCTTATCTATAAATAAAGTATTTTAATGAATTATTTATACAAATTAAACATACACACCAGGTTTCCCCCTCTTTCTTTTCCCCGTATTTGTTAAAGACCATCACATTTCAAAATAGATCCAAAGGTTTCCAATCTACTTTTAGTTAATGATTTACATTATCAATATATTGCTTAGAGGTTACCAGTAGCTCATAAATAATGTTTCTGCTTGTTGCGTGCAATGGCAGTGGGGAATTTGCCCTGTCATTACAATTCAATATGGTAGTGTATAAATTAAGATTCATAAATGACTTAACTGAAAGAAACACGTGGTCAAAACATGTGGCTGAATCATTAAGCTATCTTAGGAGATGTTTTAAATCATTTGTATGGATTAATTACCAGACCTTAAGTGAGGTAAATCAAAATAATGTTAATGACTTCAATGGCACTATTTCTTCTCATTGACAGAAAAAGGAACTTTCCCTGGAAAAGTCATGAGGTTTTCCCCCATTACCCAATGTAGGTCCTCGACTGAACCAATTTTTGTCCAATGAACTTTAAGATGTTTTATGCGGAAATGCAGTCCAGAGGAAAAAAAGGCAATGAAAAAACAGCCACAATAAAAAAGATCAAATCTTGCCGAATGAAATAAATAAAATGAAATATTTATCTTAAAGCCTAGACTTTTACAGTTAAAAAAATATCTTGAGTGTTTTCTGCCTTTATTGTGTAACAAAAAATGCAATAAGTTTAATTGCAAAAAAAAAAAAATTGAAAAAAGAAAAGAAAAAAAGAAAATGGGAGATTGAACTTAAAAAACGGTTTTCTAAAAACCTAAAAGAAAAATAAAGTATGAGAATAATTGGCTGAATGTCTTCAAATATATATCACTGAGGGCTTCAAAAAGGAATTAGATAAATGTGCATTCAAAATCATATAAACATTAAGAATCCTCTGTTGTATCGAAAGAGTGGTTGAGGTGACCTTGCAGTGATCCTTCCAAGATTTTTTCCATCTTCTTGCTATTACTGTTCTTATTTAGCTATTTACTCTTACAAGCAAGTTTGATTGATTGAACTGCAAGGAAAAATTTTCCCCCCAGTTCCTACAGACATAAATAAAGAATACAGGTTTTGAGAGAAGTTCTCATGCACACTGGCCTTTGTAAGCTATAAAGGAGAAACACATAGAATAAAACATAAATAAGGCACACAAAAAATTCTAGGAGGAAATACTAAAAAGGTGAACAATGACAAGCACAATGAACCTGAGAAAACCATTGCTAACTGTGTCACATAATTATTAGACACTAAGTTTGTTGTAAACTCAAATTCCTCTTGGTCCTGTGGCTGGACACTAATGTAAAAAGCCAGGCTTCATCTTCATTACACCTTTCCTTCAGGTATTTATATATCCTGATAAAGTCTTCCCTGAACTGGGCTAAGCAGTTCCAGCTGTCTCAGCCTTTTCTCATAGAAGAGATGCTCCTGTCGCTTAATCATCTTTGTGCCCCTTCACTGCCTCTCTCCAATGTGCCTGGGTCTCCAGTACTAAGCCCAAAACTGGATAGAGTACCCCTGGTGTAGCCTCAACAGCAGGTTGACACCTACAGGCAATATTTTGCCTAATGCAAGCCAGGATACCATCAGCCATCTTTGACACAAGGGCACAGTGTTGACTCATGTTCAGCCTGGTGTCCACCACAGCCTCCAGGTCTTTTATATCAAAGGTGTTTTCCAGAAAATCTGGCCCCAGAATGTTTTGGTGCATGGTGGTGTTCCTCCCCCAGTGCTGGACTTCATACTTCCCCTTATTGAACTTCCATGATGGCCCTGCCAGCACATCTGTCCATGGGGTTGAGGTCCCTCTGGATGGCAGCATGATCCTCTGGTGTACCAGGACTCTCCCCAGTTTTGTGTTGAGTTGTACTCTGTGTCCACTCATCCCAATCATTAATGAAGATGACACTGGCCTTGTGCCACCGACCACCATCCACTGGGCCCAGATACTTGGCCAGTTTTCAGTCCAGCCGTCTGTACATCCAACCAAATATCAATAACTTCTCTCTGACGAATTGATGGGGAAGTGTCAAAGGCATTACTGCAGTCACAGTAAACTATATCCACTACTTTCTTTTCAGTGATTTTTTAGTGTTTACACTGCAGTTTGTGCTGGGTAAAATTTGTTGTCCTGCTGAGTAAGATGAAACTCCCAAAGCTGCAACAACTCTTCGCAGGCTGTGTATTCTCCTCACCTTTTAAACCTTCTAAAGTGCATTCACTCTACTACACATCATGTTTTTGATCTCTGCATGCTCCTTTAAATCTGTGAGCCTGTGAGTGTGACTATGATATGGCAAATGTACTATGAATGCTGCTCTGAGAGATTCTCCAGTACTTTAGATCTTTAGATTTGTTGAGCTACAGTAAATTCAGGATGAATCTTTTGTTAAACTGCTTAAGCTGTCAGTTAAGGGCTGTTTCAAGTGCTATTAAACCTTTAGGCCTTAACTGTTGGTCAAGTCTGGAGTTCGTTTAACGAGGAGGCCTAGTCTAAAACTTGTGATTAAATGGGAGGGTCTTCCTTATCCCTTTTTATCCTTATCCTTTTCTACGCTTACCCATTCCTCTTCCCTGCACATTTTTAATTGATTTTTGGTTTAGATTGATTTGTTTCAGGTTTTAGTTTGTTCTTGCTGTGTGTGCTTTAACCATTTAGTAAGCAGTGAGTGAACTTTGCCAATGAACTTTGTCATGCTTTTACTTGTATATTCAATCTGCGTTTACCACTACCTTTAATGGTGATTCTTTAATAAACCTTAAAACCTGATCCATGACAGCATTAATCAGAAATAATCTGCATGTGATGTCATGAATTTTGATATTCTTATTTGCAATATGGTAATAGAGCTTTCCAGCCATCAACTAGAATTCTACCATATAGTACATGGTATTCTTATTCTGTGGGAGAAAAATCTAAAGCAAAAAGGGAAAACAAAAAGGGGAAATAAATTAGAAAATAGAAAATAGAAAATAGAAAATAAATATTTAAAAAAGAAAAATTTAACAGAAAGGGGAGAGGAGGAGGAAGAGCAAGAGGAAAAAAGAGGGGAAAAAAAAGAAAAAAGTGTCTATTTTATATAACTGGTCATTTCTAAGTCAACCAATTTACTTCTCCTTAAAGGAAAGCGTTCAAATGCAACACAAAACCAAACACTTTCCGCAATTTTCTCTATCTTTATAATACCTGTCTTTACCCTACCAACACAAGGTGAATCTCTATCTCAGTAGCAGCTGCACAGAGAATTAGTAGCAGAGGATGAATTTTATTTTATTAAATACCAACCTGGCATTCAGTATTTGTAAACTGAGAAGAATAAAAGAATAAAAGACAGTCACTACACAAAATAACGTACAAAGAAAAAGTTAATATTGCAAGAATTCTAGGTGCAATTTTATCTGTAGTTGTAATCTGTTATTTGATAAATATAACCCTCAGAAAATTGTCACTGAAATTTCAATCTGCATCAGGAAAAAAAATCATCAGACTGAGACTTTCTTTCTTCTGGATGAAGAGAAGCAGTTTCAAAACAAATTTTTCTGTTGATGTTCATATTCTAGCCACTTAATTCAATTTTCTGTTGGCCAGAAAGGACGTAACAGTCACAGTTATGAAAAATGAGGCTTAAAAAAAGATTACTTTCATCCATTAACATCAAACTCTAAGCACTGCACTTCATTCTTAATCTTTCACAAACCATATTGTAACATCCCTCCATTTCAGATGTTTAGTTACTGTCTCCAATATATTATACAGTCAGAAAACAGATATAGCTTTAGAAGAGTCCAGTATCTAGTTTGGAATAGCTCTTCATAAATATTTAATTCACAGATGCATTTCCTTAAAAAGGCGTAAGCAAAATATCTGTAAGAAAGCCAACTATTTTCCCTTGCCCCATACCAGATATTTGAAAGCTCCCTCACAGAAGGAGACAAGAAGGACTGGGGAAAAGGCTTAGTAGTACAATGAAAGGGGCACAATGAGGCAGAGACCTCAGTAAGGTGAATTCAAAGGTGAGGCAGTAATAGCATTTCCTTCATATATGACTGACTTCTAAGAAAACAGTTTTTCTTATAACGCACATGATTTCTCTTCCTCTTTTAAATTCACAACTGTGAACTTATTCAAACTGTGTTTCCATTGGACATTTACTGTAATTTCCCTCAACAATAGGTTAGGGTTGTTTTTTGTTTTTTTTTTTTTAATTCAATCCTACCTTGAAAATTATGATTTAATTCTGTGTTCATCATGTCCCAATGATTTCAATAATAAAACTGCTATCAGCGAATATTACAAAAAACTCCTCTGCCAGCCACACAAACTCAGCTTGAAAGTCAATCTGATCCTTTACTAGACTAATAAAGAGTTTGCACATCAAATTACACCTCAGTTACAAGTGTGTAACTTCATTGTCCTCTGATTATACTTTCAACAACACACGTGGCACTCTATTGCCATCAATGCTTTTCTGCATGTATAATCTTAGGTAACTAACTGGAATCTGCTTAACCTTGTCCTAGTTACTCCTCTAAAACAGATTGCGTCATGCTACTCTTTTTTAATATTTCACAAAAATTAACACAGAGAAAAATAATTTTAGAAACCCTACTCTTTTTTTGTGACTATTATGCTGCTTTTGGCAGGAGTAGACTAAATTTTTTAATGCAGCAGTTTACATACAGGGCTGTGTTCTGGATTTCTGATGGAAACAGTGCTGATAATTCCAAAATGTTTCATTATTGAGCAGTTACTGACCAATGCTCATGCAGAGTCAAGGTCTTTTCTGCCCCTTACTCCACCCCACAAGAGAGATGCACAGGGAGCTGGGAGGTGACACAGCCAGGACAACTGATCGCTACTGGACCACAGGGCCAGACCTGTGGCTTCATGCTCAGCACGTACAGCTGGTAGAAGGAGGAAGAAAGAGACAGAGTGATTTTTTTTTTTTAATTCAATCCTACCTTGAAAATTATGATTTAATTCTGTGTTCATCATGTCCCAATGATTTCAATAATAAAACTGCTATCAGTAAATATTACAAAAAACTCCTCTGCCAGCCACACAAACTCAGCTTGAAAGTCAATCTGATCCTTTACTAGACTAATAAAGAGTTTGCACATCCAATTACATCTCAGTTACAAGTGTGTAACTTCATTGTCCTCTGATTATACTTTCAACAACACACGTGGCGCTCTATTGCCATCAATGCTTTTCTGCATGTATAATCTTAGGTAACTAACTGGAATCTGCTTAACCTTGTCCTAGTTACTCCTCTAAAACAGATTGCGTCATGCTACTCTTTTTTAATATTTCACAAAAATTAACACAGAGAAAAATAATTTTAGAAACCCTACTCTTTTTTTGTGACTATTATGCTGCTTTTGGCAGGAGTAGACTAAATTTTTTAATGCAGCAGTTTACATACGGGGCTGTGTTCTGGATTTGTGATGGAAACAGTGCTGATAATTCCAAAATGTTTCATTATTGAGTAGTTACTGACCAATGCTCATGCAGAGTCAAGGTCTTTTCTGCCCCTTACTCCACCCCACAAGAGAGATGCACAGGGAGCTGGGAGGTGACGCAGCCAGGACAACTGATCACTACTGGACCACAGGACCAGACCTGTGGCTTCATGCTCAGCATGTACAGCTGCTAGAAGGAGGAAGAAAGAGACAGAGTGATGGTGTTTTCCTTCCAAAGGAACATAATGCATAATGAAGCCCTGTGCTTCTGGAGGTAGGTGATCACCTGCCTGCCCATGGGAAGTGATGAATTAATTCCCTGCTTTGCTCTGGTAGCAGACACAGCTGTTGCTTTATTTATTGAACTGTCTTTATATCAACTCATGAGTTTTGTGTTTCACACTTTTGATTCTTTCCTCCATCCCACCAGGGAGAGGGAGCAAGCAACTGTGTGGGGCTGAGCTGCTGGCTGGGATTAAACTACAACACAATTCTTAGTGGAGAATGCCCTCTTAAGAAGCATCTGTCTATTTGGTCAGAAGAACAATAGAAATCTTATACTTAATGGCAGTATACCCTGAAAGTCATCAGATATGTCTGCATTGCTGACAAAATCCCTACTGCAAGTCTTCGAAATTGAATTCACAGAGTAATGTTCATTGACAAAGAGGAGCAGCTTCATGGACAAGAACAGACTTGAGCTGTCCATACAGTGTAAATATAGAGTTACAGTGTGAAATCTAAGACAGTAAACTGCTCTTCAACAATTATCCTGTGGTCATGTTTTAGTTTTTAGTATTCAGTGCTATTTCTGTTCTAGAGAGGAAGCTATTAGAAAGCCATGTGATGCAGCTAACTGATGGGTTTTAAAGGATATTTTGGGGCATAAAGACAGGGCTCTATTAACTAGGCCTTTTTAGAGTTTCTGTTGTAAATTTAATTGGAATCAACTACTAAGCTCTTAAATGCCTTTTAGAAAGCAACAGATCTAAATCTCACTTTGATCACATCTGATCTTCAGTTTATTCACTTCATCCATTTTTAGTAATATTTTACTCATAATTTGATTGTAATAAAATAATCTATGGTAAACTCATGCATACCTGAGGGAAGTTTTTGTTTTAAAACCCCTTGGAAAGGGAAACATCTTTGGACCCTGTAATTAGAACATTTAAGTGCTGCAGCAATGAAAACACCTTTCCTAGAACAGTGCTAGAGAGCTATCCTATGAAAGGTAGTTGTGACCATAAACTGCTCAACATAACTGCAACAATTCATTTTCTTGGATAAATTCATTTATCTAGATTAGTGGATCAGTATCCTCATATATTGTTTTGTTCATATACTCCTTGTTTATGCTTTTATGTTGATTTTGAATCCAAAATATAAATGCATTATCTCTAAATTAATTCATATCAGCTAGATTTTAATTGATTTGGAATACTCCAAAAGCAACAAGATAATGATTAGACTGTCAAAGGACACAGATTTAATTTTCTAGACAATAACATCTATAATTCTACTTGAATGTTTTCATGCAGAGAAAGTCTCTATTTCCTTCAGATCAGTAATCTAAAACTTCACTATATAGTCCCACCAGCATGAATGAAATGAGGAATAAATATAGCAGCTCTTTAAAATAAATCACCATATAAAATTGAATAAATTTTGAGGATAAATATTTATTTTCAAAAACATTGTTTTAGACAGCCTATTTTTTGTTTTTACTTTTGTTCATTTTTACTCATTAAAAACATCTTTTTTAAGAAAACAGTAGAAAGATTGGGGATGGCTTTTTACAGATAATGCTTTTTCTTTTTTAACAATAAAGTTGGAATCATTATTGATTTTAACAGTCAAGTGTTTTTATTTATTTATGTACTATTTTTGATGGCATGTGTTCCAGCACTGGTGAATGTGTGGAACCAGAATAACATAAACTCTAAATTTACTCATAATATAGATATAAAATTTTTCTCCAATGATAAGAAAATCTGACATCTGCTGTTCCTCACAAGGAGAAGAATTTTTTAATTAAAATTTTAAATCCTTAAATTTAAAATTTGAATTAAAAAATAAAAATTAAAAAATCCTTATAGCTCTCTGGAAGGGCTAAGGAAAGTTACAACCTGAAAACCACATTCATAGAATGCAAATTATTACAAGTATTAGTTTTAATAAGAAATGTATGTATAAGTATTAATTTAAGACTAATCAGCTTCAAACTGGAATCTAAATGGTTTCAAATCGCTAAATCAAAGATCACAGAATCACAGATAAGTGAAAGTATAAAGCATGTGGAAAATAAGTTTCAAAAAACTGGTTTTGGTCTTGCCAAAAAACCCTTCAATAACAATATCTATGTTATTAAGTTGAATTTTACGGTCTTAAGCAATCAAATCTATTGTTCAGATTTCTTTTAAATACCTCCATTATCATAATTTGTCTTTCCATTTTACAGCTACTCCAACAAAACTGCTACATTTCTATTTTGATAGATCTTGAACTCAGCAGTTTAAATAACCTATCAGCCCTAAAACTCTCTGAAAATCTAATTTTCTATCCTTGAATTTGTTTTGCCTCATGCTGTAAAATAATGGCTATCTCATAAAAAGAAGCCTGAAGTCTAGCTAAGAGCAGCTATAAATGCAATGCAGTCTAACCAGAATGAAGAAACTTATTTTAGATAAACGTTTTATTAAACTTGCTTTACACAAACAAAATAAATATAAATCAGGAAGATACAAGCATAAAGGTATTTTACACCTTTAATTGATGAATTATTGTATACAAAGAACCTCAGTAGTATTGGAACTGCCTCTCCTTTGAATATCCAGTCAATATCTCCTTTTAACTAGTCTATTCTACACAAAATATTGAAAAAAAATTCTAGGTGAAATTTATTTTAATGATACATTTGCCAAGGGTTGAACTTTTATTTATGTTGTCTTATTGTACAAAACTATCATATCTACTCTTCACTTACAGTCAGAACAATTTAGTTTGAAAAGGATGGTAAAGTTTATCCATTTCCCACTCCCTCTTCTCCATGGACAGGAACATCTTTCACTAGATCAGGTTGCTCAAAGCCCCATCCAACCTGGCCTTGAATGCTTCCAGGGATGGGGCATTCACAGCTCTTCTGGGCAATATGTTCACATATGCCACAGCTCTTCTGGGCATATGTTCCTCACCATTCTCACAGTAATGAATCTAAATCCACCCTCTTTCAGATTAAAAACATATTCCAGCTTAGCCTGTTTAAGTTTTCTTGATGATCTCCATCATCATTACAGAGAAACAACTGTCATACCTCTGTTGCTGTGCACTAAATGTGAATCTAAGTAATTTAATATGCAGAATACTCATTGAATTTTATACAAATAATCAGCATTTTGAGTTCATGTAGAAGGGTAGAACCACAAACAGGCATAAATGATCTCTCTCTAAACTCTATAAAATCATCATTCAGTTGATGCTATGAATTTTTTTTTCAGTAAAAAAAAATAAGTATTACTTTACATCCTAAATATTCCTTAGCTCACTCTCCAAACCAAAGTTACTCAGACGATCTTAGTGAAAATTAATTATTAGGAAAAAAAGAAAAGCAGATCCAAGAAAAGTAGTAGCAGACTTAGTTCTTAACTCATGTGATTAGAAGATTTTACCTAAACTACATTAAAATGAAGTATCTCAAAGTATAATCAGTCATCACAAAAAACCTGCCAGAATTATATTTAAAGGCATATAAAGAAATAAATTTTCTCCCTCTTTCTCTCTCTTTCTTCTGCCCCTGAGTATTACAAGGTGCTAAAATGTTACATGGCGTAAAAAGAAATATTCACAAAACGATCTGCAGCTTCTGAGAAGAAAACTCGATTAACTTGCTGCCATCCTTGAAACTCAGAATAAATCAATGATTCTCAACATTATACAAATAAGACAGCACCAGGAAGTTGTCAAGTGCATCAAAGAAAAAACCTCAAAACCTCTGATAGAGATTTTTAGATGAAAAAATAGGAACTGAAAATGTCTGTAGAAGTCACATACACAACAACAAATGAAATATGGCAACCTATTCTAATCCAAGAGGAACAATGAGACTGAGTCTTGAAATTTTATTCATTGATTTCTGGGAAGCTACCAGATATATTGCAGTCAGTAGGATACTTCTACAGCTGCAAAGAGGTGCTCAAATGCAAATTCACACTCATATATTACAACCATACATTTCAAATTCAAGCCAGCTCAATACTTAAACTTTCTCTTACATGTTTGGACATGATACACAGCGAATAAATAGGCAGTGATAAATAGAGAAAACTAAAAGTTTCTCCAAGCTGTTAAATAAAAGAATGAAACACTATTTACACTTGCTTAGTCCAGATTAATTTTCTGATTGCTGTTGTTTTATCAGTTCATAGAATATTCTAGCCATCTGTCTATCATGCTTTTAACAAAAGAAAACAAAATACCAGGAACAATTTCAAACTACTATTTTAAATTTTTCAACCTTTTCCAAAATGTTGCAAAAAGTGGCCTGACTGTAAAGTTTTAAAATTGTCTTTGAATCATTCAGTATGGTCCTCATCAGAAATGTTACACTTCCAGAGGAAAGTGAAGGAAACATTTCCTCCTGACCATAATTATTGAATAAGTTCTGTTCTGAAACTTGATTGATAGCCCTTAAAATTTTATACTAGCATTACCACAAAAATGTTTTTCTCATTTTTGTGATGTTGAAATATGCTTTTTAAACTACTAGGCTGCATGCCTATCTTGTGTTAATGAGCTCCACATAGTAACTGCCCATGTACAATTTTGCCTTCCTCTACTTTTTAAAATTAACTGTTTTAACATTGAAAACCCTCCTATGCTTTTACCATGAATGGAAGTAAATGCATGCAAAAATTTGATTGACTTTTCTCTGTTATTTTTCATTACTATGGATAACACCCCAAGGTGATTTATATACTAAATATTAAACCATTATGCCTACAACTTTTGAATCTGAGAACTCAATTCAAAGAAAGACTGAGGGAATACTCAAAAGTGTTTAGTTAGTCTTGATCTCCTCCTCTGAAATCAGTGAAGATTTCCCCACTGATCTCTTGGGAGAACTGCTAAGCTACAAAGAGCATAATTGTTCAAAGGTACTGCAAGCCACGGATGAACAAGGACATCAGGTTCTATACTATGGGATATCTAAAACAAATAAAAGCATTTCATTAAGGGGTGAATTTATAAATTATTAATATTATTATTGTTGTTGTTATTGTTACTTTTATTAACAAATTTTCCCCATCATGAAGAAATCTTTGCCTTTTTTAATGATACTCTAACATATTTTAAAATACGTGCACTGACTTTTTACCTATCACGCATTTACAAGAGAAATCAATGTGTTCAGATCAGCACTCATATAATCATCTACTTAAGGTATTGTAATTAAAAAAAAAAACAAACTTTAGGTAGAAATTTTTATTAAATTTCCATAGAATAAAATTACATTCATTGAAATATATTAATTAAACTGTTTTACCATTATAAAGTGCATTTTTTTCTACTGATGTACACAGCTGCATTATTTAGTGGGATGGATATTCACATGACTCTCTGAAGACCACTGAATGTTATTAAGTGACAAGGTTTATTTTTCCGGTATACATATTTCTGTTCATACACACTTCTATAAGCCTCAATGGAGAATGGCAGTGATAATTCTAGGAATTCATGTCAGATTGCTTTTTGAGTATTCCAAATAGTTGTAGAAACCAAAGAGCCTGACAGCCATCTGAAGAGTGTGCACCCTCTAAAGCTAGTCCTGGCAGCAGTCAGTGGGTGTTATGCCTGTGGCTCTCCAGGCTGGCCTAGTGCAAAGCTTCAGCTTCAGCTTTGGAGGAGTTTCTCCAGCTACACCTCCATGGGCTCTACTCTCATGACAGAGAAAGAGAACTGAGTGCTGTAAATAAACTTTGTCCAAATAAGTCATTCCTAGCAGTGATAATTTAATATGCCCTTACCTTAGAGTTAGGGATTAAAGATCAGCCTTAACTGTATGTCATAGTTACATATCTGCTATTTCACTTAAGTCTGAAGCTGTTTTTTCTGTTCCCTATCAAGTTACTCTTCTATAATTATTCACATTACAACACTGTCTGCCTAAATATTTTTCCCTGATGTTAAGCTATTGTTTCACTGGCTGGCTGCTGTGGGTGTCTTGTTCTCTCTTCTCAAAGCAGCGGACCTGTGAGCCAGATTCAGAAGTGAAATGCAAGGTGCTATAAGATAGATCACATAATATTCACTTGAATTCCCTCAATGTTTCGTACTCTGCTCTTCGTAATGTGAAAGGCAATGTAACAAAATATAACTCTCATACAAAGTAGTTGAAAGGAGTTGGGTAAGCTACAGCACCCCTTTCAATAAATTATTCTTTCACCTAGCTGTTTATTATGTGAGCTAACTATGATTTAAGTACAGGAGGCCTGAGGGAGAGGCTAAAGCAGTAGACACAGATCTGAGGTAATTCTGCTGGCTGTGCTTGCACTGGCAAGTTCATAGATAAACCATGTAAAAGTGTAGGCTCTGTGTGGGATACTTCAGCTCAAAGTTTAGCTGTGTTAATTGCAGATCTGCCCTGCTCCATGTATTTATGAAGATATTACACTCCCAAATCAAAAGAATCAAGCCATCCAAAAAACAGTTTTTGTGGGATATACAAATGAGACATTCACACTGACTCAAAGAAGAAAGAACATAACAAAAAATCTACAGAACTCTCTGGCTTGTTTCCATTATTTTTAGTATCTCATCTTCTGAGTAGGTGACACAGGTTTAGCTATGAGACTCTGTCATTACTCCTCTTTACTCCTCATTTCTACCCTGTGCAACACTTCTGAATTCCATCTACACTTCAATCGAGCTACGTACATATGTTCAGAGGAACACAAGTGTTTTGATACTGTACTTAAGTGTTTTGATATTGTACCTATTAGGTACAATAAAATAGCCTATTTTTAAAACCAATTTTGTATTAAAAAAACAATATATGGTTTGTTGATTTTGTTTGGGTTGTTGGGGGTTTTTTTGTGGTTTTTTTTCTTTTTGTTGGTTTTTTTTTTGTTGTTGTTGTTTTTGTTTTGTTTATGTTTATGTTTTTGTTTTTGTTTTTGTTTTTGTTTTGTTTGTTGGTTGGTTTTTTGATTTTGGGTCTTTTTTCCTGAAAGAGATAAAGAGATTTATTTTCTGCAGTGATCTAAGTGAACCAGCCCAAATTCTCAGGGCACAGAAGACATTGTAGCACACAGTGGCTGGTGACAGAACAAAATGTGAATCAGGTCGTCCAGAAACTCTGGATAAAATATTGTAATAAATAAAAGTAAATATTTGGGGAGTAATAGTAGAAATAGATTGAGGGCATGAAGGTTGAAGAAAAAAATAAGTAGATAGTTTCTCTGAAGTGTATTGGTATTGCTGCTGCTGAGAAAAGAAGTTCGAGCTCAGAGAAAGCAGCCAGGCAATCCTGCTTCAAATACTACTAGAGGGAGTGGCAGAAAAAAGGAATCTAATTTTTAAAAAGAAAAACAGGTCTGGAAGGGGGAATTTCTGCAAGGTCCCACTAGACTAGTGCCTCAATCCAGTTTGAATATTTTCCCCAGGTATTCATTGCCTTTCATGATGCTTTATTGTAACAACTCACGTTATACTGCAGAGCAGCTTATGGGAACTGAAGTATACCTTAATAGGCTTTCCATATTCATTTCTCCAGAAGGTGGATGTGTTTGAAATAAAACCTTCACACTCAATCCTCTTTGTCACAAGAAGATTACAACATGTCTTGGTAAATTCTAACACTGTTGTGGAATTTTCAGCAATAAAAATTTCGGCGTTGCCGATATGACTAAATCATGAAAGAATGGATAACAAAGAAAGAAATGGCACTCTAGATCCATGCAAATTCTCTGTATCTGAGAACTTCATACCATATATGTAGTCATAGAAATTAATAAACCCCATGCCTTTTCATTTCTCTTGAACATAAAATTATTTGACTGCAAAAATTACTTTGTGTCTAAATTAATCTCCATCTTCTTTGCTAGTCAGTTTCCACTCCCTGATAACAGAGAGCAATAAATGTCTAGAATAAGCACCCTGTAGGCTTTGCCTAACTTGAAATTATTTCTGGAGAAGTATTAATACATTAATTTAACATGCAGTTTCACTGCTAGAAAACATTTTTCACTTTTACTTTTTCGTATTTTTAACTTGGATCAAATATTAAAAGGATGAACACTTCCATCCTGCTCAATTTCAATGCAAGCATCAAAATTTAAAAAAGTTTTAGTGAAGCTTCAGTTTTGAATGCATTATAGAAAAAATATAGAAGTGCATAGAAATACAGTATAGAATTAATTTTTTATTGTTTTCAAAGAAAAATATGGATTGTACAATTATTCTGAGTTGTGGTTCTTTATTAAAAGTCTACATTGTTTGCTAACTCTAATAATTTATTAACAGTCTCTTTTCTTTGACAAGGCACAAAGTACTTATCTGGAAGCAACATCAGACTAATGAGAACTGACATTTTGTGCACACAGCAGATCTAGAATTTTACAGATTCAAGAAGATGAGAAATTCAATCTCCTTCACTGAATTGATCATGTTGATGGAAAAAGTCTGCAAGCCACATAAGTACATTCCTAGTTCTAACAGTCCTGTCAATATCACTTTCTCCTTGCATGTGTATAATCCTTATAGTTATTCCATAACAAAAAATACTGAGCCATCTAATATTTTATTACATATCCATGGGTATTTGAGCTCTGTAATTTTGAAAGTCCCCTTTCTCCTATGTGGCATTCCCTTAGTGTGTGTCAGGTTCAGCAGAGGAAAAGCCCCATTATATGCTCTGGTTCCTATTCAGTCAATTAGTATACACTCAGGAGTTATTCTTCTGTGGCAGACCTACCCATAATTGAATTTATGTCAGATAAGATGTTGTACTTATACATCCTCTGGGAGCAGAAATGAAGACATCAGCCATAAGGCACACAAAGATTTCTTTTCCCTATAATCTCAGTGAAACACCTGCTATTTGTTTCAGAGAATTGTGTACATGCTTAAACAAGCCAGGGACTGACTTCTATTCAGTCATTGCTCCAGCTGATAATATATGAAGTGAGGCCATCCCATGGCATGAGGATGATCGATGATGATGTTTTGCTAACATATCATTAACATTGATGTCAGAATGACCTATGTACTATTTCAGCAATTACAAATGTCAGTACATTTACCTTTACAATGGCTTTGGGGCACTGTTAATCAACTTAGACAATCACTGACTCAAAACCTTAATTGCTATATCCCTACCAGTTTTTCATCTCAGAAGGACTGATTTCTTTGCAAAATTACAAGTCATTTTACATTTCTAGACTGAGAAATACAGGAAACAATTTTTTTAATAGTATTGTGTCCTTTCCTTTTCTGGTTATAAATTTCATTCTGAATATATCTAAATGGAAAAAAGATGTTACCAGTAATAAATTATATGAGGGGAAAAGCTAGCATCTAATTGAGACATAATCCATTCATAGGCCCTTCATCTCTAACCCACACAGACTGAAGTCAACTGAACAAGTTAACACATTCATTCGTCCACATTTCTCAGAGAAACACAATATTTCCTTGTGGCGAAAGAATCACCAGTTGCTTTTCAGTTGTTTCTTTGCAGCCTCTTCACACAACTCTTGCAGTGCAAAAGGACAATGAACAAGGTTAGAATCTGGTCCTTGTTACATAAGGTCATATACAACCAAAACTGAAAAAACTCCTAAAATAAATCAACTCAGATAAACTTAATTAAATTACGAAAAAGCTTCAGTACCATTACAACAGGCCATTCAGTTAACACCCAAGGAGGCAAGTGATTAACAAACCCATGTAGTACTGGGTCATTTTTCTTGCATAAAAATAAAACAATGGAAAATGGCAATGTATCTTTAATACTTACCATATTGAACAGTTACATACTTTCATATTCTGAAGGATTTATTCAATTATGGGGAAAGACTCGTTAAAATAAATAGAGCATTTTAGCTCACCCTGTGAGAAACTCCTATTAAGGACAAATGTTTGAGTCAGAAAATTTCTTAAGCTTCAAAAATAAACTGTATGGCTAAAGGGGATTCTTCAAAATGCACACTGAAAATGTTTCATTCCTCATCTGTTTTTACAGATGTAAATCGTATTTCATTTAAAATGGCAAAAGAAAGTGCAGAATTCAGGCCACACTGTCTGACATGGGGTACTGCAGTTTTCTACTTATAATTCTCTATTTTTTATCTTTATTTTTATTTTTTTACTCAACAGAAGTAGCATTTACAATAAGCCTCAGCAGTTAGAATCATAAAGAAATACTCAGTGACTGATTGTCCCTTGATTAGATGCTCCTCCAGACTGCATGTGTTCACACCTCTTGTTTCTTTCTATTTTCAGGATCCACCATTGCAATCAAATCTGAGACATAAACAAATAATCACAGTCTACTTTACCTGAAAGGAGAGTTCTATTTGCAAAGAGGTGAGTCCTACTGTCTTTTTCAAAACATAGAGAAGGGGGTTTTGCCACAAGCATAAAGAAAAGAATCTGAACCTTTAATTTTTCTTTATTACTTAGTGCCATGAAGTCTGCAGAGGGATAGTAGATCACATTTAGAGTGTGATACCCTGTAATATCAACTCCCACCCTAACTTTCTAAATTCTACTTCATTCCCATTCCTAAGGAAATTTTCCCAGGCTCAGATGTCACCTGCTTGTAACATTACTCAAGGGTGGTCTCTCAGGCTGATCTGAGCCTAATCTAAAAAAATATTAGCTGCTTTGCCTTATCTAATATTACTGCCCAAAGCAAACACTTTATAAACTATCGTGAAAATCATCTTCTTAAATAAATTGGCTTTTAATTTTTAGGACATTTCAAGTTGCTGTAGACTATTGTCATGGTTTAACCTCAGACAGCAACCAAATACCATGCAGCTGCTTGCTCACTTCTCTTGCCTCCTGCCCCCATTGGAGGGAGGAGGATTTGAAAGAGAAAGGTAAACTTCATGAGTTGACATAAGAACAGTTTAATAATTGAAACAAAATATAATAATAGTAGTAATAATGATAAGGAGAGGGAGAAAGAGTAACAGAACACGAGAAAAACAAGGAATGCGCAATAAAATTGTTCACCACCTGCTAACAGAGACCCAGACCATCCCACAATCAGCCCCACCCCGATGTGTAACTTTCCCAGTTTATATGCTGGGCATGGCATTCTATGCCATGGAATACTTTGGGCTGCTTGGGTCAGTTGTCTTGACCATGCTCCTGCAGAGCTTTTTACACAGCCCCTTACTAGCAATGCATGAAACACTGAAAAGGTCCTTGACTTGGAGAAAGCACTGATTAGCCTCAACTAAAGCAACAGTGTATTACCAATATTTTTCTCACACTAAATCCAAACACCACTGTACCAGCTACCAGAAAGAACATGTACTTTTTTCCCAGACAACAATGGGACAACTGATACTAGTCCAAAATTTAAAAAAAAAGGTGCTGCAAATCCTCTCCCTCTGGCTATAGTATAATTTTAATACCTTTTCTTATATGTGAAATAAAGTATGTTCTAGGATGTGAGAATTTTACTTAACACATTTTATTTTCCATATATTCTTCAATAACTGTCAAAAGCTGAGACTAATCTTTTGCTGTGGAATTAATCATCATCAAACACAAACCCATCAGAACATAAAGGAACTTGTCGAAAATTAGCAAGGTCTATAGGTTTAGCAGGCAGTAACACAGAATTAGTAGTAGGTAATTTTTTACGGCCATACGTCATTATAAATTCATTCAAATTTCTATGCCAAATCTATGATTGATCCATTTTATAAATGTACTAAATCCACTAAAGTAGCTTGCTTGGGAGATTGACAGAAATTAGTTAGTAGACCAATGAGTTAAGAATTAACTTGTTAATTGAATGTACTCTAATAAATATGGAATTGTCATGCTCATAAAATCCATTAACTTCAGTACATAGCCTAGTTAATGATGGAGCACTTCCAACACTGCTCATTCTCTGGGCCTGGTCCAGAGAAAGAAATAAGATGGAACGTCTCTTCTTTCATGTACAGATTTTCAGACTGTGCCCAAATTCTGAGGGAAATCAGACATTTCAGAAGCATATATAACATAGCGTACTGGCAATCTTGTTAAAAATTATCTTTAGGGAAATTATGGTACTTACCTGCAGGACACTGTTACATTTCACAGGCTATCAATCATCTTTTCTTGGTCAAACACACAGTCAGATTTTAGCCAAGATACTGGTTCCATTTACAGCAGGTGCTGAAATAAAACATCACACTCTTTCCATGCTAGCAAAAAGGTATGTCAATAGCAGCTTGTTTGACAAAAACATCTTGGACCATGATTCCTTTAAAGAATAGGGAATATGCAGTGGAAAGTGCATAACTGCAGATACAGAATATAGTATTCCTATCTTTGATGAATAAATTAATCAGAATCCTAGAGACATAGAGGCAGACCACAATCAGCTTGCCCCCCAAGGGAGCAGGGGGAGATGAGAGAATTAGCTGCCATGTAAGGGGGAGCACTGAAGGCAAACAAGGAAAGAGGAAAGAGCATGCAGGAGCAAGACATAAAATGAAAGACTCTGTAAATTCAAAGGGCATGAATTGAACTGCATTGAAGTGAGAAAAAGAATATATTGAGTATATTTTGCCTATTTTGGCAGATTGTACCTGGATGTGTTTTGCTATGTATTATACTAGTAAAGCATAAGTGGAATCACCAGCATATGCTTTTTTGTTTAAAATTTGCCTTTGAAAAGTTATCCCATGCAATTCAAAATTTAGAATCAAGGGGATCATATATTTCAGGGAGTATTCATAGTCACAGGTGTCAGTGTCAGGGTCATGGGTTGCCAGGTCCTGAGCAAGGATATACCTTCTGTCCCTAACAACAGGGAGGCGGGGATGCAGAGAAAGAGTTTGAGAGCAATCACAGCAGCCTCTGAGGTACCCAGCAAGAGAGGACTTTGCTACCATTCTCATAGCTTCCCAATATCCCTGGATGCCATAGCACATTGTGCCTGGGGAAAGAAACAAAAGGCTGATATTATAGTAAGAACACAGGATGGCCACAGAGACTAACACAGTGGATGCCCTTTTAAATATCATTAAATCAATTCTGCACCAGTCAATTCTTATTGAAATTACATTTATCTGTCCTCCTGTCCACTCTCCTCTGAGCAATAATGCTATTTCCTGCTATCCCAGTGACCCCTGGGATAATAATGCCTGTTTTTCTTGGTCCATGCATCTCTTGGCAGTAATGAGTTTCCCTGTGCATGTGCACTTTTAAACCCAGAGTTAATAAGACAGTCACTAGTTTATAAGAGACAATCATATTTGCTCCTGCCACTTAATGTTGCACTGTGACATATTTCATAAGATAAATTTCTTTTCCTGGGAGTAAGTATAATTTAAGTCTGTTCAAAAGTTCTGATTCACATGTAACACTTAGGTTTCCCAGTTTTGGTTCATCAAGGGCCATGAGGAAGGGGATAAGTGATATTTATTTTGTTTCTCCAGATCCAGAAGGCTGTCTTTTGACGACTCAACATTTCAGGATAGCAGACAGAAAATTGCACTGAAAGAAAGGGAGTAAGCATGAGTCAATATTTTATGGGGCATGATATACAGTCTCTGTGTATTTCTGCTTTATGGATGTGAGAAAAACTTTTACACTGTAGGTCATATGCATGTTGAGGACAACAGCACATTAACATTTGATGTCAACAATTTTTGAGTTAAAGAGGTCTTCTGCGCTATGAATCTTAAAACTCACAGATTTTTTTTTGATGGATTATAATTGTGTTGATTTATTGTAAACACGTTATTTTTTTCTTCCTGAGTTCCCTTTAAAAATGATAATTCATAGTTTCCTACCTTAGGCTAACAACCTTATAAAATAGCCTCCAAAAATAAGTAATTAATGCAAACAGCTATTTTTCTCAAAATGACATGAGAAATCATAAGAAAGAACCAAGGACTTTCATTGAAAGAAAGGTAGACCCTTTTCCTGTGAGCTAATTTCTACTAAAGCTTATCAAACACATTTGCAACACCACTGGTAAATTACTTTTCTAGTGTGTTAGCTCTGTTCATCTGGATACTGGATCAGCCATACTGAAACACGTTTCACAGCCCCTAATATCTTTTCTGCAAGGCACAAAAAGATAAAAGATGTTCCTTATTCCATATGACTGGATCATAGATCAGGGCAATGCTTGCTCAGAAAGAGAAGCATTGCCCTTTCTTTCACTTTCCCTTTTCCTTCTCTTTTGCGTCTTTTGTGGAACAATTCAAAATTCAGTCCTTATTCACAGCTATAAAAGACTACATGCATGCTTATAAACAAGAAAATATTATTCTTATCTTTACTGACTTAAACAGTGTACACGAGTATATTTCTAGTAGTTAAAATGCTTTCTAAAATTATACACATATTTAAATATACACAGGAAAATCCTTAGACTTCCTCATCTTGAATTTTGCAAGCCTTCTTGACTGATGGAAATTTTAAGCAGTTAGACAGAAAATATAATAATTTGACCTGAAAAACATGATGTTTCTCTGACTCATTTAAAGAGCAAAATTATTTTTTTTTTTAGTAACAAGAGTGTGCTTGTATACATAACATACTGTGCAGCAAAATACAATGTTTTCCTGTATTTCAAGATTGTATTATAAAATTCTCAATATTTATTATGGCTACCATTTCCTCTTAATTTTCCTCTGAAAGATACAATAGAAAATTTATATACAGTTTCAATTTTCTATTGTATCTTTCAGAGGAAAATTAAGAGGAAATGGTAGCCATAATAAATAGGAATTTTGAAGCATTACGCCAGCCAAATTCCTTCTGAGAACAATTGGATCTGTCCATAAAATAAAAATTAAAAAACACCTAAGTTGAAAGTCCTGAGAAGAAAATGAACAGATACTTCAGAGTTTTTGGCATATGAGTTGCATCTGCTCATATAATAAAAACTACAAAATATAAGTCCTAATTTAAATCCAAAATTACAAAATAACCCCTTTTGTCCTTGCATAATATGTCCTCTTCTCTGGCTCTGGTAAGGGAGCCAGAGGTTTAAAGGTCTACCTTTAAGTTTGCACTTTTGTAAATCATCTTTCTGTATCAGGTCTGATTTTCTGATAAAACTTTTTCTGTTATGTAGGAAAAGATACTGCATTACGTTGCCAATCAAAATAATGATCAGTGACAAAGTAAGAGATTATTGCTGTGCAGAAGGGAAGAGAAATCTTTTTTTACACGGAAATTTAGGTGCTTAGAATTTTTGGTTAGAGGGTTTTTTCTTTCCCTAGCAGTTACAACATTCAGTAAATGCCATAGCACAAATTTCTAAACCTATTTAACTGAAGGATGTGATTTACAAAATTTTCATGAAAAATATTTTTTACTAATCCCAAAACAAAAAAATTCAATCATTCATGGCAAGAAATCAGACAATATTCTGTTCCATGTGAATCACAAGGGATCATATCCCAGCTTTCATCAGTACAGCCTAAATAAAATTTGTATACTACCCAAAACACCCACCCAAAATCCACTGAATTCAAGCCTAAATAATCATATCTTTCTTTATAACATTTGTTCAGAATTAATTTTTTTCTCACAGCACAGCAGAACACAAGTTATATTGATAACTCATTATAAACACAGTGAACCACTGATTTTTACTTCGCTTTTATATAAATAAATTGTTTCTATGTCTTTACATAGCTTCTAGGCTTGGCAATAAAGCCTTCAGCTTAGAGGAACACTTTTGATACACAATTATCTACAGTCATCAATCAATGGAAATAAGAGCGTAAAGGATACTGTAAAAAGTGATGAATAAACATCACCATGAGCCAAGCTCTGACTTCCTTCCTCAGTTTTCACTGAGCCTTCATTTAGGTAGACCTCTTTTGAAGACTGGAATTTAGAAATGAATCATTACCTACAACTCAGTTTGGTTTAGGCTCTGCTGTCTGCAGGACAGTAAGACTACCATTGTTTCCTTCCTCACATTGGAGAATTGTTGTTAGGACTTCCAAGGGTAGGACTTGCAAGATTAGGTGTCCTTTTCACTTGAAAGGAGGGTTTCCTCAAACACTTTGGTTTTTGCTTGGTCTGTCAATGCCCCAGGAAGGCTGAAAACCTTGTGCCCAAGCAGTCTGTCAGTGCCCCATTGTAGGGGCCCCACTGAACAGCCCTCTGTACCCGAGAGCAGCTTGGCTTGTTCAGGGACACGCACCAACAGCGTGTCGGGGTGAAACCCTTATTGCAATTCAGAGGGAGAGAGCCCCTCCTGCATCTCCCCACTCTCAGTCAGGTATGTTCTCCACTGCCAGCAAGAACTGGTGCCCTAGAAGGACTCACACTAAACACTTCACAAAATTACGCACTTTATTAATTAACACACTGATGTTAATTAACTGTGACAGGTTAAGGTTTAAAGATTGACAGTAATAGTGATGGATTGCAAAGATTAAAGCAACATACAGACAAACTCTAATCATTAGTGAAATCTAGATCAGGATAATAATTTACAACCCATACCCTATGGTTCTTACCCAATAGATGTCCTGATGTGGAAGAAGACAAGTTCAGCCAATCAGCTGATCCCCAAAGTTACAATGGAGTCCTCTCTAACTTCTCTCTATCCCTAACTCACTTTTACACTATGTCTTAGCATTTAGATGGAGCTTTAGTGGCTCTGGTCACACATACTTTTATTATTGATTGGTATAAAATCCTCTTGCTTCACTCTCAAAAACATAGCCAATAAAATGTGGGGTGCATGCCCAGTGGGGTGTTCTTCCCTGGGTGGTGGGTAATTTTGGCTGGAGGTGTGTTGGTATTGCAACTATATTATAAAGGACCAAGTTCACCCAAGGAGAGAAATTTCTCCTCAGCTGCTGGTTCAGCAGAAAACATCTTCTCCTCTCTCCCATGGGTGGCAGCTGCTGTGCAATTTTTTGGCTGCATGGTACCGTGGAGTTCCCATCCCTGTAAGGATTTCAACAGAGCCTGGCCAAGGGGTCTCCACTTTGCTCCACCCTCCATTTCATCCCTCTTAGCATGTGCTTAAGGTTGCAGGCTCTGTGTGTCATGAATTGTCATGGAATAGATTTCCTGCATGCCAGTTGCATTCCATCCTGGAAGCAGCAACTGCATTTAAGCCTATAATTTCCAGATTGCTATAACTTATGTTGGAATGTGAATATAACTTCCATGTTTTCTAATCTTACTCCCAGTCACACTCCCACAGTTCCAGTTTTTCTTTGTTCAGATTTTCTCTATTGAATAAACTTATATTTCCTCAAAAATATTACATATTTTAGTTTGAGAGCTATCTCATTTTCAGCAGAGGCATTTTCCCCACCATTTATGTTGGAAACTACAGAGGTTCTTAAGACACCTGCAGCTTCCCTGCAATCTCCAGTCTGTGAAACAGGAGGTTCAGGTGCAGTAATTCCTACTGCTTATTTGACAGGGTTTGCTCCTATTGGTCTGCTGCCAGAATTGCAAAAGATATATGCTAATAACAACAAATCCAAGAGTTAATGAGTTCTTTCACTCACCAAGGATGTGACATAGGATCATTCCTGGCAGGCACAGTGTCTGTTAGTATGGGGATTCAAGGCATCAGTGGGACAGACTTCTGGAATAAAGCACACGCAAATGATGATATAGGCAGCAACTGTTGAAAGAAATAATGAATCCTTTTCCAAATCAGCAGAGATGGTTATATGCCTTCAAGAATAATCTAGTTAATCCACCCAAGTGAAATGTAAGATATTTATATGGAAATATCTGCTGAGTACTGGCTGCTGACAGCAGACTGATGTCTGCAAATATCCCTGACTTGGAGGTGATACCTAAATGCAGGTTTTCTTCAGCTCATACTGTTGGCTATTCTCAGGTGGATTTTTTGATTTTTTTTTCTAGAACCGTCCCAACCTGCAGAAATAATTTCAGGAGTATTACAAGAAGGATTTGAGTCTCAGATTCCAACACCCTGTGTTCAAAGCTCTGAGGAGCAGATTCACCCCTTTTGGTCTAAACATAATTACTTGTGCAGCTCTAAAAAGTGCAAATAGAGAAAGTCAAGAGACATTCAAAAAAATATGTGATGCTTTGCTGATTTATCAATGAAGGCTGTAGAAAATAGCAGCAGATAGGGAATAACATTGTTTCAAACCAGGACAGGCAAAACAAGATGCCTATTTTATTGACTATTATCACGTGGGGTTTTTAGATACTGTTTCTCTCTCTCTCTCATCTTTGCCAAAGCACCAAAGTTGTATCTTGTTCTGTCTTGTTCATTTCCTTCACTGAATATCTTGTTCTTTTGAATTTCTGTCTTGCATACTTAATACTCCCTCCACACAGTGTGGCAATGAAGAGGACCTCGGTTAGGACAGCGGCTCCTACTAAACAAAGAAACTTGAAATAATAATAGTTTTTTATTGTATAATAAATAAAAATAGTTTTATCTATAATAGCAGGTTATTAATTCAAGCTCTCTACATTCAAGGATCTCTCTGACAGTGGTGTGTAAGTCATTAATTGACATAAAACATTTTCAACTTTGGCTCCTTCTGACTTCAGTGAGGGATGCAGGTGCTTGGCGCTGCACCAGATGAGGCACAGAATTCCTGTTTTTTTCAGAAACTGTGTTTTCTTCAGTCACCTTATATGTATTTGGGAAGCAACCTGAATTTTTAAGGTCAAAGATGGAACAAAAAACACAGTAGTTTTTGCACTAAAAGTGGATGACAATAAGTTCGTTGTAACTTCATTGCAGCTTTTTATAAGAAAAGCTACTACCACATGTTTTTATACTAGAAATACACACAATAAACACAATAAAAAATCAGCTAAAATTCCAAGGATATTGGAATAAATTATGGATAACCTACACTATAACATTACTTTTTCTTTATTTTTTCTGTTATTCCTCTCATTACTCAACAGGTCAAATACAGACTTCACCTCATTGAACCAGCTACAAGACTATTCAAATCTACAAAGCACCACTTGGCTTCATTTCTGTCAAAACTGCTAAGTCACATTTGCCCAAGATCTAAAAGAGATTATTCATAACAAAAGTATTGATCAGTTCATAACCATTTTAGATAAAAGACTCTTGCATAAAAGGAACCTCCACTGTCTGCAGGTTTATAACTTTCTAGTAATGATATGCTTGAACTGTATGAAACACAGACAATGGGGTTTTTTTTAATGAACTCCTTATTTGAAGCTACTGTACTTTAAAGTGGTATGCAGAATGGAATGAAATGGTTTAATTTTATTTATCTTACTTAAAACTTTCCACTTATCCATGCAACTGGGAGACTGAAATCTTGGATTTCCTAGCATATCTCATGAAGCAAATCCACTAGCATAGCCAGTATCTTCCCTTTTTAGCTCAAAAAGCATATATATCACATCTGTTACATTGCAAAGTCTATTTTCAGCTGAAGTATTTCAGCAAAATCTCATGCCGAGTTCAGTACCTTTACATATTACTGCACATTTTGTATACCACTTTTTGGAATACTCAGGTGTTATTGAAATGTATTTTGAAATCCATGCATAAGACAAGGTGGTCAGAAATCTTCCGTTCACTCCACTGCTTTTTCTGCTAAAGAGAAGTAGCCACCTGAACAGTGGTGGCGGCCTCTAGAAAATATCTCTCTTCTTTTGCTGAGGGGGCACAGGTAAAGTCCCACAAACCCCTGCCAAGCCTCTACAGGAGGATGAGGAACAGGAATCCTGTTGTGTCAGCAATTTCCTCTCCAACCCACAGTTCTGTCAGTAGCATTTGGGACAAGATCTCCAAAACAGACCAGGTCCCAGTGGTTTATGAGGTTAATCTATAAAGGTTAATGTATAAATGTTTGTATGATGGACTTATGCTTAAAGAATCTGTTCCGCACCAGCAGAAATAGTGCCTGAATATAGAGGATGGAGGGGGGTTATGTTTTTAGAGGAATGGATTTTGAAACACCCCTTGCAACACCAATAAGTCCCTTCAAACTTTGATTACCATGGGAGTTTTAGAGATGTGGGACCATCTGGGGCTAAGCACTTGAAATCTTTAACCCTGATAACTGAGATTTCAGCACACTACAGACCTGAATGTATTCTCCTTGGTTTGATTTTTGGATGTCAGGCTTGATGTGTATTAAATCTAACACATATTCAATTTGATACTGGGTATTTTAGGTCTAAGTACTTTTAGAAATCACAGGCTTTCAAAGGAAGACTTTTCATCTAATTGCAAAGAGATAAAATGTTGTTTTAATCTCACTTCATCTGAAACCTAACAGCTGAAACTCTACTACAAACTAGAAACATGATTTAAATAAAGCACATAATTTTAATTGTTTCTGATGTGGGTAACATCAACAGTGGTTTCACTGAGAAGAAATGAAGAATGGAGAGAAGGGGAAGAGAGAGATAGCATTCAGTGGAGAACTGTTTTGGTGCAACTATGCCTTCTATTTCTTCTTTCTGTGTTTCCCATCTTGATATCTCCAGAAACGATTTCTGTCAGGACAGAGTGGTGGGCAATATCTTAGACTCACTAAACTCTGATTCTACTTTGATTGCTATGAAGGATATTAATTTGAAGAGCTTTGATTCAGCACTACACACTGAAAACTAAGCATATGTATATTTTGTATATTTTGAAATTTTCAATAGTTATATATTTGCTTGTTGAAATATTCCCTTTGCCTCAAGATTACTTCTTTTCTGTCCACATTTAGTGAACGAAACAAGGAGGAATTAGCTTGGAGCCAAAAGGAGGTCTTTAATAGTTCCAGGATAAGTGACATTTGGTTTTCATTTATTTTGCTTCAAGTATTCTGCCCAACATCTTCTCTATGAACATATAATGAAAAATAGAAAGTCACAGAAATAGAGAAGACCTACTAAAATAAAAAACTTACCAAAGGAAGGATACAAAACAGCAATGAGTGAAAAAATATGCAAATAGAAATATGCTTTCTTATTAATTTCTCTCTCTTTTTTACCCATCCTTTTTCTTCTTTCATTCTGCTTTAGTTTATGTATTCCTGACATCCCTGACTGATGCTCTTTGGCTAACAAAAAGATCATTCCCATCCCCTCTCTCACATATTAGCTCTACTAAAACAATCATCTGCAAAACTGAAAAGCATTCAACTGGGCTTTTAAAGAATAAATAACTTCTTCACATGGAAGCATCATGGACTAGGTTTTCACACCTTGAGCTTAATTTACTCTGAGTTTGCATCTGTGAGATTCCCAAAACAGTAAGACAATGAAGTTTTTCCCATTGATGCCAGGATTTCCATGTAGCACCTCACCATTTGCAGCTCCTGCGACAGTTCCACCATCAAGTCAGCCAGACAGGCTTGACAATCTGCATGCAATACATACCTTGCCCACCGGAAGTCAAGATTATGCTTTAATCACAGCTGCTAAACTTCTTCACTTTCCCCATTCTTCCCCCTTCCATGATACATTTCATCACTGAGCCTCTTTAAAGATCTGATTGCCATTTATGAGGATTCCGTGCTACAAGGGTTTATTCCACAATTGAACAACACTGGCATAGTGAGAAGGGAAACTAAGTTATTTCAGTTGTGTATTCTTATGTGTTAGCTGAAATGATGACACTGCTTCTACTCTGGTTTTGTAACCTTGTAGGTACAATTGCTAGAAAAATTGATGTGTTTACTCTGGAAAGGTGGCAATACAATTCAAGAGGCTAATTCAAAAGGTTGTTTATTGTAAAAGGCATATGTGTTAGAGTAGTTCCAAGGTGTAATGTTATCAGCAGCCCCAGTGATTAATGGTCCAAATTCCAGACATATCTACAAATGGGGAGTTCTAATCATACAGTAAAGGCTTCAGAATTGCCCACTGACAGCCTGTGAATTCCAATATTCCTATCTCTACAGCCCAACCATCCAAGCAATCACCACAGCTTCTTTTCTTGTGAGTTTGGGCTCAAATGGAACAGGATTAAAGAGAGAGGCTATTGGCAAGCTTAGACAGCAAAAATGTAATAGCATTGAGAGGTTTTGTTGGTAGTTTACTTTTTTTTTGTCTTTTGACTTATAAAGTAGATCAGAAACATTCCAGTATTGCCAACGTGGAATAATTTGCTGAAATATTTATGACTTTTATGAATTGAGCTTCTGGCCTTTAACATTCATTTTTCAAAACAAAATCAAGTGGTATTTCACAAAACGTAAGTGCAAGAATGAAAAGGACCATCTTGAAAGGATTCCTCCTGCAGTGGTTTCTCCTCCTTTCTAGCCCAAGCCCGGTTGTGTTCTGAAAAGGGAAACCAAGAAGAATATGAAAATGACAGTCAGAAATGCATAAACAAAAAGTTTCTTTTCTACCTTTCATAGAGAATAAACATTTATCACATCCTATCACTATCTCATAGTCTGAAGAAAATGGAAGAAAAAACTGTCTTTGCTATGGCTCCTTCTCAGGCACTGGAGTCCTACCTTCTCATGGAGACAATCATCATCATTCATGTTAGTGGACAGAGGAATCAGCTGATCTGAAAAAGCAGCTCATAAATAATTTTCCCATCTTCCTTCAAACTTGCACAGACAGGTAGCAAATAGCCTGGATCTCCACAAGCTTCTAGAAGAATCAAAGTGGTCAGAAAAAAATTATCTAGCTGTCTTGTACCAATAGCAGATTTCTTCTTGAGCAGCAAAGCATGAGATAAGAGTAAATCTGAATAAAAGAGGCTCCATTGTAGATACATCTGCTTTCCTTAGATACTTGGATTTTAATGTAAATTGTTGGCTTAGATTTAAGGTTATACACCCCTGTAACCCAGTAAATATATTATTGTCATTGCTGAGAACAGGCCACAGGCTCTGTAAGAGTTATACAAAGCCTCAGGGCTAAGGCTTGTCTTAACTTTGCAATTCAAATGCGGCAGATAGGTGGATAATGCTGTCAACCTGCCTGCAATTTTATATGGCAATTGTGTGGTGCCCCCCCAGGAATGCTTTTTTGGAAGTACTGGGCTACAGCCATTGCAGACTGACAGAATACATTCTTACTGCATTATCAAGAATAATACTTAAAGTACCTCACCTCTGAACAACTTACGATGTCAAGATTTAATGTAACAAATCAGTGGAGAATGTAGGCAATATGGACTCTGGTTTGGGTATAATAACCTGAAGAAGACAAAGAGTTAGTTTAATTTTCTTATTCCAAAACTGTCTAATATTATCTGTCTACTACCATATTCTTATAAATCCAGATCCAAACTAGAGTCCTGACACACCTTCAAAATGCATAATAATTATAAAATTTCTGTAATAATTATAAAATTTCTATAGGAAGAATATAGTTTTGGTAGTTTTCAAGACAAGGAGGGCAGTGAAGATCTGGTGATGATGACCAGCCACAGCCCAGACAGTCAGATAGGTCTGAAACAACGATGGAGGTCCCAGGTGAAGTCAGGAAGTCTGTCCAGAAAAGATGGATCTATCAGGCCAGAGAAGTTATGGTAGCAAAACTGGTCTTGGGCATCAGCAGCCAAGCCCTTAGGAGGGGGTTGCACTTGGCTACTTGTGGGAACCCCACAAAGATCATCCTTCAAGGTCTGCAGTGATGGCAAGCATAACTTTCTCTGTTTTTCCATGTATTTCCCACTTCTTTCATTACTGAGACTCTCCATCTACACAGTTATAAAGAAACCATTACAGAAAATGTGTCATTAATTAGCACAATTCCCCTGCCTATACAAATGGATATGGAAGCATAGATTTCAATGAACACCTTTGATAGCAAAAGGTAAGTAAAACACCCTGGAAACATTAGTGACACTACAGTATACTGACAGCATATATTGTCACAGAAACTACAGCAGTAACAACCTCTTGGCATCTTTCTTGTAAGTAATAAGTAATTTATCATACTCTGCAGCAGAACAACTAATAGCTATGAAGTATTCATCAAAAAGCTACAACATTGGGAAATCCCTGTATTGGGTTAAACCCCCAAATATGAATTTTTATCCCAAACTCATACAAGGTGCCAGAACCAACAAAATTTGGCAGAAAAGTATACAGTATATTTCAAATTATTGCTGGTTCCCACAATTGCAGAAATATGGACAAATGATAAATTGGACATGCTTGATAAGAAAAAGGAAATTCTGTGTTTCAGAACTTGAAAATCTAGCTTTAGTATTGGTAGAAATAAATATGCAAGGGACTGATTTAATTTAAACAAATTTTATCAGACTTGATCTGTTTGAGCATGGATTTGCATGTATGAATGTAGACAGTAAGAATCAGTGTCTGCACATCTGCACACAAAAACTGAGGGAAAGCATGGGAGAAGTAATCTCAGTTGTGTATATATTGTTTATTAAATAAAAAAAAATTATGTCATTAAATAGTCTTTAATTTCAAGGGGTTTGAAAATTACATTGCTTACTAAATATTTTAAAGGCTTCCATGCTCAGGAAAAATGGGACCTTTTGAAAACATCTATTTAGCTCATTTGAAATCAAGATTGTATTTAAAGTCCTCAAGTAGTACTGCAAAAAGTTGATTCAACTTTCCCTGAGATCTAAGCCCATTTTAAATTCATTTAAATATGCTCTTGATAACATACTTCAAAATCATCCACATAAAGTCACAAAATTTCATCACTCTTCCGCAACACAGGATGGGGTTTGTGGAACTCAAAGTTGACACTTCTTAGAAGGAAAGTTCAACATGTCTTTTATCTTCAGCATTTAAAGATAACTGTGCTACCCATCACGTGTATAAGCCTGGACAACTGCAGCTCACACTTTCATTCACCAGTCAAATCAGGCCTTTCAAAGAAAGGAAGATCTCTCTGCCCTTTGCAGAATGCTAGCACATGCCTGTTGCATGAGGAAATGAAGACTTCATACATCTGAGAAATGACAGACATCTGGAGTCACTGAATTTTATTATTTTGCCCCTCCTTAGAAGAACTTAGGAAAAAAATTACATTTAACTCTGTCTCTCAGGAATCTTTTAGAATCTAATAATATTTAGCAAAAGTTACAGAGCAGCACACACAAAGAAAAGCAAGGGGAAAAGTAAAAAGAAAACACAAAGGGGAAAAGCAATTTAGAAAGCATTTAGAATACTGTGCTCAGTAGCCTAAAGGAAAATCAAAGAAACAAGCAGAAAATATCATTTGTTTTAATGATGTCAAGAAAAAATATCATAACTCTCTAATTTAAACCATGAGGAACAAGACAAACTTTAAAAATCATAAAATTTTTAAGAGTTTAGGGATTTTTTTCCTATTTTAACCTATTCCAGACAGAGTGAAAAATAGTCTGCAGTGAATGAGATTAAAGAGATGTCACTGAAGAGCAGTTGCCTTTTCTGTGCCTTGTTCGTCTGATGACCCTTTGATTGAAGTTTTTTGTTTTGTGTGAAGTTGATTGTTTTGTGTTTGAACATGAATAATAGACTGAAAATGCAGATAAAATAAAAGTTTCCAGTGTATCTCCTCACATGAAATTTCACAACAGACTCAAATGCACAATTAATATAAAGAGCAATATCCAGTGTTTTTATGCTGTTTTTATAGTACAAGAAATAGGTCGGTGGATTTTGGAACATATTCCTAGTCTCAAGGGTTTCTTGCTCCAATACTTCTGAATCTGTATGTTTAGGGGTATTTCTATTTTCCAGGAAAGCCCTGAATCTTACCTCATTTTATGGGAGTCTGGACTTTCCTTTTTTATCTCACTGCCTTCCAACGCCAATACTCTCCACAGTTTTCTTCAGCCTTCCCAGTTTTAACATAAGGATAAGGTTTATCCTTACAGTTATGAATAGCATTATGGAGATGCAAAAAAATTCCTCCTCCCCTGGCAGGATTCCAAAAGTCAGCCTCCACTGCAACAATGCACAATTCAGTCTAAATTCTCCTCCCAAACTGGAGTTAGCCTTTCCCCCCCCCCTTTTTTTTTTTTTTTAACAGATGTAGCATTGAGACATCACACCTCCCCTTACTTTTTATGACTGACAGGGAAAACATTCCACCTGAAAGCCTTGGATACACAAATCATCAGACTATTTCACCCAGCTTTCTACCCTTGAACTCGGCCTCCTGTTTCCATCCAATCGTCCAGAATTTACAGGCTTTGGGCAGCTCAACCAAATCAGTCCCCAGGCTGCTCTGAAACCAGCCAAGCTCCAGGAATCCCACCTACATATTTAAGGTTTCATACAACAAAGGGGGAAAGGAGCACAAAGTAGAGCTGACAGGTTAGCAGGGCTTCCCATTATGATTCCTCCAGGGAAGAAAAATAACACTCTAATGATTTAAACAGCCTGATGTGTGTTGTCAAGCCCATAAGTCAGCACCAAAGAATTATATGTAATATACCCTATAGCAGCTAAAAAATGCATTTGCCATAAAGCAATACTGTGCTATTCACCTAATATGCTCCACAAATCCAGCCCAGGCCCTTTAGTAGGTGACCAATTTAAATAAGGTAAAGCTCTGGAGACTGGTTATTACCAAATATTGTATCTTGCAGAACAGCTCTACACTAATGATCTGCCTGAGAAAAATCTCCTTTGCATATACTCATTTTTTTTCTGATCTCAGAAACCTAATTTCCACAATATCAAGCTATTTTAGAATGCAGTTAATTTAAGGATTCTCCACAGTGTTAAACCTGAGATGAATTGGAATAAAAAGCTTATCTCAGAGAAAAGTGGAAATCAAAATGGCATTGTTTTAATTACAAACTAAAAGCAATCCAATATATGCATACTGGATTGAGTTTTCTTAATGTCATCAGGGAAATTATTAATCTGTTGGCAAAGATAACTTCACTGTATCTGCATCCACCTGTTGTTGTTCAACTCCAGCTGGCAACTAAACAACATTTGTGTTGAATTAAGATGAAATTAATAATTAAAAAACTCCAAAATATTTTAATAATGGGAGAGAGGGAGAGAGAGACTGGTGATGAACAGTACAACAGCTTACCACCCACTAACTCAGCCAACTGGCCCTTGCCAAAGAGCTTCTCCAATTTATATAATGAGAATGGTGATTTTTGGTCTGAAAAATCCCTTTGTTCAGCTCAGGTCAGCTGTCCTGGCCATGCTCCCTCTCAGTTTCTTGTGCACCTTCTCATTAACAAAACATGAGAAACTGAAAAGTCCTTGATTTACAGTAAGCACTACTTAGCAACAACCAAAACATCACTGCATTATCAACATTATTCAAAACACAGCAATGTACCAGGTACAAGGAAGTAGGAAGAAAAATATTAGGTGCTAGGAAGAAAATTAGCTTTATCCCAGACAAAACAAGGACAATATCTGCAGCTAACACTTCTGTTCACTCTGAAACACAAGATATTTTTTAAGGAGACAGGAAATTGATCCTCACATCTATTTCAATGAGACCAGACATGAATAGTTTCCCAGACTTGGGGATGCAGAGATCTGTGTTAGCGGTTCTAGTGAGGTTTACTCACGCCATCACACTGCACATAAGTAAGCCACAGATGCCCCTCATTGCTGCTGCCTGCTGGAGCACCTATCATCTCAATGTGATATTTGTTCTCTGGGCGTGGTGCCACCCAGCACCTGCTCTGGTGCAATTCTCCTACAGTCAGGGGTCTTCCCCTACCAATGACCTGGGAATCTGCTCAGGATTTGCTGTAAAGGCCAGCTGAATTTGGCTATGATTTGAACAGGACTACTCTTTAACCTCAAGTGAAGGATCATGTCAGGAGATGACATGAGCCAAGGTTTGGGTTTGGCCCTAATTTTTCAGCCTTTCTGAAACCAAATGTGAGCTAGCAGGAGATGAAAATCAGTAATAATGCTTTCCATGTAACTGATTATTATTGCTGTCACTTGGCCAAGCAGAGAAGTTGAGGGGCACTACATTTTAATACAGGCTCTCTTAACTTCCAGTATTATTAAGACCTTGTGAGTCACCTAAGGTAGTTATTCCAAGTGAGGGGAAAAGTAAGGTAGATAATGGAGCCTACAGGCATGGAAGAGATTTTATTATTCCTGGGAGACACCATACAGAAATGTCAGACAAGACACCTACTGAAAACTACTGTAAAGAGTGTCTTTATACAGCAGCAAGTAATGCTCAAAATAAATTCATTAAACTAACATTTATTTTAATAAAAGTCAGAGAAATTGGTGAGATGGAAGATTCTTATCTGATATTTATTCTGGTCTTTATTTCTCTGAAGATTGAACTGAATGAAAAGTAATTATATTTTGCTTTTACTTTTAGAATCCTGAAACACTGTAAAAGTACTATTCATCTGAACTCAGGTGAGATTAAGTGCAACCCTTCGGGTAACTACCATATACCACTACTACCATGACCTAATTTTTCCAAACTATTTCCCTTCCTTCCTTATGAAAGCTCTTGCCTACAACTTCAGTACAGTTCATTTTGTCTTTTCAACATTAGAAAAAGGTGTCCTTGCCTGGAAACAAACTCAGGTTCCAGAAGTAGAAAGCAAGCCTGCTTTCAAAAGACCAGAAGTAGTAGCTCAAACACTCATTAGATTCCTCAGTTTCAAAGTCAAAAAAGTTTAATTAATAGTGTAGTATCAACACTGCTAAAAAATCAAAGGCAGACATGTTGAGACATAAGCTTCAACTGTTTTGAAACTGTGACTACAATTGCATATCTAGCAGAAACTAAATTTAAGGACATTATTAGAAACACACTTGCCAGCTCAAGAGGTAATTTATTCAAACAAAGAAAAATAATTTGTTAGGTTTATCAGCAGAAATCTGAGGAAATCTGTCATAGTCATGGACAAAGGCCCAAGATTCTTCTGGTAATCATTTAGTCTGATCTTTCTAGTCAGCGTTTCCTCTACCTCTGTTCTGAAAGTCAGTATTTAGAAAGCCAATTAGAATTTTTTTAAATTTTTTAAAATTTATTTTGTTAGAAATCCCTTTAACATGAACAGAATAGATATGACAGGGGTTTTTGTGGTTATGGTCATCAAATTGGTTTTCCTTTTAATCAGAGACATCTAATTTCCTGTCTACTGTTGAACTATCCAGGCGCAAAATGAAGTTCCAAGAAAGTCCCACTTCATCACATTTCATTACAAGTCAGGTTTGTATTCCTAAATTTTATAGGAGAAAATATTAGTCACACAGGTCCTTGTGACTGATTACTTAATATATTCAAGCTTGAAGATTGTACTTGAGCCAGTCCTGAATAACCTGGCAGTTCAGTGCACCAATTATTTAAAGACATGAACTGTGTCTCCAAAGTCCTGTCTTTACCTTTCATGTCCAGTTTACTTTTTACTCATATAAAAGTAGATAATCTGTCAGGCAGGTTACCAGACTGCTTGTAAAACTCTTTCTGTCTTTTTTCTTTTTTTTTTTCTTTTCTCACAGAATCGCAGAATCATCAAGCTGGAAAAGATCACCAAGACAATTTATTCCAACATCAATCTAGAACCACCAAAATCACTCCTAAACCATAAAACAAATTTCAGCCACAATGTCTGAAATTGAATCAGGATCTCTGGATCTGATGACCATTTAAATAACATGTAATCTTTGACAAAGTAAAAAGAAAATACAATGTAAGCAAATATCTTATGAACACTATGGCATAAGAAAAGGAATCATCAAATCTCTTTCCCTAGGACAGATTTTTACAGTGTTAGTTTTTTGCTTTAAAGAAAAAAATAAAACAAGTAGCAAAAGCTGACTATGAACTATTCTGCTGCTATTCTAACTTCAGAAATTTCACAGACTGCAGCAGGCAGAAGTCAAACACAAATGGGAAGCATCAGTGTCAATGCCTTTCTTTAATTTTAGGGATACCATAAAAATGTTTGACAATTTTTTAATCTATTTAAAGACTAATAGTGACTAATATAGTAGTTCCTCTAATACAGTTTTTAATAAAATAGATTGCAGCAATAAGGGTATATCTTTATGGCCTCCATCAAGTTATGTATTTTTGAACTGATGACTGTATTATATCATACATTTCTTACACAAAAACATCACAAAGTAAGCATACATAGCTGCTTGTTCATATGGCAAACATTATAATTAACAATTTAAACAATTATAATCTTAGTAATTCCTGTGAAGGTTGTTCACACTTATCAAAAATACTGGTTTAGATTGCTGCAGATGCTGAGAAAATATAATTTCTTCAAATTAGTTGGTGTTTTTAAGATAGGCATTTCAAAGAGAAATGCTAGAAAAATAGTCTCATTAAATGAAAAGAGAATTTTTGAAAAAATACAATACAGGTGAGTTCCATCAGATCACAATGTTAAGGAAGAAATAAAACAGTACCAGTAATGGCAAAAACTGCAAAAGGACTTGTGTCAGAAAGCACAATCACACTCTCTTTGGAACTGAAACACTAAAATGAGTCAATTTTCTAAAGATGGAAGTCAGTTTACTTTTGAGGAAAGACACCACCATAATTACACAAAATTGTAATTTTCCTACATCTTCCATGTAGTATTGGACAAAGGTAAAACAAAATAAAAAAGTAATTGTTGCAAAAGTAAAAATAAAGGTGCTGTTTTAGCCAAAGCCTGGAGAGCTGTACAAATGGCCAGTTTCTATCTATCTCTGAACTAAGCTGTAGTTAGCTCAGCTAAGAACCTGAAAGTAGGAAGGGGAAGAACATACCTGCACTCAGATCAGAACTCTGAAGGGCTTTAAGTCTGCTACATACATTTTTTTTGTATCAGATGCTCAAAAAAGACAAATTTATCGAGTTTTTGTTTTGTTTTTTTTTTTTATTTCTATCCTCAAAGATGTCTTTGTGTTTGCATCTACCTCATAAGGAGAGTATACTGCTATTTACTGGAGCACTTACACTCACATCTTAGTCTGACTGAAATAGAAGGGAATAGAAGACCACATAAACTGAGAAATGCTCTTCATCAATCAAAAAATTACAGGAAAAAATGAAAGAGATCAAAGACCTGCTGAGATGTGATTGAACTTAAAGTGGCAGTAATTGAATATATTTCATTTTGCAAGGAGGAATATGGAAAAAGCTATTATGCTATAACCCATTTGGTTTATGAAAAAATTAAAAGGAATAAAAAGGAAATAATTGTGTAGGATAGAATATTGTACAGGAATAAAAACTTGAAAATGAGTTTGTAAAAAACAAAAATATTTTTCTTCTGATAGTAAGTTCAATAAACAACATTAATATGTATTTTTTTCAAAAAATGTTACCATTAATTTTACAATAAAACACATAAACAAAAGCTGAGAAATACCCAGGGGTCTGTGGATAAGCAAAGGGTTTTTCCAAGAACTGAGTAAGCCATAATTTAGCAAACAAAATTTTATACTTCTATAAAGGCTCACAGCTTTTTTTTCAAATTCCCCTTTAATTACACCAGAACAGCCTTCACATTTTAAGAGAAGGCAGTACTGGGTGATACAGTTTTACAGCGGTGTTGCTGAACCTAACTGAGAAGGTTTTGTTTTGGGGTGGGGGATGTGCTGGCATGTGCAGAAGGAAAAAATGAAGTGGTGGAGGAAGACAGAGCACCATCTTGTGCGTGGTGTTATGTGCCTGCCTCAGTTTATCTGCCATACAGTCTTTTGTCTCAGTGCATAAGCTGAAGTATGAAAAAAAGTGATAGGAAGGGCAAGTAGGAGCCTGATAGCTGAATGAATATTGAGTTCTTGTTCCTTAGTTTCTGACCAACCTGTTTCTAGAAAGACTGCTAACTAAATCTGCAAAAGCCAGAGAAAAGATAGGAGAAAATGAAGTGGATAACTGCTCCACTAGGAGGAAAAAAATGGGAGAAAAATAGTGGCTTATCAGAAAAAGAGGCTAGCAAAATTTCCTTAAGATCCTTTTGAAACAGACAGCTGTGCATATTTAAACTCTGAGCAGGTGACAAGCTGCAGGCGATTGATCTAATAGTATGAACCCTGACTGCTGCCTGCAATTGCTATGTGAATAGAAAATAGGTCTGTTTGTTCCCAGCTTAATAACAGATGCTTGAAAGGTAGGACCTGACAAGCCTTAATTGCTGTTTTGCCTTCATGTTGATATGGAGTGATGAGGTAGGGAGTATCATTTTAGTGTCTGGTCTAAAAATTTAAAAGAGCTTTTTCTGGCAGATGGTTATATCTGAAGGGCCTGTATTTGACCAGTAGCAAGCTGGGGCTGTGCAAAATGGGAATAAGAGCCTCTCCCGAATCTCTAAAAGGATGGTAGAGATTGAAATTTTGTAATCTTCATGGAACTTGCCAGTAGACTTTTCATCTGGATAAAGGCAAGCAACAGTCTGTCACTGGGAAGAATATTTACAACAAAACGGAAGTGGGGAATCACATTCTGAAATTATTGAGGTTTCACTAGAGAATTGTTCCAAGACATATTCTGCCATGTATAATTTTTGTCAAAAGAGGCATCTATTAGAGGACTATTTCCTCCTTTTAAAAAAATTACATATCATGTTGTAACTTTGGCAAACTTAAAAGATGTACAATCTTTGTGAATGTCTAGGACTCTTTTGAATGTGTGGAGCAGTTAGTTCATCTTGTACTGGAAACAGCTGAACTTATTTTGGTTTTGCTGTGAATCATAACTAATTACTTTCTCCTAAATGGCTGATAACACCGGTAAGCAGATATTATTTGCATGATCTTTTTAACAAGTAGTTGCATATGCACACCTGCAAAAGATAAAATTCTAACTGGCATAGGATGAAATCAGCACGAAGAAGAAGCTGAGGCAAATGTCAGCAGAGAACTGCTGAGGAACATCCTGTTGCTGCCCTCACTGTGTACTAGAGACTGATGTCTTTAAGTGGTCGGTTTAGATGGACCAGGCAGCAATTTTTTCCTACTGTGCTTGAGTCAAAGAGAGTGAAGATTAACTTCTACTTTTTAACATTTTTCTATAAAAATGAATTAAGTGTTTGGCAGGTTGATGATGAAAGAGATTTTACAATATTAACATACTAATCTCTCTCTTTCTAATTCTGTTGATATTTCAGTTCTGTTTTCAATTCACCAAAGCTATCAGTAGTAAAAATGGACTGTTCGGATGCTTTACCAAAAACGATAAATTTGCAGAAAGGGGGAAGAGGAGAGGAAGATGGAAATGGACAATTTCAGACTGAAATTTTCAAGGTGTTGATCAAATAAATGCAAAAAAAACCACGGGAATTTTCAGAGCATCTTTGGATTATTTCAGTGATGTTTAAATATCTTGTCTTCTTATCTTCTACTTTATGCATGTAAATCTGAAATATATAAATGATTAATCAAAATTAAAATACTATTTCAATCTTTGAATGCTACATAAATGCTTCTATGCTTCAAAAATGAAATTTTTAATGTAAAAAAAAATAAAACGTTTTGTTCCTTAGAAAAACTTCTATTTTACTGTTTTTGCTGATTTAAAACAAACATACAAACAGGCACTGAATCTATGCCTTAATTCAGTCTCCAGTTACAGCATTTTCCCTCAGTGCCATATAAAAATTGTTCCACTCTAAATGCAAGAGGTATCTTGATTGTCTTTCATGCTTCATTCCCCCTGTCTGAGGCATGTCAATATTCACGGTTGTCACTTCTAGCCTTGGCTTGCACTGTGTAATGAGGAGCGAACTACACTACAGCAGAAACCTGAAAAGGGCAGAAATGTAAATTAGATTGGCAGGTGTGCCACCCTCTGAAGATGTGTGATGTACAGTTCGTCTCCTGCACAGTAGCAAGGTCATGTTGGCTTTGTAGCACCTTCACAGCTTTTCTCTTCTGTAGGTGTGGCATTCATTCTGAGGGATCCTCCTGAACTCGTTGTGGCTGTCTGTGTGCACAGATGTCTAAGATGTCTAGGTCCCTTCTTTTTGTCCTGAAGAAGGAGTCCAGGACAAGCGAGCTACCAACTTTGACCAGGCAGATTTTCTAAATTTATAGTTATTCTGTTCTTTTCTCATTAATCTATTCGACACACTGACCATCCTAACAGCTGGAACCAGTGCCAGCAAAAAAGACAAACATTCTAATTTTTTCAAGGCCAGTAACAGAGGGTGCAGGATATCCAAATCCAGTATGCTGTATGTGAATCCAAATGAGAGCCATCTGCAGACATGCAGCAGGATGTCTGCTATCCTGTAAGCACTAGAGCCCATATGAGGTTAATTGTTTTTCAGTTCGAAAATACCACTTTTCTTTGTGCATTATTATTTGGTTTGAAGATAGATGAAAAGAAAGAAACAACAGGATGTGCAGAACAAAACAATTAAGTTAGGAAATAGGCATCAGAAAAGTGGGATATATGCCATACTGCAAAGGTCATTTACCAACAGGGCATTTGAACAATTACAATGAGCATGTCTTTAGTACATATGAATCTTGAAAGAAACAATAGCATGTTAGACATCCTGAGGTGGGGGTAGAGCAGAAATCCCTCTCTCTTCATCTAGGGGTGCAGGACTTAGCCAAACCAAACACTCAGAATGCCAATTCCTGTGCCATTATATCCTGCCAAGCTCTGGATTTGGAGTGGTTTACCTCTCTGTCTGTCTGCCTCAGTGTTCATAAAATGAATAATTTAACCAAATACCAGACTTATTTTTTTTCAACTTGTGGTAAAACAATAGGCTTATTAACAATTCTGTTGCTTCCTGTGTATACTGCCAGTTTGAACAGCATTCTCTGTGCCCTTTCTCAGCCTTTCTACAAGCAGTGAGAAGGAAAGATTGTGTAGTTGAAGGAAAAAGGTCTCAGATATTTCCTTAGGAAAACTCACTCATTTTCTTCAACTGTGTTTTTAAAGCTGTTAGTTTTCATTTTGCCATTAACTTAGCTTAAAATAATCTCTACATTGCTCTTTCTCTATCATTAGCAATATTCTGACATTTCAAGTTTCTCTGCACTATCCAGATATGGCTGAACTCATAAGTAACAAGAATACAATTAATACAATTAAAAACTTATGGTTGTATCTTGCCAACCTACAGGAAATTTGTGAGGAAAGCAGAAGCAAAGGCTGCAACAAGAAAGGACTTGAAAAAGGCAGTAGAAAGTCGTGCAAATTTAATGTAAATAAAAGAGCTCCCAGTTACCCACAGGCATCAAAGCTGGAAGAGGGATTTTTGTCTGGTGATTAAGACAACCCCAAACCACTCTTCCAGCTGTTATCCTCTCCTAAGATGTTATTTACTGAAGAGCTAGGAAGACAATTAGCCTGAGGAGAATTGAGATGCTCTAATTTGAACTAAATTTCACAGGAAATTTAAAGATAGAGAGCAGAAAGAAGAAATAGTTTGGGGAAATCTTTAAGAAGCAATTCTGTCTTACTTTTTCATTTCATGTTAGCAGGAAATGCAGGATTTATAAAAATGTCTTTAAAACTGTCATTATTCTTCATACAAATATGAAAAAATACATATACACACATGCTTTTATACACATGCATACATAGATATTCCTGTTATGTTTTTACCTCACATCTGGTGTCAGAAACCAGACTTGAGGTACCTAAATGTCCTTGGCAACAAAATAAGCCCCAACACTCCCCCCAAAAACCCAACCAAAAAACCAACCCAAAACAAAAAACCCCAAACAAATAAACAAAACAAAATAAAAACACCCTAAAAAACCCCAACCAACCAAAAAAAAAAAAAAAGCATGAAAATCTTATTGCTTAACCTCAAAAACCTCTAGTGTCAGAGCATTGCAACACTAACACAGTACAGACTCAAATGTTGATGCACTACAACTCTTCAGATTGCTAAGACAATTTGAAGGGATATGCAGAAGCATTTCAGGATGAAGTGCAATAGCAAAGACTGAACAAAATATTCCCCAGAGAAACGATGTCCAGACAGGTATCAAATCAAGTCATGGGTTCATTATAGAAGACATTATTTTTGTCACCTCAAAAACTTTCATATTAAGTTTATGGTAATTTCTACAACTTCCCATGCTCACTGAAAGTTTCCAATCAAAAGCACTTTTTTCAGTTCATTACGAGTTTAACTTGCATGACTTTTCTGACCCCACTGCACACTTTCTTTCAATAGCTATTATTTAAAACAAGTTTATAGATTAAAGTGACTTCTCTTTTACCTTTCAACTGCTTTGAATAACATGTTACTTCATAGCAATGTTTAAGGTATCTCTTCCTCCCACATTCGTCTTACACACTGATTGAATTAATTTCAAATTAGGCTGCAGGTTATTTTGGGAAAAGGTTACTTCCAGCAGGGTATTTGCAGAGCATGTATTTCAAATGGGTCTGCTTCAATTGGGCATTAGCAGAGAACAATAGCAGGTGTTATTAACAACAGCAGTTTTAGGTTCAAGGATCAGATGAGTTGATGTCTGAAAACAAATGAGACAGTTCCATTCTGCTGGCTAGTGAATAGTGATCACAAAATGAGCTCTGTGTTTGCAGTTTCTGCTGAGAGTACCTAATTGATGGGAGTCCTGGCTGGTGCCACTTGTCAGAGCATAACCTTGGTGTGTACATTGCAGCACTGCCTGCTTCCCTCTGTCACTTTCACTGTGTGCAGAGCTCTAATTTGCTGATTATAAATTGATAGTCATTTTTGGTGATACTGATTTTCTTCATTTAACATTCTTGACACCGTCTCTCCACTCTGATCTCTATGCAAACACCAGAGAGGTACAAAGTAACAGCTGAGAAATCACATAAAGAAACTTGGAATGCACAGTAGCAGAATAGTATCTTGAATAAAGATAGGATACTTCCTCTTTTATACATGATTATTTTCATTTTTTTTAACTCAGCAATGTTCTGAATTGAAATGAATTGCTACAAATTCAACCTTTAATACAATCAGTAAGGTAATTTAAAAATTTTAAGCCTAGAATGGCAGGATATTAAAATTCTAAGCCTAACTTATAGTGAACATCAGTGAAGAGCTGTATATGTGAAGATTTCAATAACATCATGTAATGTGCTATCTATAATAGGAAGAGCATGATGACTCATGGCAAATTAACATATTTATTAGTCAGCAAAACTGTCAGCACAAAATTGCTGCAGAAATTCAAATAATGTAATGGGCATATACAATGAAACTTAAACAGATGGGATAATACAAATGAAATAACATTGGAATTAATGTTTAAGTTTTGTAATATAGTACAATATTGGAAAAGTGAAAACATGCCTTGAAGGTAGAATACTTGATGCACAGTAATTCTGAGAAACTGTAGAGATTTTTATATCTTCTGATAATAAGATAAGCATTTCATTTCATTCAGAGAGAAAGCTCCTATGTGACTTACATAGAAAACAGTTTCATAAAAGAAAAATAATAGATGTCATATCATATTTTTATTTTTATGAGATGTGCATATAATCCAGTCTATAAAGTAGAGAAGCTTCACATCTTCTAGGAAGATCAGAACAATTATAGCTTGGTAGACACACAGACAATGTTTTATATGCCTAACAGTAGAAAATTCATGCCATTTTTGACCCTAGAATAATTACACAGGACTAGCTTATGTTGACATATGACCTGAAAGAGACACAGGTCCTTTGAAGATGCTATTATGTATCAGGTTTTTATATATCATCAAAGAATTGTGCTGCACCCAAAGAGATCTCAACAGGCTGGAGAAATGGGCTGAGAGAAACCTCATGAAGTCCAATAAGAGGAACTGCAAAGTCCTGCAGCCAGGAGGAACAGCCCCATGCACAAAGATATGCTGGGGCCACCCAGCTGGAAAGCAGGTTTGCCTAAAAGGACTGAGGGGCATGGTGGCTCCTAAGCTGAGCATGAGTTAGGAATGTGTTCTTGTGGCAAAGACAGCTTGTGCTATCCTCAGTTCCACAAGCAGTGCTACCAGTAGGTCATGGGAGGATTTTTCTCTTCTACTCAGCACAGGTGAGACTGCATCTGGAGTATGCTGTGTCCAGGTCTGCATTTCTCAGTGCAAGACAGGCATTTGAGGGAGGCAAAAAAAAGGGGCCCAGAGATGATTAAGGGGAGGAACGTCTGTCTTACAAAGAAAGGCTGAGAGAGCTGGGACTGTTCAGCCTGGAAAAGGGAAGACTCAGTGAGGAATCTTTTTAATGTGAACAATTATCTGAAAGCAGGATGTAAAGAAGACAGAGCCAGGTTGTTTTTAAGGGTGCTCAGTGACAAAGCCAGAAGCATTGGGTGCAAAATGAAACATCAGGAAATTCTTCTTTTACTGAGCACTGGCACAGACTTCTCAGAGCAGCTGTGCAGTCTCCCTGCTTGGACATATTCAAAAGCTGTCTGGCCATGGTCCTGGGCAATAAGCTCTAGGTCTCTAGGTGACTGGTTAAGCAGGAATTTGGACCAGATCACATCTAGAGTTCCTTTCCAAATTCAAATTTTCTGGAATTCTGTGAAGGGAAAATCAAAAGACCTCTTGATACTGCAAACATTCAAACCACATCTCTACATACCTCACAAAAAATAACAAGTCCACAAGCTATGAACATCCTAGCATGTGAATTTGGGAGTCTGTGACTCTGAGGTGCCTCTCAGCACAGAGGACTGTGTGCAAGCTCAAATTAAAGATAAGGAACTATGTGTATTCCCAAAGATGTCCTGGAGAAACTCATGCACTGCTACAGATATGGGCCCACCTATGATTCAGGCATAGCTCCATAGCACTGCATTTACTAAGCACACATTAGGCAATCGTGTAAAACTCCCAGCTGCAGGCACAAAATTAAATTTGTAGGACATAACAGATAACACCTCTACTTTAACATGCCTCAAATTTCTTTGTGTTTCAGGCTTCCCTCCAAATTAACAGAGATCCATGACTAGTTCCACAAATATTTCTTCAACTGAAGTGGGAAAAGTCCCAATAAAATATACTGTAGTGCTATCATTAATTTTATGTCAGTGGTTTTGTGGACACTACATTATAGCATTTTATCTTCTGTTTTTCTTTTTGTGAGGCAGTTCATTAAACACATTTCTTCTTAGATCCTGTTGTATTCATTCTGATTCACTAAAGCCCTCTGAGATCATTAAAAGCCTCCAGGAAATATATACTTGAAACAAACCTGAAACTCTGGAGAATATTTTTTTTTTTTCGTATCAATATACTCAGCTCAATTTGTTAAAGCAATATTAAGGTTTAAAAATGCAAAAGCAAGGAACTGTGTGGGAATTATTCCCCCTACACACTTTCCTTTTCAAACAAGTAAATTATCTCTATCTTGTAATTTGTAGTAAAAAACAAACCACAAAAAATTGCTACAATACAATGAACACTACAATGAGCTACTTACCTTACACATTTTCCTACCACATTTGCTGTAAAATGCATGAATAATGTTGAAAACCAGTAAATGGTTACAGAAGGAAACCATGTTTTATACATTCTTAAAGTCAGCTGGTTAATAAAAGAAGAAATAATTAGAAAGCCTTGTTTTCAAACGTGATAGAAATCTCACACCAGCCAAGCTCTGAACCTGATGGATATTTGACATTCAATATTTATTGAATGGAAGCAAGAGAAACAAAAGCGATTAAAATCTTGTAAGTTTATCATTCAGGCAGCCTTGTAATGGTTGATTCTTTCATAAAATTTTTCACTTTCTTTCAAGAAAACTGAAAAATTCCATAGTCTTGAGGACTTGATTTCCACTTAAAAAAAATAAATGTTCTGAAGCCCCAGTTTGACTATGTTTCAGTCTTAGAGGAATTTATGACAACAAGTTAATTTAGGAAGAAGGGGAAGAGGAGACTGGACCGAATTGTGTACCTTTCAAATGTCAAGAAATTAGACAATGGCCTGTACTACCATTCACAGTCCACATCTAAAGTTTGATCATAAACAAGTCCTTAGACTACCTTTCCTATTAACAATAAAAGTTTTCTGGGGAGCCATGTATTTTTTGTTCCTTAGTTCATATTTTCAGGCTTCCGATTTCATTTACATATGGAAATGGATAAACGGAAAACAATAATCACACTTCTTTTAAATCATCTCCCCCTTATTTTTGAAGGATGCAAAATGGAGTGCATACTTGTCCACACTCTTACAAACTAAGTTTCAAATGAGTTTTTACTGATTATAGATCACCTATACACTATGAATTACATCTGTAACCATAATTGATGTCTCACTTTCATTACAGAACAAGTGTGAAAGAGGGAATCTGCAAAAGCAACTTTGTTTTTAAGATATAAAGCTGAAGTAAATGTAAAGTATAAGGTTACTCTAAATTGAAAAGATATTGAAGAAAATAGTACGAATTATATTGAAATGTTCTTCAAAAGTTTCTTTTATGTCTGTAACAAACAAGAAATTGTGGTAAAAAGTTGGCCTGAGAGTGCCATTTTTGCAGGAAAACCATAAGTATTTCATCATTCTCTATCAAGAACTTCTAAGAAGCAAAGTCCATGTACATACCTGGAATTTGCCTCTTGGAGTACTATAAGGCATCTGTACTGCCCATATGTCATACAGTAATGCAACAGGAAGTTTCTCATCCACTTACTAACATATGCTTTGTGGTGTTTCCAAGTTCTGCCAATTTACTCAGCCTGCTCCTATGGAGCGTTTTCTCTTCTGTTGAACCTGCAAGAGACTTACTTTGACATTAGAGGGAATAGTATGTAATTTTCTCTCTCTCTCTCTCTCTCTCTTTTTGTTCTAGTGAGCAACAGACGTTATTTTGCATGCTGTTGAAAAAATATTCTATTACAACATATTATATTCTTATGTTTCAGAGATAACTTGTGCAGCCTTCGTGAGCTGATTCCAGGTTTGTTACTTATAAATAGGTTTTTTACATTTTCATACTCCCTTATTTATATAAACGTGTCATGAGTTGTAGCTGTATAGTTAAACATGTGTCAGACTATCTATGGAATGTAAGTAATAGATAAAGAGGACAATATAACACAAGCTATCAAAATTAATCAAGAAAAATAACTGAAAATTGCTGTTATCTTCTGCCAGTGACACATAATTTTTTTTTGAGCTGAGATGCAGAGGAAGAATTTAACAGTAATTTATCTGGGTGATGTTTACCCACAGCATCCTGAATATCTGAAAACTGAAATGCAGTAGACTTTATACTACATTTTGCTTTACTTACTGCTGCGCCAGTTATATGAAAAGTAGGACAAAAGTTCATGCTAATCAACTATGTGTTTCATATGAGTAAAATCCTGAATCTTGCAAAAATTTCAAGTAAGGATGTGATCCACAATATGCTTTTGATTAATGACGCTTTTTTCTAGAAGCTTCAGTGGGCTTTGGATTAAGTTCTCAAAGACAGCAGGTTTCAAGGGACAGAATGGAGCTGTTAAAGCCATGCAAAAATATATGATGCACCAAATACCTTCAGGTAAAGCCAGCACTACTGTTTTCCCAGCATCTGTATACTTTCTTGTGCAGGATAATGTTTTCAAGGTGGATCCAAATAAGCCATTACACTGACATACATATGTTGGTAATAACATGGCCAGGCCCTTCTGTACCAAACTTCCAACCCAGAGAAAAGATTATATATTCTTAGAGCAATGATGTGTTTCATTAGGCTGTGGTAAAATATTCCAGAGGGTACAACAGCATGGATGCTGTACTTGGCCAAACCAGCTCTTAGAAGAAGCAGCAGTGATGACAACTTAATTCAAGCCTTCCAGCTTTGATAATAGCACAGCTGTGAAGTGCTGCTAGGGACATCTTAAATGTTAAAATTGGTCTTCAGTGCAGTGACCCATAAGTATAGCCTTTGGAAATATTGGTGACATTGCAGCTGCCTTCCTTAGACAAGCAAAGTTCATATGCACCTCCTTTCAGATGCATTAAGATAGCTTCAGACCCAGCTAAAAGGTTTGCCAGAGAACAAAGAGATTAGCACAGCATACCTGCCACAGAGAGGCTGACCCCACCTTTATCAAAAGGTTTATCATTCCTCTTTTCACATGACACAGAGCTGTGGTTTCTGATATTTGTATTTATCAGTAAATAAGAAAAAGGCAATGCAGCACCTGAGGAGAAAGCCTAAAGGCTCTGGCATTTGGGATTAGGACTGCTACTCTAAGAAATATACAGCTGCCAGAGGAGATAAATAATGAGTATTATTTTAGATCAAGCTTTTGCTGGAAACTAAAACTCTGATCTGAAGAAATCTTAAATATTCTTTACAACTATTTCCTTTATTGAGCCCAAAGGCTTTGACTGTTTCACACATTGTCTCTTGGGCAGCAGATTCACTATAAGTGGTTATTATCCTTGCCATAGTTCACCAGCTCATTTGTGCTGCTTCAGGATGCAGAGCTACAGCTCCAATCAGTTAGGGCTAAAAATAATGTGTTGGGGTTTGTGGCCTTTTTTTTTTTTTTTTTTTTTTGGTTTTATGTTAGGCCTAGTTCATAGGTGTGTGGTTTTGTGGTATTTACACTAAGTTTTGACCTTGTCATTATGCATCATGTTCTTGAGTCAAGAGTGTTGTCTCATCTATCTGACAGGAAATGAATACCTGGCTTAAGGACACTTTTGTTTTCCTTCCACTTAATGAAATTACATTTAAAATATGGTTTTCTCATCTCTTTAAAGAGGCATAAATCAGCATTAAGACAAAATGGCTATATAAATGAGCACTCTTGCCCTCCATGTCCTGATAGAAGCATCTTCTCCTGAATGCTTCTTAAACTGTTATTTTTTGTTTAGCAAGAAAATTTGTCTTCAGATTATTTCCCCATATCTGTTCAGTTGTGTGTCCTTATAAATACATATACCAACAGAAAGGAGGGGATAGTGGCTGGTAGGAAATTGTGGTCTGAGCACCATAATACCATAAACCTTTCTCAGCCTAAAACCTTTCTCAGCTGAGTGACTACAATCAGAATTATGCAGTCTTTCCTTGGGTGCTCTGCAAAGATTGTGAAAAAAATAAGAGTTGATAGAACATTTGATTTTACCCAAAATTTGGATTCCAATACCAACTTTCACATGCACATTTTATGAAAAGCAGCACTTTGAGGGTCATAGCTACTTGTTACAGTTTTTCAACTATTCAGGATTTCTATTTCTACCCAAGTTATAGACTGTGCACGGATGAAAGTAAAATTAAGGGATTTCAGAGAGTTCAAGGGAGAGCACAGGTGCCCATATAGACTTAGCCTTATTTTAGGTCTGTTCCTCTTGGATGAGTGGTTAGTGGTTTGGTCAGAAAGCAAGTATGTATTCTTACAATACAGATGTGAATAAAAACATCTAAGTTAAATAGGGCATCCAATACTATGGAAACACAGTAGAATGTTCATAACAAAACAGTATTTTAAAGACAACTTTTTACCGGCACCATGAGATACAATAACATTTTCTCACATTTTCCCAGTGCTCTGCCTTATATTTACTAGGATTTAGAAGGCCTTCTTTACAATGTGAAGGTAACATGGCTTCCCAACCACATATTGAATTTTTTTTGATTTTTTTTTTAAGCATAGAGTTTAAGAGGGAAGTGTAAACAATTAATTTTGTAGATTTTTTTTTACAAAGGCATTTACTGCACCCAGACAGAAATTTTCTTCCAGATGTTCTTTTAATTCCAAAAGCAGGAAGTCCAGAGAAATGAAAAGCCAGTATAGTTCTGAGCCTACTTTAATAGTAATATCTCAGTGTTATTCATTTCATAGATTGTGAAGTCTGAGGATCAGTCCAAAATTTGAAAATATTTTCATTCAGATATTTACATTGTACTCTCTTCCTGTGTGTTTATCTAATTTTTATACATATGAGTCACTTTTAACAGTGGTGGGAACGATGAGTATGTACATGTACTGCAATATCTTTCACAAAAATTAACATGAAATGAAAAATCCTGATGTATTTGCTTATGTCACTGACATTTCCCCCGTGTGCAGGAAGGGCAAAGATTTTTAAATTAGAGGTGTTTTTTTTCCAAATGAGAATACTTACTGATGTGTGCTTGATCTAGCACCAGAAATTTTCAAATCCCCTTCCAAATGACGCTTATAAATGTTTTTTACATTTGAGATATTGCAAAACTAAAGGAGATCTTCATATATATAATGCTCCAAGCACCTATTTCAAACATGTGGTTGCATTTAGGAATAACAATGTTCATAATCTTTCATTAGTGAACTCAGACTCAATTCAATTAATTCCTACTCGTATTAAAATTCTACAGCTCATTCAGCCTGCAAGACACTTAGAAAATTCTGGTTTCCTTTGAGTGGTTTGAAAAAAAAGTGATTTTGATGTATAAGCACTTTTTAAAATATAATAATTAGGACATTCAAAAAATATTTACCTGTGTAATTAATAAATATTTGCAGTAAGCCAGTATTTCCAAAATGAATCATCACTAACTTGGAAGCATATTATCTGCTTTACACATCTGGCATCGCACAGGCAATCTAACTTGTCATGGTAAGGAAGATGTTTCTCTGCACACATCACCTGTGTATGACAGCTGACAAGCAAATGATTCAACTACATGAAGAAAAAATGTGCAAAATCTCATTCATCGTGCTAATAGAGGAGTTCTTTTACAAGAATTAACTGGGACACTTGGAAACGTTCAACAATCAACTATAGAACTGACAAATATAGGAAGGAATAGAAAACAGATAAGCTTTCTTCAACACTGAGGAATGGTAGGTCAGTGATCCAAGTATGCCATTGCCAGGTTACTTTGGAATGTAATGGACCCTTGGGTAAAAGATAGAAAAAATACAACAGGCATTATATCTGTTTTTCTAGGTCACATTTATGATCCATGCACAAGAGAAGAAAAAGCAGTATTTTATGACTTGACATGGCAGAAGGCTCGGATAACTCGGATAATTTCTTGTGACCCAAAAGAAATGGAAACCATTAAATGGTAGCCACAGTATTTCTGTCTAATATGTTTAGGACTGCTATATCAACCTTTGAGAGTTAAAAAAAGGTGCTACAATAAACTTCAGGATACAGTCTCCAATACTTATATCAGGATCAGGACTATGTGAAGTTTCTCACTTGTCATAATTATTTTCATTGCATGGGTTATGTCTAAAAGACAGGAAGGAAAGAGTTGCTTCAACGAGAACTTTCAGGAACGTAATTAATGGGCCAAAAAAACTTTTTTTCTATCAGATCCATCTAAATTTTTAATAAAGTTCTCTTTCATTTTCTGCTTTAAAACATAAACAACTCACTCAAAGATTTCAGCAGCTAAATGGTTTTGATATGTCATCACAGTTGTCTCATATTTTAAAATGTCAGCATGATACAGGTTAGCACCCAGGAAATATTCATCAGTTATGTCCTTGGTTCTACTAATAATTTTCAGACTGATTTCCAGCAAAAAACTCACCTATCTATATTTGCTTGCACATAAAGAGGTCAAAATGATACCTTTGGGTCCACAAACACCCAAACTATTCATAGTGAGTGAGGTGCAGAGACAAACTTTAGCATTATGCCAATAAGCACATCCAAAAAGTGTCATGCTCACTACTAGGGGGCCATGGACCAAGCCAAAAATGCATGTGGATAGCAAAATTAAACAAACAGAAAATGGTTTAGGATGAATTTAGTAACAAAGTTTAGAGAGCCATTTCACACTACCATGGAATTTAAATTTGAAAATTAAACATATTTAAGAAACTGAAATTTTGTGGCTGGGTTTATCAAGACCTCCTCCTGTCTTGATTGAGCAGAGCAACTCTGTATCTGTTTCATAACCAGGCCTCTTGGAAAATCAATAATTAGGTGTTCTTAAATCTAAGTCCCTCAAAGACCTTAAATCCTTTGGTGCATTTTGCATATATCTAAACCAGATGCACAGTACTGAGCAGAAGATAATTTATTCAAATACACACTGATGTCTGTGAAAATAGGTCATGAAGTTATGAGTTGTTCCTGCAGGGCTTATTCCTTTGTCAGGAGGGTGCTACTTCACAGGAGGTTTTACCTCTTACTACTACATACTATAGCATATGACATCCCTCCCTTCAGAATAACAGGTTTTTTTATAGGTCAAAACATTCCAAGTTACAGGCATCAGAAGGCAGGCTTTCTTACATTACTGAATTTTTTATACCAAAGGAAAAAAATCCATGACACCTTTGTAATCACCAAAGTTCACTTAAAGAGGCAATTGTACATAAAGATAACTTTTTCCTGTTTTCAGCAAAGGAAATGTATCATTCTAATAATAGGAAAATAAGAATGTGAGTAGTAAAAAAGCAAATATACAGCTGAAATGTGATGATAAATATTACTAGGAGCAAGATTCATCCTTTAATGCTGAGGCAGTGGGCTAGTTCAGGAATCTTGCTTTGCCTTTCTGAGTGCTCTCTGTCTGAATTATCTTTATGACCCTGTTGAAATACAATCCTCCTGTCTTTCCTGCATGCACCTTTGGAAAACCTATTTCATTGAAAGCACAACTTTTCTATTTATACTGCCTCAGGTTATAATGACTCACAATTTATCTATATCCTGCTTTGTGTAATATGTCACATGCCAGAGAGGAGCATGAAACTGCATCTTTACCACACTTACCCCATATAATTCATCAAAGAAGCTCACTTTCTTCTCATCATGGAGACCATATTAATAGTGCCATAGAAAACTTGACATTTTGAAAGACACACTTTTTACTTGCAGAAGTTCTTGGCATGCTAAATGTCTATTGACATTCCTCATGAGATTTTGTTGTGGGGTTTTTTGGTCTTCCAACCTATTGCATCAGTCTTTGAAGAAATTATCTAAACCTACAGAGTACACACTAGGCTGGGTAGAGCATAATACTCTTCCCAGAACTTTTGTTTGAACTGAAATTCAGTGTAGCTAGGCATGGAAATCGTAGAAGTGCAGGCAGAGGAAAAGAGTGCATAAATTTCAAGCAGCTTGATTTAATAACCTACTGATTAGTTCATTCATGATCTAATTATCAAGCACACCAGGTAGAGATTCAAGAATATCACAAACCAGCCATCCAAATTAAAATGATAAAAGTTTGATTATTTCTAAATTACAGAAACAATTATGGAAGGATAAGTAAAGCTATGGAAATATTACATCCATGTCTGTCCTTCTAGCATTTATATTTCACACTTTGTGGGATGCAAACAACATCCACATAACTTTCAGAATCTGTGTCTGTGTAATTCCTTTGCAAGCATTTTAGACATCAGAATCCCCTTTCAGATTATGATCACAGCTTGTTCACTGTGATTGAAGTTAGGCTGGTAAAAAAACATTAATTAGAAGAGATTTGGAAAAGAGGGGAGTGGTTTTGCTTAAGTGACCTTGAAGCTGGGAATACCAGAGTAGGAAAACTCCATTTATTATGCCTAATCCTGCTTTATCTTCTGCCTGTCTTAAGAAGTGGAATTCCTCTGTAGAGATAACAAATTCTCACAGACATGCTTGAGCCTCCTGCTGGGGGGGAGAGAGATCAAAAGCTGAGAGCTCACAAAAAGCACAAGGCATATTGGTAAACTGCCTGTGTGCGAGCGTTTTGACAAACTGGAGGAAACGAGCTCTGCCATGGGCTAGGATCAACTACACCTAATAGTGCCTGCTGTTCCTGCTTGTGGCTCTGCCTGGGTTTTGCTCTAAGATCCTCTGGCCAGCCAGGTAATTAAATAAGTGTACTCTGCATTTCAGCCACGGCTTTATGGTTGTCGTGGCAACCTACTTGTTCCAATTCAGTCTTCTTTACAGAGGAGTTTGCAAGAGAGCATTGAAATAGATTGCTCTTAATAGGGACTATGTTGTGAACTATCACTATATCAGCCCTATTACAACAATTGTTATCAATAGTGTACTCTGTTTTTCTAAAAACTACGATTCCTTATGTAAAAATTAACATGCTACAATTATGCATATTTATGAACCTGTATGTTTGGTCCTCCTTTTTGACGAACTGAAGAATATATCAACTTTTTTTATAAAAGTATTTGTTTTAATTTTGCAGAATTTTTTTTTACTATGGTAACACGGAAAAGAGAAACACTCATTTTAGAAATGTATCTCTGTAGCAGTATGCTCTTTAACACTTTCTAGCACTCACTTTTCAGAAATAATTGAGAATCTTTTGCTAAGATATGTTAAGAGACTCATATTTGATGAACCGTAAATTTTTTCTTAATCAGTTACCTTAGTTTCCATTTAATTCCTAAGTCTTTTATTTTGTAATGTACAATTGTGCTTTCACTTACCCAGAGGAAAGGAGAGAGGAATTTGTATTTACTGAATTAGAATGCCACTAAAATAAATGAAATTAAAACAATAAAACTGGGTTGTTTTCTTTTTCTTAGTATGCTATTACTGGGCTTTGTCATTTCCATAGAGAGGCTGGCCCAAACAGCTAGTTGAGTTGGTTTCCTAAATACATCTCTAACTTTCATATTTTTCAATTACAAGCTTCAAGCAATTCTTGTGTCAAGAATACACTCAAATATTTAACTTTCTTGCCTATTATTCTTTAAGTAAGCTCAGCCTCTCATAACAGGAAAGCAGATTTTGCCTTGTGATCTTTACATCTATCTTAGGAGCAGGAAGCCGAATGGAAAGTGGTACGATGGCCTTATTCTGTCTTAAGACTATAAGATCACTTCAGACATATGAAAAGTTTTTCCACTAGTAAAAGCCTAGGTGCAGCAAAGCTCAGTAGTCTAAAGGTAGATCTTGTAAAATGTGTGAATGGGATTGCCTGATACACTTGTTGGCTGGGGCTATGTTGGGATATCAAAGCAGAATTTGATATCCCAGGACTTGCCATATATTTGCAACCTTTGTCCCTTGTGTAATAGCCCTCAGTGGCAGTGATCAAAAGCAATCAAGCTGAAACAATTTAATTTAAAAAAGAAAGAACATCTGCTAATATAGCTCTCTTAACTCTGGAGACACGTTTGCTGAATTTGGTTTTGTAATGCAGGACCAATGTGTATGTTGGGTCTGCGTTGAGGAGAGCCCTCTCCAGCCCAATGTTCCCATAAGCCAGAAGGAAGTCCTCCCTGCAGATTTCTCCCCTTTCCCACTTTGGCAGGCTCAAACTTTTCCTTTTAATTTCTGTGATACCATTCTAGGTTCAGAGTAACTTTCCTCCCTTGGCATTTTTGTGGGCTCAGTGAGTGTGCAAATGCTTATGTCTTTTGCTGCTCTCCCAGGCCATTACTGATTTGACTTATTCCCTCTTCAAGCACACAAACTAAGAAGACCATAAAAGTTCTCTGCAATCCCACAAAACATACTCTCCCTGGATTCACGATGTCTTTCAACTTTTTAAGATGATTACAGCTTATTAAAGTTATCTGTGATTGCAGTAATTGCAAAACTGATTCTGCTGTGCCGCTATGGGGAAAAGTTTTTTCTTAACTTATCATAAAACTGAGTCTGCCCTGTGTAGTATCTGACTTGTATCTATCCTCAGCTCATGCATCATCTGCATTTGATAATAAATATCATCTAATCACATGGATGAAACAATCACAGATAGGGAAATAAAAAAAAGAAAAAAAGGCTAAAAAGATCAAGGAAAAATTCCCTAAAAGACTATGGAATTGTTTAAATGTCAGAGAGATGTATATGTTAACAGTACATTGACCCATTCTTAAACCTGGCTCAGATAAAATTCCCCAAACACAGAGTAACTAATGTAATATGCACCAGATGTAGAAGGACACAGCCTTCCCCTGTCCACACACAGTGGTTAATGCAATTTCATCACTCTCAGTACACCAGCACCATATATTGCTTGGATCATTGTCTACAGGAGAACTTGATGCCACAGCACCCTGAAGAACATCATGGTCATACTTTTAAAAGCTGCAGGTGTTACAAACTTAATCACACAGGCCTTACACCCAGGCCAAAATTTAAAAAATATGTAAGATTTAACATGACTGAATTTGGATATAAGAAGGACAACTACACGGATAAGAAAACCAGGAAAATGGAATTTCTTAAGATGAAAACATTAGAAACTTTCCAGTAGAGTCTACTTTAATAAAAGTTTCTTCGAAATCCTCTCTAATTTGGAGCCAAAAATTGCCTTCTGGAAGAGCATTGCATTTACCACTGATAAATAATAATAAAGGTGGACCAAATCCCTAACATAGGAACCTCTCTGAAGTTTCAAATTAAATGTAATGAACAGGTTTTTTTGGTTAATGAATTTCATGTGTATTCTTGAGAGTAATTTTTCAGTAAGAAAAGGAACTGTCCATAACTTGGGTTGTTAGAGTTGCTTATGAATATCTCATATTTCTAAATGGTAAATCCTCAAAAGAGCAGAGGGAGAGAAAGCAGAATTTGATATCCTGGGACTTGCCTTGTATTTGCAATCTCTGTCCCCTGTGCAATAGCCCTCAGTGGCAGTGATCAAAAGCAATCAAGCTGAAACCATTTAATTTAAGAAGAAAAAGCATCTGCTAACAGAGAGCTCTCTTAACTCTGGAGTCACATTTGCTCAATTTGATTTTGTAATGCAGGAACAATAAAGAGACTGGAAAGTTCAAACTTTATATTATTTTTTAATGATGATGGGTGAATTCTTCAAGAACATTAAAGCATATATTTTATTTATTTTGTGATTTATAAGATCAGGTTCAGTTAACATTTCAGGTCAGCAGCTGTTCTTTCTTCTCATTTTAAGTCAGTTTTCTCAGGTATCTACTAAATAACACTTTTAGATGGTACAAGATTATATTTTTCATAAATTGGAAAAATGTTATTTTTAAAAATGCTCTGTGATTTGAGAAAGTGATTGATTTAGATGGATTTTTTTTACTGATGAATTTTAAAACATGACTCATGTTTTCACCAAGCACTGCACATTCTAAACTTTTTATGCAGTAGATTTGACTCAAATATATACAATTTCTGAGGATGGTGAGTCCTGTACACAAATTAGAAGAGAACCAATTTTTCCTCAGAATTTTAGAGCCACATAGCATGTCTCATAGAAAAAAGTGGTTCCAAATGGAGTTTCCAATTAAGCAGTGATTTTGAGGAATAATAAGGACAATTCTATGTTTTAAATTTGCTTATGTTAATATGTTCCCATCATTTTAAGCTGAAGGACAGATTTTAAGAACTATAAACACATTGCACTGTCTAGAATATGCTCATTTATCAAGTAGGAAAAAAGTATTCATAAATAAAGACTTAAGTATGGATAACTTCGCTGTGGTCATGAAAAAAAATTTGCCCATACGATGTCCCACTACTGTTAAAGTGTAAGGGTAGGAGTTCATTCTTGTGGACCTGACTGTAGGGTAAGAAATTTAGTTGCTCAAGTCTTACTTGCAGACCAGAAACCAGAAAATTAACATGTGGTATCTCAACATAAGCTGTGAGAAACTTCGCTTTTTCTCTGAATTTTGCAAGATAAATTGTTAATGGAGATACAACCACCTTGAAATGTAACATTAACAGTCCCTACCTTTTCCTTACCTTATATCTATATGGTTCTTACAGAGAGCTTTCTCTCTGTTTGGGTATGAAGTTTAAACAAATGCAGTAGGAGACTATTGTGCTTGGACCTTACCTGTGTAAAGGAGAATGGAAAGAAAAAGGAGAAAAAAAATGCAGATTTTTTTTTTTTTAATGATATCTGATGACTTAAGTGAAGACTTCTACAGGGATTTCCAGAATATCACTATTTTGAATTCAAAACGGTGTTATAGTGAGGTAATATAACATTTCTAACCCAATTTTAATGTTGCCTTTAACTTGCACTTCTCTTACATTTGTGCATATTGTTTAGAGCATTTATCTCAATTTCTGGGTTAGGAAATATTCATAGATCCCATATTTTCACAAGTAAAGATAGTTGCTTAAGCAGCCTGACAATCTAGGCTTAATTCTCTGGTAAAACAGAAATCTGAAATGATGTATTAATTGCTATAGTAGTAAGTTTTTAATTTCTTTTCTCCAAAACTGCTGGATTATACTTTAGTCACATATAGTTAAATTTCAGTTTTTTACTGTAGATCCATCATCTACGTATATTTTTAAAGGATTTTAAATAAAAATTATAATTAAATTATTAAGAGCATTTGCAAATTCAAGGCACTGGATACAATAAATTATCTATATAAATGCTTGTGTGTGTATATATCTATGTCCTGTGTGCACAGACTGACCACAGATAGAAACTATAGGTACATAAATCTCTACACACTTGAGATATATATGATATGTACAGATAGACAGAAAGACACATAGATGAATGAAGGAAATTCTTTCCCAGTAGTTTCTCCCATTACATATGTACATTGGGAGAAGTTGATACATTTCTTTCAAAGAGTCTGACATCCTTGCAGAGAAAAGCAGTCCCTGAGGACTGTACTCTAACCATAATAGAGACTCTAACCTTTGCATTTCTCCATTAATCCTCATTTTGTTGATGATATTCACAAGGAAACATTATGTCACTCTTACTAAGCAAAAAAAGCTCCTCTGAAGCATTTTAATATCATTATAGTCTTCAAAGGAGGAAGCAGCTTTCACATACCAATTCCATGCCTCTCAAAGCCTGGCAAAGCATATTCCTTTTTTTTTGTTTGTTTTTGGTTTGGGCTTTGCCTGGGGTTCCCACCCCCCCACTCTGTTACTCTCAACAAAACTCTGATTATTTAATTTCTTTCATACTTCCTACGGTTCTATGGTTTTCTGAAAGTTTGCCAACACCTAATAAGACAAAGAACTGCTGCCCCTACTCGAACTTCTGACTCATCCCTGGAATTCAAGGCATATTCAAGGAAATTCTTTTCTTCAGGACTTTGTATTCTTTCCCAAAGCATTTTCTCATAACACTTGTAAACTTGCAAAGATAAATTAGGTTAACAGAACAGAATAAAGAATTCTTTAGAACAGCAGAATAAGTACTTTAGAATACCAGAATAAGAGATGGATATTTTTTAGATTTTCACTCTTTCCAATTTCCCATAGAACACCTGAGGTAATACAAGGGTCTCCCTGTGATTCTCTCCTCTGTTGCATCAAGAACAATATTGTTGTCTGCTATTTCAAAGCCCTTTTAATCTGAGCACTAACTGACAGGCAAAACATGACCAGTATTTTCTTGAATCTGAAACAAAAGCCAAGGCAGTCCTGGACACAGGCACAGCTGCCATGTGAGGGACAAGCATGGAAGAGTGCTGGTTCTCTGCTGCTGGAGGTTGCAGACCATGCTTTCCATCAGGCAAACCTAGTGGAATCAGAGTTTTCTTCCTTCAAGTACATGGAGAGAGCGTCTGGATATCCATAGAGTCATAGAATTATAGAATGGTTAGGGCTGAAAAGGGTCTTACACATCATCCACCTCCAAACCGCCAGCCACTGGCAGGAAACCTTCCACTAGACCTAGTTCCTTAGAGCCCCATCTAGCCTGTTCTTGAACGTATCCCAGGATGGGTAGTCCACAGTCTCTCTGGTCAACCTGCTTCAGGGCTTCACCCCCCTCACAGTAAAAAAATTCTTATTAACATCTAATCTAAACCTAGCTTCCTTCCCCCTTGTCCTGTCACTGCATACCTTTCTAAAAAGTCCCTCTCCATCTCTGTTAGGCCCCCTTTATGTACTGGAAGGTGTGCTATGGCCTCCCCAGAGCCTCCTCTTCCCCAGACTGAACAACATCAATTCTCTCAGCCTGTCTTCATAGGAGAGGTGTTCCAGTTTTGTGATCAGCTTAGCGGTTCTCTTCTACACTCTTTGCAACAGAAGCATCTCTTTCTTGTGTTGGGAGGCCCAACCTAGAAACAGTACCCCAGGTGAGGTCTCATGAGATCAGAGGAGAAGAATCATCTCCCTTGACCTGCTAGTCACTAATCTTTTGATGCTGCCCAGGATGCACTTGGCTTTCTGGGCAAAATTAGGAATAAAGAAAAGTTCCTGTCTCCAAATAGATACAATACTTTTTCATTTTCCAACTAAAAATACATGTAAAATTTAATTCAGAAAAGATCTGCTCTGGAATAATATAGTGAAAATTTTTGTTGAGGCACTGTGAATGTGTGCACATTAATGTCTTGCCAGTAATAGATTTTTTCCATGGTCACTAACAGAGGCATCTGGTTTAACAGTCTTACTCCATGTCTGTTTAGAGACAGTTTCATTTCTAACCTTCTGGTGAACTTAAGGGAAAGACACAATTGGCTGGTTTTAATTTACATTCTAAACACACCACATGACAATTGAAGGAGGAGAAGTTATTTCAGTCTTGACTTATTAACTAACATAAATATCTGCAAAATGTATGCAAGTGTCTAATTTTCCAAGCATTTGGCCTTGATTGATAAAAACATACATGTAGAAAAGGTTGATGTATCTATTAAAAATAGATTATGTACATTTTTGAATATTTAACAATAAAAGTATTCTAGCTACATACAAAAGGCTCATGTCAAGGCATTCACATATCTCCATGGAATATTTTTCCTGTATTGTACCATGGCAATGAACCTTGAAGGAATTTTGTAAGTAAATGTGGCAAAAACATTGATTGTGAATTTATTTTTCTTATAATTCATGTATGTTTTCTTTCTCTTTAGAACTTCTGCCCTTGTTAGATGAGGGATTTGAACAATCCTGTTTTACAGTGCCACAGATTCTGAGGTCAATGTGGGTAGAAATGGAGAGGAAAGAGCAACAAATGTATCAAAAAATATGCAGAAATTGTCATGGTTACACACAAAAAAAGGTTGGGAGCACATACAACTTAGCTGTGAGAGCCCTCAGAAGTATGCCCTGTTAAAACTTGATCAAGAAATCCAGCATTATAATTATAGAAACGACTGCGTTTTTAAAGAAAGCTAACAGGGTTTTCACCACCTTTGTCATAACATGCTAAGGCAGTATGTGCTACTTTGTCATAGGAACGAATTGTGGCTTCTCCCTATAAAATTAAGATCAGCATTCTCATCCCACCTAATATGTTTATACATGTAGACTATGATTAAGACTGTGCCTTTTCTATAAACAGTAGGAGATAAGGCTTGCTTGCAAAAAATTTTGAAGGGTACGAATGACTGCATCTGATCTTTAAAACAGCTTAGATGATTCTCCGTTGTTACATTAGAACATTATATAGACACATATTTAACTCTGGGCAGGAGTTAAAATGCAAAACAAGCTTCAAGTGATATTTAGGATTTGAAAAAGTTTTCTCTTTTTTCCCTAAAGTCTCTTTAACAAATCATGTCAATTAATGATTTGGGTTTCCTAATTTCATTCAAGAAAAAAAACCCTAAACAGATAAAAAAGATAACATCTGCCAACTGTGTAACCATAACAACACTAAATCCAGTGGTAAAACAGCATTTTTGCCACTAAACTCTCATTAAAAAGAGAGCTATTAGCTGATGTTAACTTATAGGTCATGGGGAAGTGAGATGAAACAGAAAATTAGCACAGATTCATGTTGCTTCACTAAATGTTCTTCTCATATTAACCAGACTCTGGTATAATGTCATTATAACACAAATATAATAGGTAGTAGATAATAGAGACTTCTTTCAAATCCAGTGATCCAGTCCTACAGTATTGGCACAGATCAGAGGAATGTGGAGTTATGCAAAGATGTATGTTATTGCACAGAATAGAGACTGTGATGAGGAAGAATGTCTCTGGAAATCCTTCTTGGGAAGAGTTTGGGAAGAGACTGCAGCTACACCTAAGTCCCAGGTCCTGCAGCTGGATCACAATGACCCCAGTGTAGTACTACAGGATTGGGGAAGAGGGGCTGGACAGCTGCATGGGGAAAAAGGACCTGGGGGTGACAGCAGTGTGCCCAGATGGCCAAGAGGGTCAACAGCATCCTGGGTGACATCAATAATAGTGTCTAGGACACTGCAGTGTGTAGCAGTAGGATCGTGATTGTCCTGATTTGCTTGGCCCTGGTGAGGCCCCACCTTGAGTCCTGTGTTCCTCACTTCAAGAAAGACATTGAGGGGCTGGAGTGTGTCCAGAGAAGGGCAATGGAGCTGGTAAAGGGTCTGGAGCAAGTCTGTTGAGGAACAACTGAGGGAGCTGGGGGTACTTAGCCTGGGGAAAGAGTTTTAAGCTTTTTATCACCCTCTACAACTGACTGAAAGGTGGTTATAGCAAGGTGAGGTAACAAGAGATTGGATAGGAAGAAACAGCCTCTAATTGTACCAGGGAAGTTTATATTGGATATTAGGGGAAAATTCTTTACCAAAAGGGTTGTCTGAGCAGCGGAAGTGACTGTCCAGGGAAGTGGTGGAATCACTGTCTCTGGAAGTTCTCAAAAAAATGTGTCGATTTGGCATTTGAAGACATGGTTTATTTGTTGCCCTGGTATTGTTAGATTAACAGTCAGACTGGATGATCCTAGAGGGTATTTCAAACCAAAAATTATATCACTCTATTGATATTAATTAATATCAGTAGAATTATATAATTACTAATATTACTAATATTATTATCAATATTAAAGTAGACACCTATTATATATTACCAGTCTAAGCAACTTGTCCATGCAGTAACACTTCTTAGAAGACTCACTTATTCTGGGCCTGATTTTAGACTTTGAAGATTCTTGATAAGACTCTGTTGTCAGATTTAATTTAAAGTGGGATATATATTAAAATATGGAAAAACATGTACATATATATATATACATATATATATATATGCACATACACACACATAAATACGTATTGTACCACAAAGTGAATTCCAATTTATTCTTTCTATTTAACATGCCCCTGATCAATATTTGACTACTTTAGCAAGCATTTTTCCAATAAGCACAGAGTCTTGACAGAGCACAGCAAGGGTGCTGACAGACTGGTTTGATGCAGATCTAAGCTAATTTAAGTACTGGCAAGAGTCTGTGGTCAGGAACTTTGGGCTTGCTTTTTTATGTCATCAAACTCTAATTCTTATTTCCATCATGTTCAGGAAAACCCAAAGAAAAAAACTAATGCAACTAACAATATATTTACATAAGAATAAATTTGATTATATCTTGATATTTAAGGCAAATCTGCAGCAGGTGTAAATAAGCCTGGTTTTATGGAATTCAAGAGAGCTATGCACATAAAGTCAAGATGACAGACATCCATGCTTGTGATATACTTGGGATTAAATCATAACATCTTACTATGTCTTTGCAGAAACATATTCTGTATAGTTGTAGTCCTTTGACTCAGCAGCATTAAATCCTGCAATGTATGAGAAAGAAATAAAGCCAGGAGGGAGGGAAAGATGGCTTAATATAAATATCCATCTCCAAAAAGGACACGTTAAAAACCATGCCAAATGATTATCATGTTACTCTAATAAGAAATAATAAAGGCAAAGAAACAAATAAAAAACACCTGGCAAGACGTTTACATACTTGACCAGACATTATAAAATTTGTGTGGAGGAAATGGCGAAGGAGCAGATCAGTGGACATGAAATTCTGGATCTTGAGACCAATGCCCAGTGCACTCCTTCAAAACTTCTTCATCTGAAAATGTAGCCCCTACTTCTGTACAGAAATTACTTTATTTTAAGAATAGCTTTATACAAATAGCTGTGTATCACAGTTATGAAAGAGAAGAGGTCTGTGTAATTAATTCCAGATGACTCTCACAGATATCAGCCATTGATTTACACTGTTCCACAGTCCCAGTACTCCCATATAGATACTTATGGAATTCCATCTGGGGTGGGTGAAAAAGTCAGGAGTTATAATGAAATTGAGAATTCAGGGAATATAAACTTAACCTCATTTATTTTGTATATTTTTCTTAGTTTTAGCAATATATCTGCAAATACTCCTAGCCTAATTACTGTTTCTTTTACATTGTAGTAGTTAAGAAAGCAGCAATATCAAATTTCATTAAAATATAAACTAGCTCCTGTCTGGGATTTTATTTTTATTTCTTTAATCTCAACATTTATTTAACAATAATCTTCTGGAGCAGAAACTGAGTTACAAACTGTTTCTGTTTCAGTTCTGTCATACTCCAAAATCTGCTTTAAGCTAGATATGAATATTGCTACCATAAGGCATTGAATATCCCTGAGTGGCACATCTTTTAAGAGACAAATCAAAACACAAGAGAGTGAAATATTTGCCACACACATGCTGGAATTAACAGTGAGTTAGCTGAGAACCAACATGAAGACGCATACCTTCAGTGCTTTTCCCTTGTAGTTCAGAAACTCAAGCGAAAAAACTAAGATTAAAATTTACAGCATCACATAAATGATGATGAACACTGAAAAACAGTGAGCACACGCTATTATTTACTTATAACAGGTTGTGTATGAAGAACATAATATAATCCAGTTTACCTAAGGTTGTTGAATTTGGTTGACTACAAAACCTGTAGGATTTCTTCTGTCCCAGCCCTGCTTTTCCTTGTCCCCAGTACCAGTTAGTAGAGAAGCTGAGCCCACACACATGATAGTTAAAAAATAGTATTTAATAAGTGTGCAGAACATATTTTGATGACGAAGCCAAAGACTCAGCCAGATACAGCTACTGAACAACCAGCAGCTGCTTGTATGTGGCCATGGAATTCTATTGTAATTCCTTCCAATTTCACATAAGTCTTGCTTGAATCATCCTTTTCTCTGTCTTCAACCTGTCACCTAAGCATCCCATAGTAATGCCCTGCTTTTCACTGTCCCTCTGATCCCTGTAATATCTTTGTTCAATTTGCTTAGCCTTTGTTCAGTTCACGTTACAATATCTGAATTTAGTTTACAAACATAGCATTTATTAGCACTTATTTTCAATAAGAGTTTCAAGCTAGCACACTTGAGAAGATACAGTAGTACAAAAACAGCTAACGAAAATTTGACTACAAGTCTGGTAGACTCCATTTGGTACTTCAAAACTCCTTACCAAGTAAGCAAGTCATGGGGTTTTAACTTTACCAGAAGACATATGACCCTCCAGGAAACAGTACAAACTCACATGAAAAACCCATATTAGTAAAGTATTATGTCTTCCCTTTTTTAAAACATGGGAAAGTAGGACACATCTCTGTTTATTTTTGAAAAGAAGGACTAGCATATTTTCATTTGAATGTTAGTCACTGACCTAATTAAAGCAACAGTAACCTTAGGCATTCACAGGACTATTTAAATGATTTTTCCTTAGAGGGAAATTATAGGATAGATATGATAAATTATGAATTTAATTAAAACCTTGATTGAAGGACAAGCTCTCACAGCCTTTGGTTGACAGCAAAATTCTCTCCATCTATTGTTTTCTATGACAGAGCCTTTGCAGCCCCAATCTATTGGTGCTACAATGCTCGATGGGCAGGAAGAATGATGTGCAGAACTCCATGATATCAGAAGGCTAATTAATTACTTTATTATACTATATTATACTATTACTATATTACACTAACAAGAACTATCTCTAACTACTCACTCCACACAGCTTGGACCTGACAGGTTAATTAACATAAACAACCACTACCAGAATCCCATTACCAAATCCCTTCAGGTAAACAACCTTCCCAACACATTCCACATGTGCAAACACCAGGAGCAGCAAATGAGATAAGAATTGTTTTGATCATTCTTTTCTCCACTTCTCTCACAGCTTCTCTCTGTTCAGAGGGCAGGTGAATACCACACCACTCCATCCACAGTTCTGGCCTTTCTTTTTCCCCCAGCCTAACTCCAGCCTTAAATAAAGCCTAAGCCTTACACAAGGACCTCTATCCCCCCTTAGTTTAGAACTTTTCACAACAAAGTTTCCCACAATTTCTTTTGACAGCCACTTTCTAGTCCTACTCCAGCCGCATTTTCCTTTCCTTTCCTTTCCTTTCCTTTCCTTTCCTTTCCTTTCCTTTCCTTTCCTTTCCTTTCCTTTCCTTTCCTTTCCTTTCCTTTCCTTTTCCTTTCCATTTTGATGGTGCACCCTCACCTTGAGCAGTGTGCAGTCCTGGGACCCACAGTGTGAGGATGTGAAGGTCCTTCAGTGCATCCAGAAGAAGGCATGAAGAGCAGCTGACGAAAGGGCTGAAATGAACGTCCTGTGAGGAGGAGCTGGGGACTTCAGGTTCATCTCGTTTGGAGAACAGGAGGGATGACCTCATGGCTCTCTCCAGCTTCCCAGAGAGGGGAAGTGCACAACAAGGTGTTGGTCTTTTCTCCCTGGTATCCAGCGATAGGACTCCTGGGAGTGCACTGTGTTGTAATTTAGTTTGGGCTTCATGGTCTAAGAAAACAACTTGACATTTGACTGCTCATTGAAATGACACTGCATCTCATGCTGAGTTTTGTGGGTTTTTTTCCTTTCCACTTATCCTGAACTAAAAATATTAGCTCACACTCTCTATTTTTTTTTTTCAGAAATTCAACCTTAGCAGGCAACCAGAATAAGAAACTTCTTTATGACTAGTTAAGTAGAGCAAGGTAAAAAGAAACTCAGAACCAAATCTAAAAAAAAGAAAGTTTTGAATAACTCACTTAAAAAGCTTTCCATCAGCTTTACACAAAGTACAAAACAGGGACAAGCAGCAATTTGGTTCTAGAGCATCTCAACCAGAATGCATCAGCCAACAGGTAAATTGAATAATCCATTTTGCTGCTACAGGTACATGCTTTCTAATTATAAGGATGATAAATTCAAGTGGCAGTGGTTTTAAAGAAATGGAATAAAGGTGCATCTGGAGTTCCATTCACATTCCCAGAAAGAGTGCAATAAAATATAAGCCAGTGATAAATCCACATTTTAAAGGAACTCCCTTCTTGTTTAGTCTGTTTCATAAATGCTTCCATTGCAGACAATATGTCCATAGCATGTTTACCTTTACATGTTACAGGCAACACTTCAGAAATCAGGTCCAATCCTTACCTATGCAAACTTTTAGTTTTTCAAGCCATCATGCAGCCACTCAAAATTTCTCCAAGACTTTGTTCTACAGTTATGCTTGAAAATGAACATAGGAATGACTAACAGCTTATTTTATTTTTCATATTATGAATTCTCTCTTAGTCAAATATCTTTATCAAAGCAAAAGGTAAACCTCCACCAAAGCAAACTTATTTTTAAGAAATTCTTAAATACAGTCCCACAGATCTCACATTTTTGTCTTGTATTTCTCTAGACAAATAGATTCCTTATTGCTTTACATCAGACAGCACTCATGAATATGTAGTATTATCAACTCGTCTGCTTTGTTTCTTCCCAAGACTGGAATGCTTTTCCAATCAATTGTTACTTAATTTTTTATTTTTTTTTTCTTAGTGAATAGTAAGTCAGAATAAGGATCAGGACTGAAACAAACTTCCCTTAGCTGCCTGCAGTTCATAGATATTAGTGTTCTCATACTTGGACTTTTTCAAAATTTCTGGTAATTGCAGTTCTATATCTTCACATATAAATAGTAGGAAAACAAATTTCACATTAACTCATGGTCCCTTATTAGCTTTGATGTGAACCAGTAATGGCAGAGACACACGGCATTTCCAACAGTTAGCAGCCACGTAGAAGACAAGAGTTTCTCATTCTGTCATACACTCCAGGACATCTGATGTCCTACTCTGTCTAACTCTGATGTCATTACTTCTGCTAATGACTATGAAAAGATAGAAAAATAAATAACACAACTGAATGTTTTAAGGCACTCAACTTTGCATTTCATGACGCCATAGATTTAGATGTCTGCTTACAATGTTTTACAACAAAGCTTTTCCTTGGCCCTTTAATAATGGATCAGAAATTCTTAACCCAGGTCTCTTACAAACATTATAAACAGTAATGGTATGAGTGAAGATTTGTTCTGAGGGATTAACAAACTGCTCTTTAACTTTTCAGCAAAAGGTAGCATCTCACAATATGCAATTCAAAATTTCAGCACATAATAAAATATTTTCATTTCCTTCACAAGACCCTTATATCAATTTTTAATTCTCAGTGATTCACAAAATGCCAGGAATTGTCCTTTCCAGAAGCACTTATAATTTAAAGAGTTCAGCCTTTCAGAGCTAATATTTATTGAATCTTATCAGAGCCAGCAGCTCATATATTTCTTATCAAATGACAGTCTTCATTGTATAACATGAGGCTGATAGATTCAGCTGTTGAAAAGCATCCTAATTTGCTTGGCTTGGAAAACTGATAACATGGTAATCCTTCCTTCATGCTAGCTCTGTTAGGTTTAGCATTTGGATGAGAACAAAGTCACAGGAGCAAGAATCTCTGAGTACATATCACATTTCTTAGAATATCCAATTTGGACGGTGTTATCTGACTTGGTTTTCAATGGCTTGTTGCACAGCAAGTCTTGCAACTACTGCTCAAAGAACTCTCATGAAGGAGAACTAAAGTAAATAACAATCTTTCAAAATCCTGCATGTGATCCTTTCATGTCAGAAAAAGGTTAAATATTTTCCATGTGGGACACATGAGCAGCACTTTGATTTGTGTATAGTCACTTGGTTTCTGCCAGTCTTCAATCTTTTAGAAGCATTTGGATGGATAGATGATGGTATCATAGTGATCCAAGAAACCATGAAAACTTTTGGCTCTCGACACTGAGAATTTACTTCATGTTTTTACCAATATTTAGGGAAATTTAGTATCAATAATAATTCTTTTATATTCATTTTTGCTGTTTAAATAAGCTTACAGCATTTGGGTATTTCTTTCACATCTGTAATATGTAATAATCTGTATAATTTAAACTTAAGTAAGAAAAGAATGCTTTTCTTGTTATATGAGGAAGAAATACACTACGAATTTTAAAAGACCTTCAAAGAACATTATTATGAAGATATTTAAAGTCTGTGTTAAATGCCTGTGCCATAAAATATTGCTTGGCTTCTAAGAAGAAAATAATAAAATTTACAGTAATTCAGAAGATCAAATTCACCCCTGATCTGGACATATTACACATTGGAAAACACAGAGCCAAAAAGAGGGAAATGCTACAACCAGCAGATATTATGCAGACCTTGATGCATCCAAATATGTACTTTTTATAGATATGTACAGATGTATATTCTCTTCCAGATTTTTCAGTTTATCGAGATTTAAATGCAATATGCAGTTCTTTTTCTGCACGCTTTTAGTTAATGAAAAATAGTTGTACTACTATTCATAATGAATGATTATAAATAGTATTGTATACTATTCATAATGAATTCTATGATTGATAACGAATAACAATGAAGCCTTTTATGTCAGCTTACATTGATGGTTTTTGTGTCTAGTGAACAGACTTTTTTTCTGCTGTAATTCTGATGTATTAGTAGGATTAGATATAATTTTATTTTCAGGTCATAATTCAAAAAGATGTCCATGTAGTTAGATCAATTATATATAAGAATCTGGAATACATCTTATGTAATTATACATCTTTATTCGCAAACAGTAATAACATAAGAGCTAATAGCTTAATATCTTTTAATCTCATCTCTTATCAAAGACCCTTGATTTTAAGAATGACAAGGATACTATGGTTTTTCAGCAGGCAGTATTTCACTGCTGCATCAACACACAGCTAGGAACCCTCAAGTCGATGGAGCCAGCTGTACAAACCTGCAATACAGCACGACTGCACCTGATACCAGCTCATTCCTTTTTGTTCAATGCCATGCAGAAGGGATGTGTCTCCCACCAGCTCTCTGATCAGGCTATAACTTCTGCAAGGAAGGTGAATCATTAAATAGGGATTCCAGGATCAAAAACTGTCCAAAAGGCTCACAGCTGCCTTTGAATGTTAAGAATGAAAATGGAGTTAATGAGCTACAGTGCCACACACTTCAAAAAACAGAGATTTGAACTGAAGTCTTTACCAAGGCACATTAAAATCTTGTGATTAATTCCCAGATTATGAGATTGATTATGAGACTGGAAAAGACAAGCCCCAATTTAGAGATAGAAAAATGGCACATTTTACTCCTGTGTAAGGAAAATGAACTCCCATTGATTTTATAGGAATACCAGTTCCCAAACCTATGTTAATTATTAAGAGATAATAGTGGAGCACTAGTGAGTCCTTTTCTTCAAAACTCAAACTGATATTTTATTTCTAAAAGCATAGTTCTGCCCATCCATCCATGCAATGATCCCCTGAAGGATCAGGAAATCAGAAATAATAATTAGCAAGAAAATTAAAAGAAACAGCTTGCTAGGAAGAGACCTGTACATTGAAATATTCAATAATGTTTTGTAAATATTCAGGGGTTTTGTGGGACTGAGGCTGGTCCTATAACTGAAGAAAGTTAGCTGCTGAAATAGTGCAACCTGGAACACATCTTCCAGTGTGATGTCAACAAAAGAAAAGCCAGCTCATGTCCTCTGGTTTCCTTGGAGAATGTGTGAGAACAGTAGACAGATTTCACCCCCAAAACACAGTCCTCAGCTACTGTATATCATAAAATTAGATACATCCTTAGGTAACATGATAAGGTTTAACAATGATAGCGTGGGAAAAATATGAGTCCATGGTAAGTCAGTGATAATTATGAGAGTTTCCATCCTTGGAAAAAAACCATAATTCTAATATTTAGGGAGAGCATGACTACTTTTGGTTTGAGTTTTGTTATCACTAAAGGCTAATAGCCTGATTCATATGAAATAAAAAGTCCTTTATTATAAAACACTGCTTTCATAACCTGGAATTTTGAGGACATCAGAAAAAAATTAGATTTAAATCTTAAAACACGAGCAACAAAGGCATCTTTGTGGAGAGAGCAATGTGTCCAGAAAGTTATCAGATAGAAATGACTGGTAGCAGCAGGAAGACCTGGGTGTCTTATTATCTGAGTTCAGCAGAATGGATAAATCAATTGCTGCAGCCCTTTATAGTCAGTGTCACAGTTAAGCAAGAAATTAGTATGTGTCAGCTGTCCTTTAATGAAAAACATGCAGTATCAGAGGGAACTCTGCTTGCTACCTAGCTGAGGTCACATCTAGTACCAACATGAAAAACCACACCTTGCTGAATTCATTACATAGTATGGAATTGCTGCATATGGTTACTTTGGAAATGCTGAAGGAACCTGAAGAGGCTCCATGTAAATTAACACCTGCTCTGATGACTCCATCATGAAACCCGATGAATTATTCCATGATGAGAATATACCTGGGAATTGCATTCCAAGGTGTGCAGGGGGAATAAAATAAAGGTATGAAGGATCATTTGTACATGAGTTAGCGGAAAGACTTGTAAATTTTTGGAGCTCAATTTCATGATTCAATAATAAAATCTTATTTTTTTAAGCAAGGATAGTTTTCATACTGAAATTTAATCACTAAAGAGAACCTTTAAAATTTCCCTGTGCAAATGATGTGAATCTTCATTAATTCTATTCCTAATACTGAATGTATGATATTCTGGGAATTCTATCAGAATATCTATTCTGGTAGATATTCAGCACTCTGCACACAGTATAAGTAACCTTATCGGAAAAAAATGGATGAAATCCCAAAAAATCTGTATAAGTCAAAGCTTAGTGTGTACTTGCAATAATGCAAGTACTCTACACACTGTTAAGGGGAAATTAAATGAAGTGATAGCGTAGGTAAAGCTGCTTGATAGATAATAGATTATTGCAGCAAAATTGATATTAGAATCTGGCCAAATTCACAAAATCTGCAGTCTCAGATGAGAAAGCTATCCACAACCTGACACCTCTTTTTGCCTCTTTTTCCATAAAAGATTTCCTTTTGGACCAGAAAGTGCACATTCCTTATGATTTTTAAAAATATTTTTTGGCATTTTCTGGATTTTTTTACAATCCATTCAGCACAATCTTTTGAAAGCTTTGAGATTACCTAAAGGAGTCACTCAATCAGTCACTGTAGACAAGTCATAAAAACTGTCTATGAATTACTTATTCACACATTACTGTCACATCAGCTATTCAAAACTACACAGCCCACTTAAAACCCAGGGAGCTATGGTACCTCCCACCAGGTGACAAAGAAAATTACCCATCCATCTCCACTGATATGTGGCCACAAGTGAATTTTTCTCACTAATCTCCACGTTTTCAGAGTTAGGTAACAAGCAGAAAAAGCTTTGATTTAACTACACAGTGTCAGAATATGGTCTGTCCCTTGCTGCTGTTTTTAAGACACAGTTTGTTAATTAAAAAAAAAAAAAGAATAAATTGGAACTCAGCCTTTTCATTATCAAATTATCTAGTATTAATTACTAATGTTAAAAATCAATCTATTTTCCAGCAGATTATATGACAGCATAATTTGACAAATTACAAACATTTTTTGCTGTTTATTCAAAAAAATATCTTTTGGTATAAATGTCCATATAATATGTATTTTCAAAGAAATTATTATACCAATGTACAGTAAATATGCTTTAGTTATAGAATAACTTAACAATTTTCTATTACTGTCTTCTTTATACACACTTGTAAGGCTAATCTTCTATTCTTAAGGGAATTTCAGGAGGCACTGCAAGAATTTCCATATTACAAAAGACAAATCTAGCTCCAATTCATAGCACAGAATTCTTTAGAATATTAAGAGTGAGATATTGAGTTCGATACAATACAGTACAATACAGTATACTATTAAGAGTTCTTTATAATGAAGAGTGAGAAAGCTTTTAAAAGCATGCAATATTTTACTTCTGTGCTTAAAATATTCATTCCAAAATTGGTAAAATAACCCTTTGCAGCTCTGAATTCATAAAAACAAGAAAAGGCTTTCTTCAGGCTCATGTCATACTTAACCATCACAGGAACTTTGAGCACTGCCTTCTAAATCAAGACTTGTATTCTTGCCTTTGATGGGTATTTATTCCAGTTCCTCAAAAACAGCTCAGCTTCCAGATTTACAAGCCTGAGAAATAATGAAAGCTGCAAACATTTAGGGCAGGAATAAAACATAGATCAAGTTCAAACACAATAGTCAGCTCAACATAAAGGAGCCCTATCAGCTTCAAATAAAGCTGATATGGCCCTATCAGTCACATGAACTTTCAGCATAAATTTGATCACAGCTCACAATGATTCAGATGATTAAATCAGATTATTTTCCCCTGGTTTATAATACCTCAGCTGTGCTATGGATGTCTTCTTCATTTCAAAAGTCATGATCTGTTCCATCAGCATGGGGAGACTGCTGTCACTACATATTATTTTGGCTGTGATATATCTTACTGACAACATCACCTCTTTTTGACTTACACTGACAGGACCTAAAATATATAAGTGGAATATTCTCCAAGGCATATAATCAATTGCATCTGCTGCATTTCTGGTATTTCCTTTGCCCTATTTATACCATTACCATCTCTGCTGAAGCTGTATTGTTATTATAAATGTTTCCAGGAACATGTGTTGGCATCAGCTCACAGCACTGTTTCTATAACACTAACAATTTAAAACCTCAAAGGAATCTCAGAAGTGTTACTATTTTATTGTTCTAATACTCACGTTATTGTGGTAAATAAGGTGATGAAACATAAACACCAAAGTCCTTTGTAGCATATTGTTGGCTAGTGCAATACAAGGTAATAAAAACATGCCATTTTCAAGAATAATTTAAAAACTCTTATTATCTTGGAAATATGGTAATTAGACATTTTTTACAAGAGCAAAATAAACAGTGCACAAATACTAAAATCAGCTAACTTCACGGAAAATGCTGGTGTAAAAATCAATATCCTCAAAAACTATTTGGGATAATATAACTAACAACAAATGAAAAAAAATGTTTTATTTTTGAGAAAATGTGTGTACGTGCATTAAGTTAATTGTCTATTTTCTGACATAAGTATTTACATGCTGTTAAATAGCACAGTCGAAAATGAAAGGATTATGTTAAAGATGGAGGGTAGAAAATGAGCTACAAAAATCTGATAAACTACAGGGATCTGAACAGTGGAGAGGAAAATCTATAATAATTTAAATAATTTAAATTACACAGCATGATCTGACAGAGTTTTGATAAATGTATCAGTCTGAGTATTCTAAAATACAATATTTTTTGTTAAGGTGCTTATCTTAGACACATAATGATTTATGAAGAATATCTGATATAAATACCATCAAACTGTTTAGCTATGGTATAGACTTGTAATTGTTCCTAACACTTATAAACAAATAAAAACCCATTAACATCTAATGTGTTCAGGTGAAGAAAGAGAACAGTCAGTGCAAGTATTTTCTTTTTTGCAGAATCAAGCGGAAATGTTATTTCAAGGTGAAATTCTAAAAGAAAATTATCACATTTTATAAAGGCATCTAATGAGGAGCTTGTTGAAGTTTATCATTGGAAGTGGTATCAGGAGCAGCGAAAGCTAATGAAGAACAAAAAGAATTATTGGAGATATCTGTGAGCTGCCTACAACTCTAGTACCAAACATGCCATAAACTCAGCTCTAAACTCCATATGTATGTGGACTGCAAGGTTCAACACATTAAACCTGTGTTGCTGAACAGTGTACATAATTTGTATTTCTCACGAATCGCCTCATCTACCAAGATGACTGAGGATTTCTTTAGACTAAAAATAAGCCTGTATTAAACTTAATTCAAATTAAATTCCAGAAATTATTTAAATATCCCTTAATTGATAGTTTAGCTTTTCTTTAAGAAAGTAAACAATACAAAAAATCCTGTATGTGCTATCACTGTATTTTAAAAAGCGGAGATGTCAGTATTTTCAAGTTAGAAGTACATATTTCTAGAGTAAAAAAGGACATTAAGTAAATTTTGGATTATGTGTCTAAATCTGGTCCCTTTTCTTGAACTCTTTTCGAGATTATGTCAAATATGTAAAAAATGTAATTTTGGTCTATTTTAAAACTCATTTCCATGTAAGAATGAAGGAATAGGGTGGACTGTCATGCATCAATAATCATTCTGAAGTCTGAAGTGCTGATGCCTGATCTACCCTATAAAGAAAATTAACATCAAAATATAATGGCTCCATGGACAGAGGAATTTATCTTAATCCATTAAGGATTTTTGTGTCATTTAATTCCTTAATGACAAAACATAACTCCCTGACCGAATCATTTAACACTTCTCAATACTGAAGTTTAAAATGCCACTGTAGAGGATGCCGCTGTATTTAATAATGCTTATAAATAACAAAAGATTGCTTTATATGTTCATTTTTGGGAAAACAATAAAACAGTCTCATTAAATCATTTAAACCATACTTTTGAATTATTCGTATAAAAAGTATATGGCATTTATACACAAGTGCTTAAGGTTTTTCCCATTGCAGGTTTTAATGGTGCAAAATTCCAGCTATTAAAAATTCAAATTAGTATAGTCTAGGTACATATATCAGGTAAATATTCTCTTACATACATTTTCTTTAACTCCTGGAAGAATACAGTAACTTTCAAGAGGTGTCCCCAGAGATGGTGTCTGCCATTCACTTTCCAGGGCTGTGTGAAAACCAAGCTCTCCAGATTTCAGACAAATGAAATACTGATATTCAAAAACCTCCTCTAAGAAAATAAATGGAGTCAAGGATGAATCAATTATAAATGCATTATAGGATCCACTAAATAAAATCCCTGTGAGTAAATCATAGAATTGTAGAATCACAGAATATCCTGAGTTGGAAGGGACCCAGAAGAGTCATCAAAGTTCGACTCCTGAAAAAACCCAACCATCCTTTGTAGAGCTATGCAGTGCTAGGCCAGCAACTCACCCACAGTGACAGCCACCAAAGGATGAAGTATCCACTGAATCAAGCTTCTTGCATTTTTCCTGTGTTTCCTTTCCTCATTGCTCTGAGGTCACAAAAACAGATATTGACTATAAAATCATATTTCAAATAGGGAACTTTAAATTATTTGTCTATAATTTTCTCTTTCACAGTATCAACGCAGATTTCCTTTCAAATTGAGCAAACATTAAGTTAAAATTCTTAGAGTGGATTTGCTAGCAGTCATGCACATTTTTGTACCTTGATTGACAGGCCTATACTTAAAACAATTAACTAAATATTATGTTTTAAAATGGTTATTAAACCTTCCATAAAACTTTTCTAGTGTTCTGCAGGGTTTTTTTACATTATTAATTTTAAAAAAATTATTTCTTGCAGTTTCTGCAAAAAGTAGAATAGAATATAAATTACATACTTCAGTTAATAACAAAAAGAGTATTAAGACTGGCAGTCAGACATCCATTATATATTATAGCTATAGTATTTGTGATACTTGGTTGGTGCACAATTGCTCCAGGAGACTTAACTTCTGATCTAGAGCAGAGAAATGGCCAGCAGCACCTTGTTTTGATGACAAAAATGCAGAGTTTCTCTGAAAGAACAAGTGTGAGACAAGTTTCACACAGCTTTATCAGTCACTTGAAGACAGTTATATACAGTCTTAAATGAGAAATTGCAACATTTCTTCTACATATCAAATCTTTAGTGGTGTGAACTGTAAACCTAAAAGGAATGTCCAGTGTTCTGAATTTTTCTATATATATTTTATACATATATATATATATACACACATATACATATATATCATCTATATATATATATACACACACATACATATACACATATATATACATTTGTATATATATACACATATTATATATATATGAGCCCATAGGTAGGACTCAGCATCTTATTAGAGGAGATTTTAGGAACAGCCATCACAGCATGTTCTGGATTGCTCTACCTAAGGCTGCTGTTGAGCATCGAAGTAGGCTTTTGGCCTTACCTTATCTTCATGTAAGACATGCTAAGACATCTTAGTACACAGAAAAGATTTTAAACACTTGAAAAAGGATTTATGCCACTTAATGTCTTATGAACATACAAACTGCTGCAATCTGTTGTGTAAAAGAGATCTCTGGAGCAATGCTAGTTCAGATGTAGATGTATTATAACGACAAATCTGATTATAGAATGGAATTTTGTTTTCAAAATACAGTTTAACTTCACAGGTTTTCTGCCAGCTTATTTCTTCTTGAATATTTAAATTTCCAAAACCAGTTCTTCCAGAAACATAGGGCTTCCAGATAGAACATTAAATTATAAGTAAATATATTTTAAATCAAAACCAAAGATATTTAATTGAACTTGTTAAAGGCTGCTGAGCCTAGAGAGAGATGTAAAGAATAAGACAGAAAGTCAGCTCACAGGGCAGATTCTTCTTCTAATCTTGCAGGATATTAATCATGTCCCTTGCAATGAGAAAGTTCTATTAGCTATTGCATTTACAATGATGTGCAAAAACATTGAAAAGAGGTCATTTCAACAACTATATTACATTCAAAGTTTTTAATGGAACAATTGGATTCAATACAGCATGACATAAAGCACATTTGCTATGCATACATAGGTATATAAAAGCTCGGTATTTGGGTGACTGGATATCCATTTGGACATGTATTTGGGCAGACGGGTTGTGTGTTTCTTTTCATTCATAAAGTGACTGTGTCCCTCCTACAGCTCTAATAATTGAGCAGTACTCTCACAGTGAAAAGATTTTTATACACTGGAAACATCATACGCTGTGAAAGAACCAAGATAAATAACCAGTCAAGATCACTTACGTCTCAGCTCGCCAAATTTACCGCAACTGAAACATTCCTGGATGGTATCTAAACTGCTACATTTACCTTGCAGCCAAAAGTACACCCTAAATTAGAGCCCAGACACCCCATATTTTAAGTACTTCATTAAATGCTTGGATTCTATGTCCATAACAAAGCCAAACACCATTATTATTAGCCACTTAAGGCAATTGGGCTATATTATAATCTGTGTTAGCCGCCTAAATGATGTGAAGGTTTCAGTTTCATTCAGGAGACTGCAGCAGCCTTCTGCTCCTCGCTGTGCACAGGATTCAGAAGGATCCTGACTTTGGACATCACACAGCAAACCAGTTTTACTAGCAATTACTAACCAGTAATTTTTCCCACTGAAAAGTACTGAAAACAAAGGTGCAAGTGCAGCAAGACAACACTCTCTGCACTCTTGCAACATTTGCAGACATATACATTTGAGTTTCATGTCGCTGACAGCCCATTAGAGAAAGCTTTATGTGGAAATTTTATGTCTCCTTTCCCTTCCCAATACTGTACACTATTCAAATATCACAAAGTTTTTGGCAAAGTAATCTGGTAGGAAGGGATACTGTACTCCTGATGTTTTGTTTGAGTACATTACCCAGTCATTCTCTGCAATGCCGTTTCTCTCTTTTCCATAGATACAGTGACAAATTCAATGATCTGTCAGGCCCTGAACTGTGGCTCCTGCTCAAATGGTAAAAAATATTGTGTGCTTTTCTCACTGAGAATAATCACTAAAACAAAGCAAAGCAATCTCATTCAATTTATGTTTTTCAGTGACTTTGATATTTTTTACAATATACGTCTTGTATATATTGGACTTTTTATTTCTGGGTTTTTTTTTTTTTTTTTGTTTTGTTTTGTTTTTGCTAGGCTGTTGAGTAAGAGACTCTTTGAATGAGAAACTTACAATGACAGCTCAAATTAAGTTTTCCAGTTATGAATTTAACCAGACAACTATTGGACACTATAACTAGTAAATACCAACTGATTGTTAAAAACAAATTCAGACATGATTAGCTGTGTAATATATACATACATATTGTATTACTGTAAAAGCTCTGTTTTATTAGGTTTTACTAACCAAGTGCTATTTCAAGTGCTTATAAAATCTAACTACGCTATTAAATCTGGTTCTTTAGACTGAATGTGATGGATTATGTATTATTCAGTTACTATTTGTGACTGCTGTATGTTGACCTGGATGTTGAGATCGTTAGCATATGGCTATGTTTTGCTACTGGCAGAGTTGGATGGTCAGGGTCTTCCTGGCTGTGCATCAGTGAAGTCACGCTGCACTAAAAACCAGTAAGAGAAATACACAGTGCACAACAGTCCTGTAAGTCCTCATCATACAGCAAAGGCAGTCTTTAATCTTCTGTAAAGAAGAAATCAATGCCTGAAGCTGACTGATAGCCCCATCTTCAAGGTGAAAAATTTTAAGTTTTGACTCATGGATTCAGAGGTTGGAAGGGACCTCTGAAGACTGTTCAGTTCAACCACTCTGCTCAAACAAGAGGCAGCATATAACATCTTTTAACACCAGCTATATTAAGGAACTTTAACATGGAAGGCTGCTTCTTTGAATGAGACAACCAAAAAAATGAAAGGATACCCTGCCATTAAAAAGTCTTGCCAAAAGAGACAATTAAAAGATGCTTTTTAGATATTTTGTGCCTGACACAATCTATTACATTCTGATAAAAAAATATGGCACTGTTGTCCTTGCATATCCTGTTTGAACTTCAAAACCCATCATTTTCTTAAAGAAGAGTACCAAATTTCTATTTAAAAGGGCTCTTGCACATGATTGTATTATTACAGCTATGAGATTTACTCTGCCTCAACTGAACACAACAGGCTCAGGGAAAGAGGTTTCAGCTAAAACGTTATAGTTCAAGCTGGAGTACGTGCACCTTTAGCAAGAAATGCCCAGTTGATCAGTAGCATGTTCACATGCAGTTTTGGTTTATGTCTGAGCCATAACAGAGAGACCAAGGAAATCCACCACCCACTGCCATTGGAAGTAGTGTCTAATGAATGTGAATTTGTACTAAGTTACTACCCCATGCAAAGTATTCCACATTGCCAAAATGAGTCGAGTTTCTAGTTCCTTTTTTTTTCTTTTTTTTTTTTTTTTTCAGTAGAAAGTGTTCATTCTTGGTTTATAGAACTAAATCATCACTAAAATCATGATGACTTGGGACCATCCATACAAACGCTTTTACACAGTTATAAGTGTCCCTAGGGAAAATGTCTGCATAACTACTTGCTAGATTTAAGCTTTGAGTGTGAGGAAAATGCATGAACAATAACTGAATCTCACACATTTCCATTTTTAGTCTGGAGCTCCCCATCTCAGTCTGTTCAGAGGAGTTTCAGATTTTATTGCCATGGTAGTAAAAACAGTGACCCAATAGTAAGTCCCCATCCAGCCAGTGAAAATTCCAAAACCTAAAAGGCTGATCCAGTAAGATATTTAAACCCATGTGATTCCTTAGTAGAGAAGTAGTCCCATTGAAGTAAACTAGAACTATTTCTTTCCTTGAAATAACGCCTTCTCTTAGGTCCCAGTATTCTGCCAAACTGAGACCTAAGAGAAAGTGTCTCATAGAAAAGAAAACAGCTATAATTCCTATTTTCTGTTGGGGACTATCAGTTTCTTTCCCTAAGTTTTTACATCTGGGCTCAGACTTGCTTGCTTAAGTAATTCAACTGGCATTAGGAACACATAGACTTTTTTTTTTTTTAAGAAAGGCTAAGTTGAAAAACAAAAAACTTACAATGAAAATAAAACAGCACAGCTGAAGACCAAAAAGAAAATTTTCCAAACAATTCTGAGGCAACTCTCCAAATTATTTGTGTTCCAGTAATCCCCTATGTGCAACAGATCATTTCAGCATAGTTAAGACTATTCAGAGAGCCAGTGAACTCCAATTGTTCCTAATAAATTAAAATCAAATTATTTACTGAACTTTTCTGGGGAAGCTTTCCCTGATGATGCAGTGCATTCCCTGAATACACCTTCAGTATACATTTTCATTCAGAGAAGATGAGCTATTTTGTGTGATCAGATGGCATCCTTGTTCAAACCTTGCTCTGTAATGCTAGATATCTTAGGCAAATTTAAACACTAACAACATATTTCTAGTCGTTTCTGAGCTCTTTAACCAGTAAAAACAAGCCACCATATAGAGATGAATACTGCTTGTAACTTAATATACGGCAGAAATTTATTTTTTCATTCTTGCTAATGTGTTATGCTGTTAGGTGACATTGGACTTCACTTTGCCTTCTGCCCTGTTTATAGCCTTCTGACAATACAATAATGAATTATTGCTGGGTGTCTAATTAGTGCCAGCTTTTGCAGAGGGAGTTTTATGACTCATCGAGACCATAAAATCATTGTTATTAGAAGACTCACCCTATATTGTTTTGTCAGAAAATTCTGATTTACATGTCACCTACTGAAATTTATTGAATTCAATCTGCTTCTAGTTTTAGCACAAACAGGGAATTGCATCTTGTTTTCACATCCTGCCCCTCTAATCACAATCTTCCAAGACAATAAATATCCATTACACCTTGCACACAACCTATCATAAATAAAATAAAACCAAATAAGTGTGTTTCTGATACCACAACAAGTTTGTAACAAATGGATTCTGAAGACCCTTATTCCTGGGAAAGTATCTATATATAATTTGATGGGGTCCACAGTAGCTATAATGTGATTAGAGAACTCATAATGTTAGTGTTGACCATGAATTTGGAATACATTCTTTTTTACTCAAAGTGCTTGTTTTAGTACAGTTAGATTATAATTTTAAAATATCTGCTACTGTATTGTAAATGACTGCAATTTATAAACTACATATTACAAATATCTTAATTTTTTTTAAAATTTGTTTTATTTGATCAATTGTTTCAAGTTGTTGATAACAAGAACCTAAAGGAGCCACCCATTATATTAAATATACATTATTTTTCTTGAAGTAAATCACACAACACAGTCCTCTTAAGCTTCCCCTTAAAATAATATAGGCATTTTTGGCTCCCAGTGTTGCAAAGTAGACTGGTCCAAACCTCACTCATCTAATGGTTAAAAACCTTTACAGTAATTTCCACCCTAGACCTATACATGATCACTTTGCTTACCTATGTTCACATGCCAAGTACTAGTTTTTAGCTAAAATAGTAGTTTTATTCCCTAGTGTTAAACTTCATGAGCTTTTTAGAGTGAAAAAATATTTTCCAGCCTTTCATTTCACTACCATAATTAAGATAATCCGTTCTAGCCTCCTCTCATAAGATTAGCTCTCCAAACTGTAATCAGCCTTTTCCTATATTCACAAGAATCTGAACAACTTCTAGACCATGGGGGAGCAGAACTGGATCCATGCTCCTCTGAACTGAATCCAGTATCTTGCAGTACTTTCTCTAGTGGAAATGCCTCTCCTTGTGTTATCTGATATCTCTATTTTCAGAGCTGAATCATGCTGATAGCTCACAGCAAATATTCCATAAATTAAAACATGCATATTCCTCTCATGCATGACCATGCACACTATTTTATGGAATGTTATATCGTTTAAATTATCATTTATTAGTTTATCCAGTTCTTCTTTATGAAATTGCATCTGATTATATCTTTTATTTCTATTTCATTGTCATTTTTCTACTTTTTGTGAAATGTTGAATCCATTCAGTTCCTGAGACTCACCTTTGCAAAGATTTCCATAGCAGTATATGCATACAGGCACCTTATTTTTCAATGCATTCCCGCCCACTGTCTTGTTCGTCCTCTTCTGTACACTTCTTCTGAAGTCCAGTTTAACTAAAAGGTCTTCAAGTGAAATCATTACTGTAAAATACGTGACAATTCCTTTGCTTACAAAATTAATTACCAAAAAAGGTACTAGTTTTGTCAAATATAATCAACATTTGGTAAACAATCTTTCCATCTCCTCGAGTGTCTTGATTTGTTGTCTTCATATTATCTGAGAATAATTTATTTAAACTAAGCTGCATTCATCTATTCTTCTGAATTACTTCTTCCTTTCAACCAACAAAAAACCAATGCTAATAAAGATATAAACACTGCTGTTGAGATGAAAGAAAAAGACAGTCTGTTAATCTAATAGAATCTGTTACATACATGTACAGTTCCAACACTTCCCAAATATTTCATACTGCCCAGCCTGATCTCTAAGTCTGGATTTATTCCCAAAATATAATGCAAGTTTTATCCACTGCTACAATGCCTATGCCCTCACCTTTATCTAAAAGGAAAAAAGTAATAAAAAGAAAACAGTTAATTAGATAAATAATAGAAAATTATTTAATTTGGGTTTTTTATCCTGACCACTAAACTCCTTAAGAGCTGATTAATAAAAATGTTTCTTGGTGCTGATTATGACCACTTGTATGCTGGTACAGAGCAAGCATTTATTAATACTGGATCAGTATTAGTAAACAAGAATCAACTGGTAGCTATTTCTCATTGTGCTAAAGCATTAAAATGGGAAAAGTTTCCTATGCAAGTACAAATATATCAGGTAATTTTCAGATCAAATTAACTGAAATTAAAAATTTTAAAAAAATAATTTAAAAATTTTAAAAAAAGAAGGTTTTTTGGAGGCAGTCAAACTCAGTTTTTACCTTGAAGTAACTGAAAGGTGAGCCCATTTAAGCCATGTTCTCAGCTTTAAAGTTAATTCCTTCCATGAGAAAACCTCACACTGATTTTGGTATAAATTAAAAAAAAAAAAAAAAAAGAAAAAAAAAAAAAAAAAAAGAGAGAGAGAAAATTAGCCTGAAGCTTTGTGTATTCTTTGCCTAATACAAAAGAAGAGGAAGAAAGAACAGATGAGGAAAGAAATGTTCCCTGAAAATTTTTAAGTCACATAATGTTAGACATTTTGGTTAATATGGCCAAATGACTAATATGTATAATTTAAATTGTTGAAAAAATATTTCAGAGGAATATTTGGCAACTGTTATTTAACAGTTTACTTAAACTTCCTTCTTTCTTAATGATTAATTTAACCTGTAAGCTTTTTTACAATACTGCTCATGAATGATGTGGAAAACAGACTGGTTTATAGTTTGAAAAGTATGGATGGAACAGTAGCTAGTGAGCTATAGGAAATTGAAATTTTTTTTCAGTAAATGTAAATACATCAAAACTAGGAAATAGAGGGCATTTAACTTCCACTTTGTTAGTCATCTTTAGAACTATTTTGTTATTTTTATTTGTTTAAAGAAAATAATATATGAATATAATTTAAATTACTTTTAATAACATGTACTAACATTTTTTAAATTATCTGGCAAAAAACAATATAAAAGATACCTTGTGGCAACATTTCTGTTTTGCTTAGGGTAAAAAAAATGCCTCTAAAACTTCCCCTCTGGTAATATCACCTGCTAATTAACCACAAAAATTCCAGCAGTATGTCTGATGATGTAACATGGTTTAAATCCATGTGCTTTCAAAGGCCTGTTAAAATTTGAACGTTTTAAAATAAACATCTTAAAGCCACATCCTAAGTTTAGGGATTGAATTTGCCTTCCAGGGACTTTGTTTCCTTCTGTTTTACCCGTTTTGGGAGAGAAGGCCTGTCGCTGGTCCCAGTAAGTTCTCTGGACCTGGAGCCCTGCTGGTTGTGGTCCCTGGAAGTGATTTCTGTCTCTGTCTCGCTCAGCCTCTCTGCCCACCTGCCCCCCTCTGCCTTTCTCCTTCTCCAGCTAACGCCTCTCCTAATATGCATTAATTCACTCTCTGTGCACCATATTCATGAGCAAGCTGGATACATATTAATGACCAGTTCTGACTCTAAACACCCTACCAGAACAAAAAATCTAATAAAATGATACTTAAATGGGTTTTTTTCGAGAGTGGTATTTTATATTAAAGCACCAGGAAGGCAATAAGATTCACCAGCTACTTGAGACTGCAAAGCCATGCTATGAAGCCAGATTGAAAGTCAAAAGTTACTTCTTTGTTCAAGGGCACCTCACATATAATCCTATCTAAATTCAAAAGGCAACAAAACAACTCAATCATCAAAACTTGAGTGAAAAGCTATGCAGTATAGATCTCACTGCTCTTGAAAATTAACATTTTGGATGGGGGAGGGTCAGTATTATTTTCTAATACTGCTTCCCAAGTCTCTTTTCCAGTGCAACATTTCCTTTGAAGCTTTCCTACATAGCTTTCAAGCAATGAGGTATGTGCTTTTGAAAGATGCCAGTGGCCTGGTTGGAAAAGACAGAGTGGGAGAGGCTGATGAAATCAATGCATTCTGTTTACAGAAATTTTGCCTCAGTGATCAATAACCATGTGGAACAGAAAGATGGTTTTATTCTCCCTTTGACATGGTGCCAGCTCCATTGCCTAAGGACTTTTTTCACTGTCAAACGTGTTTTGTTCTGGTATCTATAGCCAGTTTAACAGCAACATAATGTTTTATACTCAGAGGTGCCAGCTATGCTTTCACGTTTGATTTGCATTTATTCCATAAAATGTCAGTATTCTAATGTGCTCTAGCACCTGGCTTTAAATCACTGGCAGTAACATAAACTTGCTGAATAACAAGCTCAGACTCAAAGAGGAGATATCAGAATGTGGTTTTAATGCTGAGCTTCATCTTCTAGAACTCAATCTTCACAACACAATCTCAAATATTGTGCCAAAGGCAATTATTATTCTGAAACTAATTAGTAAATACAGGTACTTGTGGAAGCTTGACATGAAATAGGCAATACTGCTAAAAAGTACACATACCTTCTCTTCTCCACTGAGATTTTAAAAAGCTGTAAATATGGATGGGGCATGGCATACAAAAAAGCCCACACGTATCTGGTTGTCACGCTGACATTCACTAACCTTTATGTCAGGAAAATCTGGTTTGGATTTAAGATTTTTAAATTATTAATCTGTGTTTATTTCCATTTTGTAAAAGTATTTTTTCTTTCAGATTTTCATAAGTTTCTGGACTCATGACTAAATGTTATCTTCTTACCCTGATCAACAATTTGCATACTGACAGCTGAGCTGACACAGCTGACCTGCCCTGGCTGGTAGAGAAAATCCATTAGGTCAGTGATGAGTGTGCTAAATGTATGATAGTGGTCAGGGAGACCTTCCACTGAAGGAATGAATGGAGCTGAATTAGAGCCATTCAGTAGCTCTAATTCAGTTCCATTTAGCCAGAATGTCCCTACCTTTAAAATATATCTCTGCTGCAGACTACCAGACGTAGAGGTGTAGGTATGGTAGTGTTAAGTTCATGAAGAAAAAGCTAAGTAGGTGTGACTGTTTATGAAAAGGAATAATTCTAGGGAAACAGTAGGTTGTTTCACTGAAATGGAAATATAGATGAAATGTGAATTTCATGACTTAGATTTAACAGGAAGCCCTGGGTTGTTTTTCAGTTTTGGTTCGTTAGGACAAAAGTCTTGGAACCTGATCTACTGATGTTTTTGCTAGGAAAACAGAGCTTTAAAAACTCTGTCAGAAGTGGTAATTATGTTTATACAGACATGTATTTAACTAAATGAGCTCAAATTTTTCCTTCATGTGGGATCAGGTAACAAACAGCCCATTTATCATTGTCCAGATCCTAAAATTAAGTCCTTATTTCTTTTTATGTTTCTTTCCCCATTGCAAACTAATGGCATGTTTTTCTTAAATACAGACTATATAATATATATAAAATTTTAAAAGAATAAATAATTAAAAAGCAAGCATTTTGCAACATAGTTGTTTCTACTTGGAAGCCAATAGTGTGAAGCTGTGTCATTTCCAATTACTGTAACTTACTACCTGGACAAAATGGACTTTGGAAGATAGGAACCAGAATTTATAAGTGTTTTTACCAACTTCATGGGTCAGCATTGGGTCAGCAGGCCAGAGAGAATTATTATTTACACAAACTTTAATTTAGACCCCGGTGTTAAAGCAATGTTCTAGGGATGAACTCTAGTCAGACCATAGCTCACCAGTTAGAAGAAAGAGATTAATTCCTAGTCCAGAACCAGCAGAAGACTGAACTGCTGTGAAAATGGCCATATCCTGTGACTTTTTTGGTCCTTTTTTCAATTTCTTTATACAGGGTCTTACACTTTTTTGGTCAAAAAGCCTAGAAGACACACACCCCAAGTTTAAATTTTAGTTACTTAAAAACATCAAGCTTCTGGAAAAGAGATATGGTTATCAAATCAATTAAAATTTTATAAGATTTTAAAATATTAATGTATGTGAAGATTTGGAGAGGGGAAAAACCATGGATGTTGCAATCTCAGGCTGTGGGAGATTTTTTCTTTTAGACAAGTACAAATCTCTTACTAATATTTTTGCAACATCGTCACTCATAGAAGGGTTTCTTCTTTCAGTATGACTCTGAAGAAATATTAGCAAACTTAAAGTGGAATTTCTTTTGAAATTTGCCTGAGCTTCACAAAAAAAAGGCAGTGAGATGCAAGGAAAGAAGCTGCTTTATGGCTTTGTTTTTTTCCTCATGGAACACAACAGAAGGAAATGTCAGGGCCTTCAGAAGGAAACAGCTGATAGGCAGGTGCTAAAATAATCCAATGAAATTGAATTTCACTTGGGCAATTATAGTGTTGACAGTGCATGTACGTGTGTGCATGTATGGGTTTTCATAAATTGCTTGGCACGCTTAGTGATTAGAAAAAGGCACCCAAAGTTAATACAAGATATAGTACAAAAGAACACAAAAACTGATAAAACTACTTAGCAGCAATGCAGCATATTTTTCTTTAAAAACCATGTTAGTTCACCAGTTGAATAAAATTACATTGCAGAATGTTACACCTGGTCTATTTTCATTTTTATTCTGTTGACCAGGCAATGTTAATTTTGTGCTTAATAAAAACAACAACATGTTTTCCAGGAAATAAAGTTTTGGTTGTTTTTTGTTTTGTTTTTTTTTTTTTTTTTTTAATTAATTGTTACAGAAAATAATCCCTGGGAGCCACAGAAGCTTAATTTCTGCTTAAAATGCTTTAGGGCCTGAAAATGTTCTAGAAATCTTTAGGGACTTAAGAGCGTCTACTCACATTTTCTCAATGCCACTACAATTCTTGGGTTTGGTTTCTCAAATATTGGAAAATCATTTTCATGCACTGAGACTAGACAAGAGAAAGGCGATTTTTTTTTTTTTCAAATGTGCACACAAGTAGATATTTGAGGGTCCTGCAGTTTTACTTTGATATTTTCTCTAAGGTCCACAGAGAAATAGGGAAAGATCTATGCTGAATATACTGAAACTTTTTGCAAAGGTGTCCTGGCAATAAGCTTTAAACTATTTTGCTATTATTTTTGAAGGAGGTGATTTCATAGAAGCATTCTAGCTGGTATAGGCTATCTGTTCAAAGTTTCTCATTATGCAACTGAGTTACAGAGGGGATTTCAAGGTCATTGAACCCATCCATCTAGTATTTCTCTCTCTACTGATATAACAGTTTTAGTCAGCATGATCGCTTTTTTACTTACCTTGGAAAATTGTTGGGGCTTTCTTACTACAATTATAGATATGTAATATTAAATTTTACATTAAAGTAATATTAGAATTGCATATTGAAGTAGGAAAAAAAATGCTTTAAATATGAAGGAAGTGAGAGTCAAAGGTCTCAAACTATACATAAAGAAAGGAAATTACTAGAAAATCTTGTCCAGCACACCAGGATAGAAAGATGTGACCACTCGGATGAAAATAGGTCAAGTTTACAGGTATAATTTTACGCTAGATATTTATTAACCTTTATATTTTACATTTTTCAGAACTGGTTTTCAATTTTTTTTCCTTAAACTAATTTTCTAGGTTGAGAATTTTGTTTTCTTTTCTTTTCTTTTGCTGCTGCACATTACCTTGCATGACTGCTTGGATTTAATTTGTGCAGCACAGGAATAACTCTTATCTTATTCTCTCTCTCGTTAACTGTAGAACTACTCACACAGGGGTGAAGGTGGGTGCCATTTCCTGAACAACAGAATGAGGTGGACTGGGCCCAAAAACATTCTTCAGCATTTAGACATCAATTTGGCAAGATATGAAAATACGGAAGATGGAACACATCAGTTGCTAACAGCCAATCTACACATCCATGAGAATCTACAGCTGGCGTAATTTAGATAAGCATAGGGCAATTAGCAGAGCTGGAATTTACATAGAACAATGGAGCTATCCCTCTTCCTCTTGAAAATATCATCAGGAGATGACAAGTAATGACAAGTAATTAACATCTTGATTAAACACTTCCGTGAAAATATTCAACTCCAACATCACGGACAATTATGCAGAAACATTAATTTAATTAATATTGGAAAATAGGGAAGAATATAATCCATTAAAAACCACCATCACTTGTTTTAGACTCTCAAAATATCATATTTTATCTAGGTATATTTTGTAAAACTGATGTTCAGGGAGTAGATTCTGAAATGTCCTCTTTTTTTTATATGCCTGCAGATAATAGAAGCCTTTTGTTGAAGGATAATTTATGGTTTATATCCTAACACTCATATTTAAAGGGGACAAAAAACATTTTACAAGTCCACATAAAATAAAAAGTATCTGATATACAACCCTCAATTCTGAGTAGGAACACTATCCTGTTACTTCCTTAAGCAATAAACTACCTTTTCAGTTGATTCACATCATTCAAATCGAATAGTTTCTAAAACAATTTATACCTTTCAAAGAAAAAAAGTCATTTTAGACCTGCCTGATCACAGGAACACATCCTGTCAACTGCTCTGCAACAAGATCCAGTGGATAAATGGTGTGTAAAGAATACTAATCAGGTTTCTGTATAAACAAAGTGCTTCCTACACTTCAGTTTCTAGAAGCTTATTGTCCAAAGGTTTCACTAAAACAATAACTGCCTCTTTAAAAGTCCTTCTGCCTGGGGTAAAAGATAAGTTTGCAACTTTCATGATGTGTTTTTGTAAGTACCAACTCTCTTGCTGCTATCAAGCAATTGCTCAATTTGTGCAACTTCAGTGATTTCACAGTCAGGTTATTTGAGTTTCTGCACTTCTAACACTTTAGTAGGGGAGGTACTGTGTGTGCATGTGGGTGGTTGTGGGGAAGGAGAATCACTTCTGTGGTCAATGTGTTGGTATTTCAAATATTAAGGTAGAGTGCAATAAAAATGTTAGAAGCAAGTGCTGCACACTTTTCTCTTGCTCATCTCATTTCTCTAAAGCACAGAACAAAGGATGCTGAACACACTGATAGCACAGAGCATTCACTGAATTGTTGAATACCTAATACCAAACCAGCACCAGTAAATGCAGTAAATTCCTCTGAGACAGCACTTTGAGGTGGCACTTCAGCAGCAGGACGTCCAGTGTGTCCACTCTAAATTCTGAGCTATCCATGTCCAAGAAACATGAAGTCTAAGGCATCCAAATTACAGGTCAAAGTAGACCTGTGAAGTTTCAATTGTTTAAATAATGACCTAGAGAAACAGGCAGATGTTAAAAGGTGTTTGGTTTGCATTTCAACTGATTACTTTTTAAGCTATAAATTACAGTCCGCAAGAGGAAAAACAGAACAGTGTGAGGATGCTGTGTTTCAGAGAGCAGAGAGAGGAATGTGAAGAGGCAAACAGTACCAAATTCTCTGTCCACACAAACTAAATTCTGTATGGATTCCTGGTCAGGGAAAGATAAACCAGAAGGCCTTCAAATCTCACAACCCTCCTGCAAGACCTGTTAAACCTCAACTTTCTCCATCTCCATAAACTTAAAATTTAATTACAGGTTTTTATCTTCTTGCTAATTCTTTTTAGCAGTAGCCTAAAAAGAAGACTAATAGGGAAGGAGAGAGGGTCTTCAAACAAGCTACTGTAAAAATGTGGGGATTGTCCTTTATTTTCTGTCCCAAATATTTTTCCTGTGAGCCCACTCCCAATTCTTACAAATGATCCAAGGCCCTGTCTCTTTTCTCCCTGTGGATGACTCCTTACCCCCTGAGTGGTTTGGAATGACATAAGAAATCTTTGACATTACCACGTCTTCAAAGCATTACAACACTGGATTCCCGCCATAGGAAAGATCATCATATCCTCATTCCTCCAAACACCCATCCTACCACCACTAATTCCTGAGTTTAAAATGTCTCACCTCGTCACAACATTCCTATTTTCTCTATCAGAAATTCACCAAATAATCCTTGTCTCCTTTCCCATTTCTTCTTGAAGTTTCTTACATAAGTCATCTAAAAATAAGTGCCATCTTGAGCCTTCTATTTCAAAACCATGCTCAAGCAGACAGATGTTATTTCTTACCTTCAGATTTTGTTTTTCACAGCCCTGAATCCTCTCCTTGTAGCTGCTGAGAATGCCAAACTCATCTGCGAATCACTGAATCTCCCATTTGGTTCAAAATCCTCTAAAGCCTCCAAAACAAAACAAAACAAACCTCAAACCGACATTGTTTCCTCAGTCTCTAAGGAAGAAATTGCATACCAGAATGCAAAGTGCATATGCTCAGTGTAGTTTTCCTTCTTTTCCAGGTTTCTCTTCTCTTTCAGTAACATAAGAAACAGGCTCCAGGCAATGGCAGCTGTGAGAAAGTCATTCCCTTTGTGTCTCACCTATTAATTTGGTCTCCATCTCAGGCTGCCTGTTGTAATCACCTCAGCTCACCAACTGGGCAGCTTTTCTCTCACCAGTTACTTGCACACAGCCTTGGACTCCAGCAGGGAGAGAGGCCAGGGCACTGCCAGCCATGAGAAGCTCTGCCCCTGGATATGCCATGCACACTCAGCATGCAATCCACCTCAGACACCTGCAGCCTTCTCACCTGTGAGCATGGAGACACCTGACTCAGGGTAGATTGTCTCATGTGCTGGAAAAGAGGGAAGCTGGTAGGGGTTCACAAAACTGAGAGGTTCCACAGCAAAAATAATATCAGCTCTCAAATAGCCCTGGACATTTACAAGACCTGAGAACACTTTCCGGCTGTTTGCCTCAGGGAAAAACACAAGTACCCACAATTTTTCCACACATTCTCTAATTGCCATGGCAGGAGACCCCACTATGGGACTGGAAGTCTGGCACAGCCCACTCCAGCCCTGTTTTCCAGCAGCCACCGCCCCAGGGTGCATGGCACAGAGCACTGTCTCAACACCAGGAGGTACCAGGACCATTTCTTGCTCAATTTCTCGCTGTCTGCCAAGCCGCATTGGGTAGGTATTTCCTGTGGAGCTGTGTGGAGCAATGTTTTGTGCCAGTGAGGAGAAATAGGGAATTCAGGAGTCAAAGTGATAGTGATTGCCTTGCAGGAAAGCCAGCACCATCAGAAGATTGTTGGTCTTTCACCCAACACTTCTCCCTCAGGTTCCTGCATACAACTATTGTAGGTTAAAACTCCATTTTCATATATATCTCAGTAAGATTAACTGGACAACAGCTTTAATTTCAAGTCTTAATGAATAATTTCTTCAGAATAGTCCTTGTGCTTTAAATCCATGCCAGTCAATTCCACACCAGACAATTCCACAGTAACTTTCACATGGAGAAGCCCCCCACACCCCAATAAGAACTGTTTAAATCTTTTTCTTGTAGCAGCAATAGAAATCTGGAAAAATAATCTGTTGAAAGGTCCAGACAGGTTGCACATGTGGTGATTTGATACTCAATACCATTGGGTCAGACTTATTTTTAAATGGGAAGTAGATGCTATTGAAAATATTTTTATTCATCTACGAACTTAGCTCCCATTGATTTGATAAATAGTTTCCTGCAATGCGTTATTGGCCCAAAGGTTATGCAACCTTGTCATGCAGCCTACGCATGGTAATACACATGCCAAGGTAGTAACACCTTGAATTAACAGAGATTTTAACAGCCCCTTTGGAAAGAGCTCTGTTTTTTTAAGTTTTATCAGAATTGTGATGCAAATAAACCCCTGTAATGTAATTTACTTCATTATAGTATAACAGCTGGCAACATTTGCATTTTTCTCAAGTTTATCTCCACAGAATAGACAAGTGGTTTCCCCACATCATAATACTACTAGAAAATTGGTTTAAAATGGCTAAAATAATGTCACAGGAATATTCATTAATATGGCAAAATTTCTTTTAAAGTTGTCATAAAGCCTCTTTCTTAGAAATTGAATGATAATACATGCCAAATACATCTTGCTATATGCAGAACACCACTACTTAGGTGGTGTTCTGCTACATGCATACAATGTGCATGTAGGCACTCTCAGAGGATCCTGTAAGCATCAGTTGGGTATTCATAAATTTATGATATAATTTATTTTTATTAAATAAATTAAATAAATTAAATTACAATATTACATTTATTATATATTTTATTTTTATAATTTATTCATAAATTATTTTGAACACATAGGAATTGTTCATGTTACTGTAATCTCCTGATTTGATTTTCCACACTTAGAAAAACCTTAATGAATGACCATGTTAGCCCAGCTAAAATCTGCATTGAGTAAAAGTGTTTTCTAAATACAGTAGTTATTTCACTTTGAAATGCAATTCCCTTTCAACATAATTAACTTTGAAAATGGATTCTCATGTGGAATTATTCAGGAATAAATAATTTCTGTGTTACCAAGCTCTAATGAAGTTTCACATCTCCTATAAGATGCACAAAGTAGTATCACCTTTGTACACACAACAAATTCAAAGCAAAATATCAAGGAAAAATAAAGTTGTTGACATGACTTGAATTAAGACCTCTAGATACTCTTGTATACACACAACTAACCCACTTCTCTCCCTTATAGATTTATAACCTATCACAGGCATTGAAACAAGTAACAAAATTAAATGTGTGATTAAAATGAAAATATTTTCTATCTGCAGAAAATCATAATATGGCTAAATCAAAATAAATCCTACCAAATTTATTTATTGGTGATTCATAACTAAAATGGTTTTCCATTTTAAATAGTCATTTCTTCATTTCTTTTAAGAAGAAAATTTGACAAAGCATTCTGATCTGGACAGGCAATTCTAGACATACATTTCTGAGACAATAAACCAATAATGTCTGCTAACATATGTTTTTACATATTCTTATTGCTTTAAAAAGTTATTATGTCAATCATGTTGCAGGGTTTGAAAAACTTCTCACATGTGCTTGTTTCCTTGAAACAATAGCTCATGTCCTTTTGGACAACTTCTCGACATACTCTGAGTATTCAAAATGCTTAAAAATGTTTTACTAATGTTTTACACATAACAGGCTGCAGTAGTATTTAAACAAATAATACCACACTTACATGTTAGAGTTTAACTTAAGCCAATGACTATAGGAATAAACTATTTACTTTAAACAAATAACGTTATTAGAATAAAATATTATTGCATTAATTAATTTCTAGGATTGAAAATTTAATATCCATTTTCTTCTCATATCTGAAACAATCCAAATTGCTTAAAGCCCACTGGTATTTAAATTGTTCTTCTGCTTTTAGGTACCATTACATGTAGCTCTGTGTGTCCTCTGTCTTCAGATGACAATTATTCAGTGTACTTGAGCAAGATCAACAACCCCACGATAGTGAACATTCTAGCATTCTGATTGGCACCATGCAGAACTCCAGCTGCTAAACCTTAAATTCTTTAAAGCAGTGGATAAGAAATTCAATTTGCATAATAAATTCTGTTGTGTTCATTGAAATTGCCCATATCATTATGGAATTTGATGGGTGAATAAGGAGACAAAAATCTTGTCATGAGAAAAGAAGCCTCAGTAAGGGTTATTTCTCCTTTCTGAAAAGAGAATGGATGTGAAAGTATAATGAATTATCTCTGTAAATTGTGGGGCAGCAGCACATACACACAAACAAAGTGTAAATTGCCTATCTGTACAAACTGCAAGATACTTGCACATACTTGAGAAGGAATTCCTTGCAGTTCATTTTGCAGAGAAGACAGAAATGGTGCTCATTCTTGTCTTGAAATTGTATTTTTACATGAATGGTAAATACTGTTTAAAATGTGAGTGGAGTCACTGATTATTACATCTTGTTTCTTTTGGCAACAGAAGCGTTGTAGGTACTCTTTGACACCAGCTATTAGTCGCCTAACCTTTCCACTCTGAAGACATGAATTCAAGTCATGCTAAGCGAAGGTTTTGTCCCTGTGCCCAAGGACACCGTTTGGCATGCATATTTATAAAACTTGTTTAGAGCTGGACGAGGTATGCAAGCCTTGCTCTCAGGAAATCCATGACAGCACTCCTTTTGGCTTCCACCAGTCAGGCTTTCCCCTAAGGCCAAGAATATAAAAGTGTCACAAGAGATCTGCCTAAATTTTAGCTTCCTCTTTGGCTCTTTCACTTCTTGGCAACACTTCAATTTTTCTTGGCCAGCTTTCCAAAATTCTGGCAAAGAGAATATAAAAAAAAAGAAACAAAGAAAACACCCAAAACTTTGTCTTGCCTCTTGACTATTTCAGGATCCTGGTTTTGCCTTTAAGTTGCATCTGATTTGATCTATTCTTTCTTGCATCAGCCAGAACAGTCCCTTTGGGAAATTCTCTTGACTCAAGAGCCCAGAAAATTTTGGATTCCTTTCCTTTCTGATCTGGCAAATCCTCTATACCAAAGGGCCAGCAGTAAATGGCTTACATCCAGTAATACAATAGCTGTCATATAAACAGTCATTATTTTCTTTTAAAAAAATTTCTCAAACTTCTGAAGACTTTACTTGATTTACTTATACACATGGGTTTTGTTGTTTTTTATTAGACCCCTCTTTTAACTGAAATCTCCTTTTATTGCATGTTTTCTGCTTGTGTCACCTGCTGTCCCGTAGGTCTGTTGAACTTTATCATGGTGTTTAGTTACAGCTGTGATTTGAATGAGCTTTCTGGTGAACTACTTCAGACTAAGCAAGGATAGCTTCTGGTGCCATTCTCTGCAATTATCCATTTTAAGAAGCAACCACTTAAAGTGTCAAGAAACAGTTTTCACAAACACTGTACATTTGTATGCACTACAAGTGGGTAGCAGAAGCCTCCTGTTAAGAGTCTTGTTAGATTTTTGCAGCCTCTCTGGTCACACTTACTGCTGAGCACCAGAATTCTTCCCCCAACCCCCTTTTTTTTTTACCTGGAGGCTGGTAGTAATGCCTTGCCGACAGAGATTATTACATCTTGGTATTCTGTTCACTCAGATTAAACTTTTATAAGTAAGGGAAATAAAATTGAGGAAAAAGAAATTATTGAGGAAAGAGATTCCCATGACTTGGATAAATTTAGCAATGTAACTAGATGTGTACTATCAGGAACAGTAGCAGAGCATCAGGTACCAAACAGAGAGCAGTTACAAGTGACAGACACTCACTCGTGCTCAGCCAGGGCTTGCAAGCTCTTTGGAGTGGGACACAGCTGGAGAGAAGTAGAACAGAGCAGAGATTTGGCAACACAGCTTGGACAGAAACATTTGCTCTTATTCTTAACCTTATTCTCATGATGTTTGTATACCAAAAAGAAAGCAAAGACTTATGCAATTTTATTTTTTTTTTTTAAGAAGATGGTACATTGTTCCAAGTGAAGAGGCAGAAAACATTTTCAAAGAGACAGGACAAAAGAGGTGACAGACTGCCATCAACCTGTGCAAATTTAAGGGCTAATCTCAAGTTAGTCATGTATAAAAGCTAGTTTTATGTCAGATCATGCATGAAAAATCAGACCAATCATGTAGGTCGATATTTTGCTTAGATTTGATCTAAAAAAAGTGTGCTAAAAATAATGCAAATCATTACTAACTGACGACCTTAGAACACAAGGTGTGGAAAAAATATATAAAGAAGCTGTACTTTTGTGGGAGAAATTCTTATTTATGCATGGTTGGTGCAGTTTAACCAGAAAGAATTGTATTTAAGGCTTTGTGAAATAAACAGAATTGTAAGTGGATATGTATGAGACTGCTGGAGTCACTGATCTACAGATGGTAGTGAATTTTCTCTTCTTGAAGTATTTAGCATGCCAAATCAACCATCCTGAAAAATGGAGTCTGTTTGTTATTTGCTTACTTCCACAAGCATCCATTCTATTTAATTTGTTCTTAAATGGTGTCCGTGTTGTTGTTTTCTTCTTTTTTTTCATGGGAAACTAAAAGGATTCCTCTTCCTCTTAAAAGCAGATTTATATTGACAGGCACACATCACTCTCTGAACTTGGTTTCATCCCTTGAAGGATTTGGTTCTATGGTTTACAAGAAGTGCTTATGACTGACAGAAGGGGAACTCTCTGCTGCTGTAGATTCTCCGATCTCTGCACAAAGCTGATTCTGTTTCCAGTGTCAGTGAAAGATGCAGTGCTGTGTGATCTCAATTCGTCTTCCTCACAGTACACAGCCAGTGACAAAGATAAAGATACACTTCTGAAAGTGCAGAATTTCAGAGGGAAACTCCACCCTTGCAGAGCATGCTGTCAGCATGATTTCTAATAAAGATGAGAACGGAATCCTTTGCATAAATAATTTAAATGCAGCAACTACTGTAACAACCGCACAGAATATAAATTGCTAATTTCAGAGAGTAAATCCCTTGATTTCAATATCAAACCATTAAGAGGCTATATTTGTCAGACCACAGCCTGCGCTTGCATGGCACAGCTCAGAGAAACTAATAGCACTTCTGTATTCAAATGGTAATTGCGAGAAGTAGAAAACCATCCCCACCTTAAAACTTCAGTTACAAATGTTCACTTTTCTCACAAATGAATAAAACAACACCCTTTTCTAAAGAGCACTTTTGAAGTGCCTGTACAGTTAAACAGAACCATTTTGCATGCGAGCTTCAGAATGTTCCTCCCCGTTCTGCCAAATCCATTCCTTTGAGGGCACAGGTCACGGCGACTTACAAGAGTTCACTTCCCCTGGAGAGGGTATTCCTGCCTGCTCACAGGCACTGCAGGTTGTGCACCCTCACATGCATCTGATGAAGTAAGGAAAGCCATGAGATGAAAAAAGCCACCCCACAGCAAAACCATTGGATACTAGAGGTGTAATGAAAATAAACTACACACATCTGGAAGTCCAAAGTTGTGCATTATTTGAAAAATGTTAAGTAATCCTGAAAATTGCACATGCCAATGAAAGTACCAGCCTCTTTGTTTTGTTATGTATAATAGCTTTTTGGGGTGTTTTTGAGATTAGTTCCCTTCAAAACAAGACTTCTGAAAACAAACTGCGTATTTCTACTCAGCTTTTTATCCTCAGGTGAAAAGTGCCATGTAATTTTCAGCCAAATTCAGCAGAATAGGCTCAGTTAGCTGCATTGCTCATCATCTCATTCATTCTAGTTTGTTTGGGTGTTTTTTAATGACAGTTAGGAAAACTCATAATGTCCCACTAAGATATCTTTTCAATACCAACCCTTTACATACCCAGATGATTCTCTTTGGAAAAGATTTTTCATAAGATTATCGGACTTACCTATGTTGTCATGGCCTGTATGGAACAATAAAAAGGAAAAATTCCAACTTTATGCAATATTACTTCCACTTGAAAACTACTCCCTGTTAAGACTCTGGAAAAAATGTTTTTGTCATTCATTTGGACACATGAGAATGCTAAGAAAGAGGAGATCTGGCATGATTGCATTAACCATGATTTCCTCAGAAAACACCATAGATTGTGAAGATCACATCTGTCTGTTTTCTAAACAGAAAAGAAATATGCATTCACAAGAAATGTAGATGGAGGCAAAAGCAAGTTACTTTGTCACACTTTTGATAACCCTGGTAAATATAAACAAAAAGATAAAAGGCAAATTGTATTTTCTATTTCACATAAAACACCCAAAACACTGCTGCATAGAAAATAATTAAAATAGAGTTGTGTAAAATGTGTAAAATAAGAAATTGTCAATTTCAAACAAGTTTAACAAGTAAACAACACAAAAATAATTAAAGGAATCCTGGTTGCCCAACACAATTCAGGGAAGCATAAAAAGACAAAGTTCTCAGCATAATCTGGTCTCCAGTGTGGTTCAAGTTACCTGAGAATGGCAGCAACCAGCCCCAGCAGCTGGCACAGCAAAAATATGGTTCTGTTTCCTATTTAAAGCATCCCTTTGTATTTCACTGGTCCAGGAATCAGCCCTTTCCAGCATGGAAACAGAAGGAAAGGAGTGATAAAAAATGAACATTTTCTTGTGCTCTGTACAAGGGCCACAACAGTGAAATTCTGATAACTGACATAAGAACTGAAAAGCAGACTACTTCCCTGAAACAGCAGACTAGTTTCTCAATGGTCTTGGATTTGCTCACAAAGGAATTTCCTTCACTTGTCTGTTCTCCAAAATAAACTTATCTCACTTGAAGCACTCACCATATACCAAAGAAGTAAACTGAGATCCCTATATGGTAAACAGAAGGAAATCATCCCACTACTTTGAGTAATGGAGAAACCCACAGCAGACTTTTACTCTTCCAAAAATCCTGTGGAGAATAACTTCTTTGTCTTACCACCAACATTAACAGCACCAAAATTCTCCATTTTATTGATAGGGAAAGTGTTTAGATATTGATGTCTTCAGTGCAATTTGCCTTCCTGATGAGAAAAAACCGCTAAAGCTCCTTATATTGCTTACTTTCAAAAAACTGTTAAAGGTCCTTTAACACTCAAAGATATAGAAAGCAGTTTCTATATGACAAATTGTGGCAGATCAGTATAATCTGCTACATTTCACATAAGTAATAATAAACAATCCAGATGCTGACGTAAGAACTTTCTAATTGTCAGGTTTGGTAGACCAAAGTGACAGTAGATGTTTATCTCATCATTTCTTTGATTGACAGAAACATAGATCTTTTGCAGATGAGCAAATAGTGCACCTCCTGCACCTGATTTGGTTTCAAAACCATAGGAAATAACTGATTAATGACAGAACAGGAGAATTTGACTTCTCATGAGATTTTCTAGAAATATTCACACTTATCAAGCTTTAAATACTTTTTTTGACACACAAAAAAAGAAATGTAGACCAAGTTTTGGTCACTCAGATTCTTTCTATAATGTGGCCTCTGAATGTGAACCAAATTAACATCTCCTCTTTTCAACTAAAGTCTATACATTATTTTTCCAGACAACATTAGTTCAATTCAGTTAAGGGGTAAGAAAAATGTTAACAGAAAAACAGAGGGAGACAAGATATGAGTGACCAGAGTATACTGATCTCCATGTGTTTTTCTAGTGTTGCATGACAGCAGCAAAAAATTAAGGTGATTAAGTTAAAAGTATATAGATGTGATGTGATCTGATGTAGAAGCCTTACATTAAAGCAAAATGAAGAGTACTGATGTCACTTCTGGTGTCACGATATTGGTTGTGTTAGCACTAGTTCTTGCAATACAAATACAGCAGGGCATATTAAACAAATTAAAGCAATTGGGGTTCTGAACAGAATCCATCAGGCCAATGCACAGTGATAAAACAACCAGCCAACAGGAAATTATCAACACACAGTGTACCTTCTAGGCACAGTGTAAAAAGAGCCTATCTAAGTAAAGACAAAATGTTGTCTCTAAGTGCCTCACATTTTCTCCTTGGCCAAGACTACCAAGTCAAAGCAGGACAGTTTATGGCTGTGTTGCCTACACAGATTGTTTCATGCTAGGTTTCTTTCCACTGAATCAAAATTTTCTTCTTAACTGGTAAATTCTCACAAACGATGATGTGTTTCAGTGCTTTGACGTTACTCATAGCTCATTTATCACAGCAGAGAAGACTGACTGAAGAATTCCAATCAAACGCCTGCCTGTTTTCTATGCTGAGCGAGAATCTAAAGTTGGAGTTATTTACCCAGCATTTTCGTGGTAAGCTTGTAAGATCAGCCAGGAAATGATGATCAGTGTGCAGCTGAACATGTCCACTGTCACCTCAGTGCCATGGAAGAATGTACTTCCTTCACTTCTCCTGGACTGTAACACACACTTGAGTCATTTTGACTGTTCCAGCTCTCTTTGCCTAACAATGTTTGTAGTGTCAGCTTTTCTATGTACATTTAATTCTCATTTCATTTTTTGCCAGTTATTTCTTACAAAAATAAACAAAAAATTATTTTTCTATTATTATTTTAAACTTCACCTCTACTATCCAAGGGCCATAAAAGAAGGTCTCTTTCTGTGCTGAGCGAAAATCTAAAGTTGAGTTATTTACCCAGCATTTTCGTGGTAAGCTTGTAAGATCAGCCAGGAAATGATGATCAGTGTGCAGCTGAACATGTCCACTGTCACCTCAGTGCCATGGAAGAATGTACTTCCTTCACTTCTCCTGGACTGTAACACACACTTGAGTCATTTTGATTGTTCCTGCTCTCTTTGCCTAACAATGTTTGTAGTGTCAGCTTTTCTATGTACATTTAATTCTCATTTCATTTTTTGCCAGTTATTTCTTACAAAAATAAACAAAAAATTATTTTTCTATTATTATTTTAAACTTCACCTCTACTATCCAAGGGCCATAAAAGAAGGTCTTATTTGAAGGACTTTTATAGCAACAGCTACTGTATCCCAAGTTTTCTCTCCCATGATATTCCTGGGTGATTTAGCTTCTCTCCTTCTGCTATTGTTATGTCTTATGAGACTAACCTGAATTTATGGTGATTACTGATATTTTTAATGTGCTTTTCAGTATTTTTTCACATATTTCAATATATTAAGCTTTTGTTGTTTCACTCTCCTTCTATCTCCCTGCCTCTCTTCAACACCACACACCCCCTCAGTATTTCATCAGGTAGAAGAAGGTATAATAAATGCAAATAAATTGTATCTTTAGAATCCCCACATGGGCATTCAAAGCACAAACAAATATTTTTTTCTACTCTGATCAAATAAACTTTTCATAGTAGAAGTAGATAATTTATTTTCCCAAGGAAGTATTGATTTAAGCTGAAAAAAGTTTCAAAAGTATTGGGAAAAAAGGAGTACAATCTGGCTGCACTAATAGAGGTACTCTTTCAGCAGCTGAAAGCTTATAAAAGTATATCTAACTCTTTGTTATCCACAATGTTTTATGACTTATGAAGAAAAGCAATTTTGAAATAAATGACTAATGATCCTCTCTTTCCTTAAAATCTTCTTTTTTCAGCCCTACTATGTCCTATTTTGGAAACTTTCAAAATATTTCATTCTAGTAGTACTCTGAAAGCTCTGACTTAGATGTTTAGTCCAGCATAGTTCCACTTAGACCTGGACTTCAGACAGATGAAAACTAGAGTTGGATTTGCTTCTTATAAGAGCAAGATTTCAGAAATTCCTGATCTGCACTGAATCCCTATTTTTCCCCTCCTGTAAATAGTAAACTGCCTTGTATGACATCCAGGCTCTGGTGATTGGTTGTAATTCAGTCATCCAAATTAATTTGTTTGAACCTGCCCACTTTCCATAAATAATTGAATCTTCTTTGGACTGCAAAGAATAAGACTAAAGGAAGATTTCAATCTAGGTCTCCCACATCTTGCCTCACCACTGAGCTTTTCCTTAAAAAGAAACTACAGACAGATTTCTTTCTTTCTGCAAACATACAAATCCAGTAAAAATATTAATTTTGACAACTTATCAATTTTTTGAGAGGAAGCAGCTGCTCCAAGATTCCTGCTGAGTTTTTCTCAGAAAGGTAACATTGTTCAACATCCAGCTGTTCTCAGTCCCAGGGACCACTGGCCACTGGTGGAGTCAGAACCCTCCACTGGTTGCAGCCCCAGTTTGAGAACACCTCACCTGTGGGGAAACCTCAGGGATTTAAACAAACACATTGGTTTGGATTTAGCAAGAGTCTTTGTTTTACACAAGAAGCAACTCATTTGATTCTGGAAGTTTGCTCGCTTTTCATTTTTGACTATTAGTTTTTAAACAAATATAGGGTCATTAACTCTTGACATACAATTTTGAAGCAGCAATTGATTCTGAAGCAAACACCAAAACAATCCATTTTTAAACTGATAAAGTAAAACATTTGGCGTTATGATTTTTTCAGGGCTTTTTCTTCGCTTTTTTACGAATATTGTTCCTCAGATTAAGAATAAATTCTCAAGGTTTTTCCTTTGACTGGTATCTACTTAGTCACAAATCCTAGCAGAGTACCTACATATGGGTAAATACAATACCTGTTGTATTTTATTGTTAAAAGTATTATGCAAGACTGTTGATAATATGAAAATAGTCCAGCTATTTGAAAGAAAATATGTTGCTACTTCTTTTTCTTATTCAAAGAAAAACATCCCAAATGTGACAAGGCTATATCTTTTAAATTTCTTTAAATTTAGCCCATTTCCCACTGTTCTGTGCAGGACCTGACATTGACAGTCTAGCATTATTCCACTAAACCACCTCCCAGGAACCCTGAAGTGTCTTCTGTGATCATCTCTGAGATGTGCTAGGAGGTTTTTATTTTATTTCATATGAGCAAATTTTTTGCTGAACTCAGTGTTTTTGATGAACTCTAGTTTTATGGGCAGAATCCTGCACCTACAATAATTGTAAGTACCAATTAAATTTACTCATTTTCAATGCTCAGTTGCACCTACAAATGCTGACATTTGCCCTAACAATGAGGTCGTGGAGACAGAACTGTAATCACAGAGCAGCATACTGGCTCTCACTCCCTTCAGCAATTGACACCACATCACCTTTAAAATTACTTATTCCCAGCTAGGACCTCTCATTCTAACAAGCACGGGGAGGCAATTCACCCTCCTTTTAGACTGTAAGAATTAATACTTCCTAAGTGTTTGAATTGTTTCATCACATTGTACACTTCAAACAACAACTGAACTTATGCAACAATGTTCTTTGGCCTGCATTTGAGTTACAGATGTGGAACTAAGTAAAAAAGGGCCCATTTGGGATTAATCTCTACTGGCCTTGTTCCTTAAAATGCTTGTTCACTGAATGATTACTTGTTCAGTGAATATCCCTTCAGAAGCTGTAACTCCAGTTCTGTGCACCTCCATTCTCTGAACACCTCAGCCATCCAATCTGACAGTGCCATTTTCAACATTCACTATCAGTAAAGTAACATTTCTGGTGAAAGCAGGGCTGAAACTACAAGTTTATACATCTATTTATAGAGACAGTCTTTAGTCACACCTGATACAAAGTGTATTAATTCCTAAATGTGAATCATAATTATATTAGGCACCCAGTAGAATTGAATTTAATGTGATTTAATTTAACTATTTAAACATTTCAGGCCAAAGATTCTCTGGAAAGGGTTGTCTAATCCATCAATTAGATTAGCTATTTCACTTATTTTACTTTCATTAAAATGCACATTTATTCTCTAAGAAATCAGAGTACAATACTAAAGACACATTTTATCTGTGCTTTTATTAATTTGTGGTTTAATTGCATTTATGACAGATAATTGTATATTTTCTAAATATTTGGTAGTTACGCTACAAGAAAAAAGAAGTGGTTCCACCATTGTGTTCTCATCTTCCTTTACCAAAAAATATGAGCACCGCCCAATTCCTTTAAAGAAAGGGCCCAAGACCAAAATTCAGTCTGTGGCTGAGCAATGAGAACAGGAGAGAATTTCCCCATAGCACCATGGAATGGAGTCTTATTCACAAAGCACCAGGTGCAGGCTGTTCTGTGCATACCACATTTCAAGTACCTGGCAGCCTTCCAGTGGGCATGGTGAGTGCTTTGGATGACTGTGCTGAAGAACTTGACTTGTCTATTACTTTGATTGGTCATTTTTTTTCTTCTAGATGGTTTGGCCTGTGCTAGACCCCTGCATACCTGCAAATATATAAGATCATACATAGATATGAAGAACAGGAAAAAGAAAAAAAAAGAGAAAAAAAAAAAAAAAAAAAGGCAAGTTTATCCAGAGCAAAAAATTCACAAGGAAAAAGCCAGATCAGTGAAAAATTGCCCTGTTTTTATAATGTGATCAAATAATGTTGAGGTATAAACACATAAGTTATTGCATTACGTATAGAGACCTCCAAATTGGTAATATTCAGAGTAATATTAATTAATTTCACTGGAAATTTAATAAAAAGAAAAAAGTAGTCTAAGAAAGAAATGGTAACTCATTCATTCAAAACCAAAATTCTATAAAACCAAACTGTTCTAAAATAAGCAGAAAAGATATGCAAATATGAAACAATTCTGGATTGTTCAATAATTAGAATACCTTCTCTGTTCCTAATACAAAAAAGAAAACAAGCAGACTAGAATGCAATTAAGGAGCATCAGTATGAATGATGTGCCTCCAGTTTGTTTCACTGCCCGTTAAATCAAGCTTAGTATTGTAAGCTGATGGAAGAAACAAGAGCAGCCTGGAAAGGAGTAACAGGGAATGCATGACTCATGAATGAGAAGTAGATTCCACCACAGTGTTGTCAAATACAGCATTCTGTTGATAAATGAAGATGAATTCCTGGTTTCCTTTTTGTGCCTTTTCTTCAACCTTCCATTCTGTCTGTGGGGCACGGTTTGTTTTTCCTGACAGTTTGAGATTTCTGAGCTACTGCGTTATAGTGCCAACACACACTGTGCACAGTAAGTGAACAAGAAACAATCTGGCTGTTGTTTCCTGCTTTGCACATAGCAATTTTCTTCCCATGACTGTATTTTAGATCCTAGTACCAGATGCCTGCTTTTAGACAGCTAAATGTTTCTGTCCCAATTTTATGTGTCTAAGATTACAATTCTGATGAAAAATCAAAATTGTCATCCAGTTAAAATAACAAGCTATGCAAATAATCAGAATGTGTCACAGTTCTACTTCCACAAATTAGAGTGAAAATAATTGCTGTGTCTATTTATTACTGATCTTGGCTTTCTGAGGAATGGGCTTCCAATATTGAATGGGTTCATCAAGGTGAAGTTCATTCAACTAAATTTAAATCAAAGAGAAATTCAAAAGCAATTTTCATAAATTGTACTTCATTATTATCTAGCATTAAAATAATAACAAATCAACAAACCATTTACATTTAACACAGATTAGGTAACAAAAGTAACAGATTTGCTACTCCCACTTACTCTGTTTAGACATCCACCAGCTATGATTAACTTGAAGCCACATTTCCAACAGCAGATTTCAGTTTTTTTACCAGATAGGAATGATATAATGTAAAGAAATGCTTAGACCGAACATTGCTATAAATGATATGCCATGTGCAATTAATGATACAATTCATTTAGTTTTAATAGGCTATTTACTGCATGATCTTCTTTTGTTATAAATTATCACAGCTCTGTTGAAGTCAATGGAGCCTGTTTATATCAGCTAAATCTCTTCTCCTTGCTATTGGATAATTAATATTACTTTTTGATATTTAGTAGAAAAATATGCTGTGATATTGAGAGGCATGAGGAAAAGAACAGGCAAATTGACATTAGGACTGCTTTGGGACTTTTGCAAGAGATGTTGAATGCCAACATTTGTGTGGAAAAATAAAAGCAGAAATCTCATCATAATTGGTTTACAATTATATTCTTGTTACTTAATTTCAAGATCTTTAAATTAACTCCCAAGAAAAAAAGAGGAGAAGGGAAAGAAGTAGTAATGAAAATGAGCCCTGCATAAAAGTAGCCCTTGATCACACACATGAGGTAAAATGACTAATTACTTAGTCTAGAGATTATTGAAGATCAGCCTGATCAGCCTGATTCTGCAATAATGACCATTCTTAAACACTGGATTACATAAAATAATCCTGAATAATCCAATTTAATTACTTGTACTTTTGTCTCTTCAAGAATGTGACAACTTCATCCATAAATACTCTAATGAAGAACACCAGCATTCATTGCTCAGTGCTGTTACTGAAGTAATATGTCCTTTCTCTCCTATCCTAACAGACCACTCTGTTTAAATTGCTGAAAAACACAGAAGCCATAACGACCTTTACACAATAATTAAACGTGATAATTCTGGATTATCTCTTAATTAAAACAGAGCTTTGAAACACCCTTTGTGATTCTATCAACAACTGATTCCAGATAATCTGGGGATAAAGCAATTAATCTTTCCTTTTGATTACTTTCCTGATCCGTTTTCTGAAAGCAGGTATTAACATTGTTTGTTTTCATCATCATCTGTCTGAGCATTTGAATTAAGTTCTATTTATGGGTGTATTCTCATATTTTCCATTGATTGGGCACCTTTACAAGCTCTTTCTGTCATTCAACAAGGGTTTTTATACAAGCAGTAGCTCCACACTAGCCATGTGGGGTTTTTCTTGTGTTAAACTCTTTGGTTAGTTCCTGAGAACAGTCATATTTTGATCTTGCAGTTTCAAAGGTCTGCTATATAGACTCATTAGGCTCTGTATTCAGCGTCATAATATCTGAATAGCTACTGTCAATCAGTCAAAAAGTAGTAGTAGATTTTGGAAAGGACAGAACATGCTAAGGAAATTGGAGCTGAAGTGAAATTTTGCTTCACATGATTATTTTAATTGACCTGCTTAATTAATGGAAAACCCCACAGAATGACTTTAAACCCCTGGAGAACAATATCATCCCTTTTACATTCTGTATTACCTCATTTTGGGAAACTGAAAATCTGCCACAGAATTGGCCTTACTGGATGTAAAGGTTTTGTAATAGTTCGGAAAACAGGATTTCTTTAAAACCATTTCTGAAGAGGCTTACACATGTATTAGTGCTTTATTTCTCTTTCATCCCTATTAATCTGTATGAGGGTTGCTCATAAGGGCCAACATTATCCTAACAAGGCCAATCTCTCCCTCAATGTTCAATTCAAAAGGTGGAGTTCTCTTTAGAAGAGCTGCATCAGGTCTATCTTTCCCAATTAAATTGCAGCAAGAGTGTAGGGAGTTTTATATCACTCTCTGTGAATATCCTTCTCCAAAACTTTCCCATATAAAAATAGCTGTAACAGGCTGTTTCCTGTAAACTATAAAATAATTACAACTGCCATTTGTCTTTCTTTTCATATATTTCATGTTATCCAGAAACATATTAACACTGAAACTGCAGTTGATTATTAACAGATATGTTCCAGGAACAGATAAAGTTTCATAATGAGCTGGAATGCACTGAGTTATACCAAACCAAGGTCAAGACTATTAAAAGAGGATACGTAGAAATTACTGCTCTATCAGCAGTCATAGGTACAAAGTATTTGTATTACAACTGTTCATTAAAACAGACTTGTCAAAATGGTGCATTAATTTTCTTGATGGTAAAAAGAAATGGAAATTTTGTTTACATTAATAAATAACATAATACTTACACCTTGAAAGCTCCCATCTTTAAGGGAGTCCTTGACTTTGACATAAATGTCTTTATTAAATCTTTTGTTAAGATGAGAGCGATAAAAATCTGCTAAATAAGTCTGCATTTAGGTACATTTCTGATGATTATCACCAGGGAATAAAATGGAGAAATTATCATATTTCATGTTGAATTTCTGCACATGAAACACCTGAAGAGTTTGTGGACTGCTAAGAATAACTGAAACACATGACAGTATCATAGATTTTTGTGCATTAGAAGTGTTATGCCACCACTGAAATCAACCTATGATTTCAGTGGTGTACTTACCACATTCCTGAACTCCTGCATCATGGACATAAAAGAAGAGAAGAGATTATGCTTATCTCTCAACAGTTACATTTTCATGTGTGGCAAGAAATAATTTAAAGTTCAGTATTTCATACTCCTTCAATGAAACACTTATTACAGAACTGCAAACACTGCCAGTGTTTGTTTAATAGTGATTTTGGTATATAAATAATTAAAAACAATTAACTCTACCTACAAAAGTGAGCTTTTCCTTTTTTCTCCTACATTACCAGAAATAGAATTTGCTACTGGTTCCACTTGTCCTTTGCAGGGAAATCCCATTGACTGGGATTTCTTCAGAATGACAAGGAGGCATTTGAACACTTCTCTCTCTTCTAATTAGTCTGCAAACTCCTGAGACAAGAGGTTGTATCTTGTGTGTGTGTGATGAGTAACAAACTCTTGCTAAGGTGTGAAATCATGGCATTTCCCCTTCTGTCACTCTGCATAGCAATGGCCTGCCTTTTACTGCCCCTTCCTTGGGCTAGAGGAAGAAAGCCAATTCAATCAGGAAACTGAACCAGGAGTATCTAGAAGGTGGTCAACATGAAATTGTTACTCAGTTCAGATTGTCCCAAACTGATGGCTGGTGACTCTCTCTTCTCCTAAGAGGCCATTTCATGGGTTTGTAAAAGCACAGTCCGACACTACTGAAGTCAATGAGAACTCCATAATTTACTCCAAAAGGATGGAAATTGAACTCAAAGAGAGAAAAGAGCTATCAAGCTGCTTAACTGTTATTTTTCCTGCTCCCAACGAAAATGTTTCTCCTTCAAGGATTAAGAATGTGGGAGGATAGTGTAAGCCTAGTGTGTCTAGAAACTGTAAAGCCTTGAAAGAAAAGGAGACACAATGAGCCACAGGAGATCCACAGCTCAAAGCAGATATCTGGATGTAATACTCTCAAAGCATTCATTCAGCGAGGCTCAGAAACTCTGCTGCAATTTCAGCTCAAAGTGTATGTACGTGTATATGCACATGATTAATGCTCTACTTGACATATCTCATATTATAATCACACTAGGAAGTTCCTCTTGTCTCAACAGCCACAACAAAGGAAGTTGCTGAGCAGTACCCAGACTACCATTTGAAAAGAATTTGAAAAGAACGAGACAGTGAACGCAAAAAATGGCACTTGCTTTATTTTCTGACTTCACATGGTAAGTAAAGTAGTCTGTGCCATCTGCTGAACAATTTGCCTCCACACTGTCTTGTCTGCCACTTGTTTAACATGTAATGTTATATGTCACTCTGACAGGAGTGCAACATTAACAGGCCCTAACAGGGTATGTCTCTCAATGGGATGACAGCTGACGCCGACTCTGCCTCTGAAACACCGCCAGTTTCAGTTCTACCCTCCAGACTCATTTCTCAAGATTATTAATGATAGTTTGAGACTGAATTTGCAACACACTGAGTTTAGCTCCTGACAATTACTCCCTGTCCTTTCCAGAAGGGAGGCCTGTGGGTGTTATGACAATATAATTTTATTATTTTACCTCACATCTTTTTTCCTTGCTGTTTTTTATCACACTCACTCTGTCACCCTCTCTGCCTTTTTATGGGATTTTTTTTTTAACTTAACATTGCCTCCTTGTAAAGAAACCTCAAGAGTCTATGCTCAATGTCTTCTTTCTCTGCCATCCCTACTTTTGACACATGGTCACACTGAGGAATCAATGTGGCAGGGTACAGAATTTTTGGACAATGGGTGGCTGATCCAAGGTATGCCTGTTATTTTTCCAGAGTACTAAATTTGGGGCAGAAGCTATGTCATACATACTTCAAACTGGAACTATCCCCAGATACTTCAAACAGAAAACTATCTATGATCACTAGCTGTTTATTAGAACAACTGTCACGGTTGCTAGGTTTATCTCACTTTTGTACGCTCCTGTCAGACCTGGGTCGTGTATTAAATTTTATGGGTTTTTTTTTCACAAGTAGAGCCAGAAACAAATGAAAATTCTCAAAAAAATAACTACTGATGAGTTTGCAGGTCCAGCAGCATTTAAAACAATTCATGCATTCTCTCTTTGAAAATGTGATTTGCGGTCCTGTTAAAATAGAGTATTTTATATAGTTGGAACAAACCATGGGAGCAACTTCATTAAAAAAACAGTTATAGAGAGGTTATTGAAACAAAAGTAGCCCTAGCACTGGTAAGGCTTATGAGCTCCAGCATGGCAATGCATTAACATGTCTTTATGGCTTCCAGGCCAGAGCTGGCTTCCATTCAGACAGCTCAGTGTGCAAGCAGATCAAACGCGTGACTGTCTGCACCCGTCTGCGCAGACAAAGCCTCGGCTGCTTTCTCTGGCTCATCCTGCTTAGGCTGGTTTTGATGCTCCCCAAAGAAAACACACTAAAGCCATTAAAAGTATTTATGTGTGCTCTCCTAAGGCCCCAAAAGCTAAGTGCTGGTGGTCAGCAGGGCTTCCATCTCTTTTCTTGTGGAAAAGATTCTTCTAAGTAATCAGACCATAAGCTGAATGCTCATTTGATTACATAGCACACACAAGCAAGAAATTACCAGTGACTGATAAAAGCTGATATTAGCTTTACTAAGGAATGTGCCACCTTGCTGAATTTCACTTACAAATGGAATTAACTACACTTTTTAACTCACTGTATGCACAGCTCAGGCTTGATCTGGGAGCAGTAGTCAGAACTGAGTGTTAGACAAATCAGCCCCATGATGACACATTCTTCCTAATAAAAGCAGTGCATTTTTTCTACTTCCCAAATTGAAGGAAAAGTCAATGATCTTTATTTTATCAAGAAGACTCATCACCACATGCTGCTGTCACACCATGTCTGAACAGCAATAAAATGTTCCTTTGTCCTCTTGCAGAATCACCATCCCTTATGGAAGTGTTTACTAATGCTAAATATGCTTCTTCATCTAAGAACCACAGAGACTAGCAAAAGTTATCCTTGGCTTTCTTCAGTAGAAAGAGTCAAGTTTCAGGTCAAACTAGCCAATATTCGTAAGTTTTCAGATATTTATGTCTAGCATGTAAAATGTTTACATAAACCCCTTGACAAAAATCACGGTATACAGTTTTGCTTTTCTGGCACAACAGAGCACTTCCAAGTAAGGAAAAATCCTGCCCAACCATTAGATAACATTTTTACACGGCCTGGTCTGAAATGCTTTTATAGATTTTCATATAGTAAAGGTCCAAAGCCCTCACTGGCTTTCACTCTAAGATTTGTGTGCCAAATATGCCCAGCATAAGCACAGAATAGGACAGTTAATGATATTTTTAAAACCCCCAACTATTAGAACAATACCTACAAAAAAGATTTTAATTATAAATTTAAGTCGTTCACATACATTTGTACTCTCTTGTCCCCTGGGAAGAAAATTAAAATGAGCAACAGGTCAGTTTTTCAGGTCAGCTTATGAAATTCCAGAACATATTCAGATACTATTGTAAAAAAAGTCATTAAAAACCCCCCCACAGATAACATAGTAGGATTGCCAATGCTTAAAGCTATATGTAATAAACATAATATTAAATTCCAATGGTCCATGCTCCCATTGAGTCTATAGTTTTGCACCTCCCAAGCAGCTGCATAAAATAAGGAGATCCCCATTTGTTATGATTCTAAATAATTTTGGATACAATAAGATGAAAGATACAATGTCAAGATACTCTATTTCTGGGTGGCCAGTTTCTAGTTCACTGCTTTTGATGGTTTGTTCCTTGATGTCAGTTTCAAAATATGGTTTCGTTTATTGGAAGATTTTTGTTATAGCATTTTACACTGATCTCATGACCTCCCTTGATCTCCAGGAATCCCATATTGCAGCAGGAAGTGGGTAACTGAGCAAGCAACTACTGCACAGAACCTTGAACATAACACTTTAAAGCAGTAAACTTCACAGGGATTCTCTCTTTCCAAGAAGAATTAAGACAGAGTGTCTTCTCAGCTGTGGTTTCTAAAAACTTTGTGATCTTTGCTAGAAGAAAAGGGGGCTAACCTCATTATCTTTCAAAATTCCTAGACTCATAATTGCATCTTGCTGGCCTACATTGCTCTGGCAGATGCATTTGGATTTAGTACTGTTTCTCATTGACAAACGCCTTTGAGCTTCAGTTGCTCTGAAGTGTTAAATATTGCTTTGTTTTGCTTCAAAGGCATTTCTGCCATGGGAAAACTATCACTTTATGACCCTTCTGTATGTTGCAGGAGTGATGGGACATTAAAATATTCTGATAGCCTCAGGAAAAGGTATTAAGGAATACACCAGTATTAATAAAATAGTGAGTGGTGTTTTAAACCTTCCCTTATATCAAAGCTCCTAATGTGACATTGAAATCTATAGAACACACAGTGCATGAGGAGACAGACTGCCAGTATTTCTCAGCTTACCATACAAGGGATGGAAGTTTTAAAAATACAAATACACAACAATTACAGTACATGAAATTTTCCTTCACAGCTGGAAATCAGGTCCAAAATACCTTATGGTATATACCCCAAAACTACCCATCCAGATTTCAAGCCCCAGAAGAAAAACCTGCTAGCACAACTGAACCTCTGTACATTAGAAAAACAGGCCTGTGAAGTGCAGAATTAATGAGGCCTGGTTTCCTTTGGGTTGTACCTAATGGGCAGATCCCCTAATGTCCAAAAAGGTGCAAAGTCTTGTTTTCCAGCACTCAAGTTCTTACTCTCTAATCTGGATTTGCTTTCAACATTTCTCTCCCCAAAGAGACTGAGGGAAGGGAAGATGGGGGAAAACAGGATAACAGAATCTTTTTTTTCCCATATCCAGCTGCCTATTTTCTGGCTACTAACAGTACAACTACATGTATGTCACTCTTGATAGAATTTGGCCAAGAAAGATCACCAGGTGGTAAGAGCGGGATAGACAGACACCAGGTAAGCCTCATCTCACTAAAAGAGAGGTCAAACTTCATCCATATCCTTGTATTTCCAGCCAAATCTTTCCAAAGTCTTCTACTTGATGCTGGACTTCCTTAACCACTGTTTCTGTTTAGAAAGCTATTCCTCATCATACTGATCACAGCATCACGATCCAAGAGTGTGCAAGGAAACAGCCACTTCAACAGGTAAACATGTTTGCTTGTGCAAAACTACCAATGAGACAAGAAAGATGAACTGCATGCATGCCAGTTGATAAAGGGGTTTTTCTACCTGACTTTGGGCAAAAACCATCTTGTTAAGTTCAATTTATTGAGGGTTTTTCTGCTTTCTTTCAAACACCTGTGCATCAGGTATTTTTTCTCTTCTCTCTTCCCCTTGTTTTATATTCCTGTCAGCATTTGATAGCCTTTGTTTAGGAAAGTTCTCTTGTTCTGGGGAAATGCAATTCCTTCATCACTTTAAAAACAAGGCAGCAACAATAGAAGATGTCATCAAACTTTTAAGTGTGGAAGCTCAAGAACAGGTTAATCACAAAGAAAATAAAATTTACTCTGTCAAAATAATGGCTTCTCTTCTGTTAGAGGCTTCTGAAGTAGAAGTACAAGTAAATTGTTTTATTAAATGTTTGAAATTAATTAACTATAATGAAATGGAACAGCATGATGATTAGTAATCTTGGTATTTTAAAGTAATAGAGCATAAACTTCATAAAGAAACATATTTATTGAGCAATTTTAAACTGAGGATATTTTCAAAACATAACATCTTAGAAATGGATTGCCTCTCAACCAACTGAATAATTCTGTCAAAGTCAAGAGCACTTGGAAAAAATCTGTCAAGGGAGTAAGAACAGTTTAAAAATACACTAAACAGAAAGCATGTCAAATTTTCTCAATAATATTAAAAGCTAAATAAAACATTAAAAAAAATGAAGCATCAGTATGTCATATGTGCCAAAACCCAACTAGACAACATCAGACAGCTGGCATTAGGAAAAATATGGACTATTTAACTTATTAGAATGCAAGTCCTATCCATATTCAAGAGCACTGAGATGTTGCACTCTGTGTTATGGGGACAGACATCAGTGAGCTATGTCAGCTCTCTTGATATTCAAAATGAACTGGCCTGGTGTCCTCCAAACAGGAGACAGAAGTGAGACTGTTAGACATCAGTGCTAGAGTTATGACTGAGATAAAACCATGTAAGTATGAAAAAAAATTCATCCTCTGCTCAGAATTAACCTTCATAAATTACCCTTAAACTGAATTGATTATTTGGAAAGTCCTAAGCACAAAAAAATTAAAATAACATTATGAATTCTGAATTATGTGTAGTTGTGTGAAAACAGGTATCTTTAAATCATACAAGAGTAAACCTGTGGGTGAAATCAGATCTGCTGTCACCATGAAACAAACACTTTTCCTTAGGGTTAATTTTGTCAGACTCACCTTTGTTGTAAAGCTACAGCTCCAGAATGTATTTATCTAGTACCAAAGATAATTAGCAAGCACTCCAGCCCTTTGAACGTCCAGCTTTAGTCAGAACTATCTTGAGTCCAAGAGTAAGAAAACCAGGAAACGTGTTTTGAAACCTTAACGTGTTGCAAGGTGCAGTGACAAGTAATATTAGTGTCTCTAACACACTGTATAAAGGTAATCAAAACTGGTAATTTCCTTTTCCATCTCTTTGCAGCTTAATGAAACAAGGATTGGCAAATACAGAATCAAACACAGAGCTGGTAGCTCTTCAGTTTGGCAAGTGTTTCTTATCACTTGTTCATCTGTAGTGAATAAAAGATAGCATTAAGTTTGTGGGTTTTTTCTTTAAGGGCTTACTTGGAAAAAAATCCATGCCCTGTTTAACAACACTCATTCTTTAGTGTGCTTTCCACTTTAAGCTTGCAGTAACGAAAAATTAATTATTGCTCATCATAATTATTACCTGTTTTTTATATTATTACCTATGAGGAATAAATGACATTATAAATAAAAAGAAAAACCTGTGGTCTTTGGGTTCAGTTCTGTGCTTTAGTCAGTAGTGGGACTCTAAGATTTTTCTAGATATGGAAGTGCAAAGTAGTTATAGAATGCAACAAATGTGGGATTAACTTTTCATATGATAGACAGCTGGCTTTCAAAAAGCTTACACATCTAATCCTTATTACAGCACTGGATTGAAAACCAGATATGATATAAAGGTCATTTTTGTTGTGCTTCTGTAATACATTCTCATGTGATATCCTCTGTCCTTGATGTATCCTTTTCCTTCTGCTGTTGATGGATTGCATTAGGATGCACTAGCGTTTCTTTGACCCGTTTCAAATGATCTGTGTATTTCAGTCAGTGTTCTGCTATGCTTGTGGCTTTCCCAGACACACCACTCCTGGTCCTATTTGATCTCAATGGATTTCATTGAGTTCACCTAAAAGGGAGGTGATCATAGTACAATTTGGTTTTCCTAGTCCTCTTTTTTTATGCAAAAAATACTTTCACTGTTTTGCTCCTAAGCATTATGGGTTTTTTTTAAGGATTATTGATTACCCATTCCGGAGCTAGTGCTGTGAGAGTTTACATTAAGGAAGGGCCTATCAATAGATCCAATCATTCCGGCTTCTCAGATGGAATAATTGTCCTCATTCCTCTGCTGTAAGCATGAAAGACATCAACTGGTACAATTATAGAAGCAACTTTGACAAAATGAACGTGTCAATTTGCTTTGTTAACACCCTCAAATAGAATTCTAGGTCAGCCAGGATCTGTATCACTTCCAGTCATGTTAACTCATACTTCACCAAAAAGTAGATTTTTGCTTTCAGCGTGGATAATATTACACAAGTTACTGTAGATCAGCTGACATACAGTAAACATCCATGAAAAAAAGTGTTTAGATCCATCAAGTATGAGGTGACTAGCCTTAAATTAATCTTCTTGCATTGTTGCTTAATTAAATTAAATTAGCCCATGCTTGCAGTAACTGTTGACAGTGACTGAACCCCAGCTGGAAAATATCCTGTAATAGCCACAACAGTTTCAAGGCAAAGGTGAGAGGTAATCTACATACACAGCAATGATTAACCTTTCCAACAGTTCTTTGAAAATTTAGAGTTCATCAATACAAAATCAATATTAAAATATTAGGTAAGATTAAAATATTGCATTTTAAATTCAAAAGAGAACCCCCCTCATAAGCCACATGACTCATAAATTTTTAAAAAGCAAGTTTACTGCTTCAGTCATTCCTCAGCTGAATCTTTCAATTGAGCTGAAATTTTTTTTGCTTTGCCTTACGCTGTAAAACTGGAATCTGCCAGATGAATGAACAGCACTGTTGGCTGAAAACGAACAAACCTGAACCTATTCAAGAGGTGGGAGGCGAGGCTACTATAAAATTCAGGGAGGGAATGATGCTTTTAGAAAAATCAAGTGATCATGCAACAAATCCCAGCTGTGACAATGGAGGTAGAAAAGAACTAAACATGAGAACACAATCATTGGAAAAAAATTAAATTAGGACAGAAAAAGACATACATTAGTGAAGTTATTTTTGGATAGTTTTCATAAATAAAGTGAGGAACACATTTTTTCACTAAAAGTTAACAACATAAAAGCATTTCAGAGGAAAAGGTTGTTCATGAGGTCTGTGATAAAACAAAACTAATTATCAACATGCAAGAGTTATTATAACTGGACTTTACAAAAGAAATGTGTAACAGGGATTAAGGATTTTACCCTCATTACATTATACCCTCATCCTCATGAGATAGCATATTTAGAACTAGACTCTTTGGTTTACATCAACTAGAACCTGCTCTTTTTTATATGAACTTGAGGTTGCAGAAATCCACATAATTTCAAGAGGCCTGGGATTTGTTAGGGGTGATGTATTTGTCTATTTGTGATTTCTCTCTTTTTGTGTGCTAAAAACACCAGTAAAAGAACTCATCTAACTTTCAGAAAATACAGCTTTTTGTTTCAATTACATTTTGCTAGAGCAGAAATTTCAGTCTGAGAATCCTCCTCGTTCCCTTGATTACTTGGCTTCATCCTATCAATCATGATTACCTTCCTGGTACAATAATTACAGTTTTTAATCAATTTTCAAACATTGCTCAGTGGACTGTGAAGTGCATTTGAAGAGAAGTTATACTGAAAGCAACTAAAAACTAATGGTTTTTGCAGAATGGGAGGAGAAGGGGTTATATACAGGAATGACAGATCATCTTCTTATCAGGCTTTGCCATTAATTCAGTACAGCACTGAAATAATTACAAATGTGCACTTGACAAACTGAAACGTAAATTAGTTCTTAGTTAATTACGCCAGTTGCCTTAACAACAGAAGCTCTCCCAGCATTTGGAGGGAATATATCTTTCAATAAATTTTATTTTCTCAAACATACACAAAAAAAAAATTATTTTGCAAAGCATCCTTGTTATAATTTGATAATGTGACCTTGCACAGTGGACACAGTGATTGTGTCCTGCCTTTCTCTGCTCCAGAACTGATGCTCTAAAGCAGCTTCTGTCTTGATGCTCTTACATAACACAGCTTCACATTGCCTGAGTGAGGCAATCAGCTCCAGCAGACAAACACAGTGTACCTGAGTGGTTTCTTGTGTAAAGATCACTTCATGTCTCTGTTCCTGAACAAAGAATGTGTAAGAGTAATTTTTACCATGCTAGGAGATCCTAAAAATAAACAACACAAAAACGTTAGTAAGTCCTTATCACAAACAGTTTTCTACAGTGAAATTTTAGCCACTTAAGTCAGTGACAAAACCATTATAATCTTCAGCTGGGATAGAATTTCTTCCTTACAAGCCAAGCAAGTGAAAAACAGCGGCACAATGTTTGAAAAGCAGCAGAAACTGTATAGAAACAATTTCTGTTATTTGGGAGCAGGCACTCAAGCAGAAGGACCCTTGAGAAGTTTCCTGTTTGAAATAGCATGTTTATTTCTTTTTTTCCAGGTTTGTCACATATACTGGCTATGTCTTGTTCTCTTAGGATTTTGTTAGTAATCAAAACTCTCCTCAAGAGATTTATTGCCCTCTCCCACTTTCAAAGTACCACCAAGACAGAAATGTCTGGCAGGGGAAATTACTGCCAGAAAAGTGCCAACATATTAAAACATTTATTTAAAAGATATAACTACCCGGACCTTTTCCAGCATTTCAGAATTTCAGACACAAGATATATTGTATCTAATATAGAAGGATTGGAGCAAACCATTGCCATTGAACTTTGCAGTGAGCGACACTCACCCTTCAGAAATTCTAATGGGGTATCCAACCTTGTGAATCAAGTAGGCTCCAAGGGTTTAGGTATATGCACAGAGTTATCATCCCCCTTGTACAGGGTCTGCTCCACATGTTCTTAGTAATCATCAATGTTTAATTTAACAGATGGTTGGAAACTATACAATTCCTCTTATGATGTAGAGAGCATGGTTATATAATTTCCAATGTTGAATTAAAAGTAGAAATCCAACACCAAGTGATGCTGCTTATTCAATGTAAGTTAATCTATCATTTCTGCAGCTTTCTGAGTCTCTCTGATCTGAAATGTTTGAGGCAATTTTATGTTTTAGGTATTACTGTCTTTTCTTGTCATTTAAGAGGTAAAACCAGAGGTGCATATTAAAAAACCATTAACCCTGCAACGAAGTAATTTATATAAAAGTTAGATTTGTGTACCCTCTTATTCTTACTTATAGTCTCTTGAATGAAGCAGAAAAATTAATTACCTTTATTTATACAGTCCCACTATAGCACTTTATAGCCAGCTGGATGGAACAAATCACTGCTCTCAGGACAGCACTGTCTGCAATGAATATAGCAGGGCAGGTAGGGACAGGAGCCAGCGGCAGGAGTGGGGTTATGGGAAGACTAAGGCCAAGGAAGTTTGAGAGATGATCTCTTCATCTTGTCACTTCCTGAGATTCTAAGCAGGGAACAGTCGAGATGAGTATGTCAATTTGGGATTTGTCAAAAAATGTAGTCATGTTGTCCCTTTCAACCTAAATTTCTAGGAGCCCAAACATCAACTGGCATTTCTACAATAAAATCTAAAATGGGGATTTCTTCTGTGCTTTTTCTTTAGATGTTAGTGAGTTGTTATGCTACTCTATAATTGTGAAGGTAGAAAAAACCCAAGCCAACAGAAAACTTGTTTTTGAACCCTCTAGCAAATGAGGATAGTAAGTTCAGTGCGGTGTCTAAGCTATTGCATGGGTAATAATACTTGATTTAAAAAAAAAAAAATCCTTTTTTATTTGTACACTTTGATTTTAAATGCTTTCAGGATGCATTGGTCCAGTTTTGCTATAGTTTTGTATTTTGTATAATTCAGGCCTAATGACGTTGCTGAGATTCCTCCTCTAGAAAGAAAAAAATTCATATAATCTGTATAGGTGGTCCTTTTCATATTATACTTTTCAATGAGATGAGTGAAATCCATGCATGACTGCCAGCTTCTCTCTCTGTCTCACCCTCTGGCTATTCTCTGAGGAATTATCAAGGTGCAACCTGCCTCTCCCAGCCCAGCCTCTCCCTGTGGTCAATGCACACTTGCTGACTTTCTAGAAGTTATTTACAGTAGAAATTATGTAAGTCATTTGCAGTCCCTGTGTAATCTTTCTAAGCATACACTGCTTAGAGAGCAACTCTTCACCATCATGCAACAAGCTATTGCTAAGGCAGTCAGAGAACCCAAGAACACCCACGCACACCACATCCTCCTGCTTTGTGTGCCAGAAAGCTGCAACAGTTCAAAAGATGCAGGAAAAGGAAAATTTTCTGATGTAATTCTTTCCAGTAGCCATTTTTAAGACTTAGTGTATTATATTCTAGGTGTTCCAGGATGACCCACCATTTAGTTTATGCATTTCTTTCAGAAACAGACTTGATCTTGAGACTCAAATGGGCTCACCTGATTTCAGGATTAGCAAAATTATGGTGAATGTCATGTAATGTACAACTACAAGCTGTAGCTGGCATGCCTGGAGAGTGAAGATCCTGCTTCATAATTCTATGTCTCTTCCAGGGAGAGGTGAGAGATGTTTCCTTATCTTCACTTGGGGCTACCTGGGCCCAGGTGCATGCGTTGGTGTTCTGTGGAACTCTGAGGGTTTTGTACAACTAACTATTTATTTATATGGGAAAAAAGCTAAAAAAGTAACTAAATACAACCACCACAAGATTTCTCCTTCCTTATTCCTAAGCTTCCCTCAGAAGAAGAGAAATATTGAAAAGATGATCAGTTTGATGACACCTTTAATAAGTAATTTTCCAATAAATTTTAAAATCTTATACCGTAATTTCTAAATTGGAGATTAAAGCTCAAATTATTATGAAAAAAATAAGGTAAGCAAACAACAAAGCACAATAGAACTCCAATAAATATTACACTGATCAGTATAAAAAGTATTTGAGTAACAAATATGTTCACAAAACTCAGTAATCGTATTTGCAGGGGATTCTTTATCTTTCCAAAATTATCATCCTTATTGAGTTAAACAAAAATCTACTTTTTTATGGTCACCTCTAATTGACATTTATGTATCACTACTGAGAGTCCACAAAAATCCTAAACAGTACCCATCCCATTTCACATGGCTTTTTATTCTTCTTCCTATATCAGAGAGGAAGTTTTCATATCAACCAGAATAAACATTACAGTAAATAACTGATTCAGAATAAATTGGGTAAACATCTGCAGAACAGACAGAAGAATATCAGCCTGTGAAGGTGCCAGTGGGACACACTCTTGTTCAGATGTATGCAAAGCCTGTCTGCAGCACGATGAAGTGCAAAACCCATCAAGTGGATATCAAATTACGCTTAGAATGCTGGTGCCAATTTTAAGTAACCAAACCAAACTGAAACAAAACAAATTTTATTTCTTTTTGGCTTTGGCTAAAATGCATAAAATTGATGTAGAAGCTCAAGCAAAGGTCTTTGCCTTCTGCTTCAGGTAAAGTTGTTCCTCTTCTGGTCTCTAAATAATTCATAAAACTGACAGAGGAGATGGGGGAAACAATTTTCTATGCAAGAATATCTAAAGACTCTTTCAATTAATGAGAACTATCAGGAGACATATTCCATTTTAAAAAAATCAAGAAACAAAAATTTAAAGTTATATAGCTCAAAGATTAATTGCCACTAAAACTTCATTGAGAAATGGCATTTTAGAGGGAGGAATAGTAATTAAAATAAGAGATTTTAATGACAGAGCTACTACATTTTATCCATGAATTTGAAGGCATAAGTGCCATTCATTGAGCTCTATTGCTATTAATAGTATGTTTAGATTTTTTTAAAAAATCATTGTTAAATAATTTCATTAAGGAAAAGGACAAAAAATCTATGAAATAATGGTGATTGAAAAAAAGAAGAGTCCTATTCTACCATCTCACATCTTCATGTTGTCATATTAAAATGTTCCCTATCTCAACAGCAAGAGCAATGCTGTATTCCAGAAACTGTGGGTGGGCAGAAATGAGTCACTTTGGCAATGATTTGCTTTGCATATCAATATAAACCAGAGAGGGAATTGATTTAATGTAAGGAACAACACACTGAATTATACACTCATGTACTGTAGAGAAACTTATGATTGTGGTTGCAACAAACATGACCAAATAATAAAGAAATCCATTCTATGAAAAGCTAATTCCTCATTGTAATAAAGAAAAATACTGGGCATGCAGGAACATCTGTTTTCAAGAAAATTAGAGCAAAATAAAATATTTCTCCAGAAGAGGATAAAAAATGTTTTGCTGACAGGAGAAAAAAAAACCTAGAGAGGAACCAACAAAGATTCTCAAACAATCACTGCTTTGCAGGATTACCTGTTGCAGCAAACCACTGTATTATCGGGTTGAAAATTCTGTTCACCTGGGTTAAATAATTACTGAAATCAAAACTGAGCTCACGTTTAGCCATCAAAGTTCCATTTCTACCTAGCTCTAAACAGAATCTGTAACTTAAACTATTGAAACTCTGCAAGAGACAAAAACGAAAAATATTCTTATAGAAATAGAATGTAATCTGCTGAAGGACCAGTGATGCAAGGAAAGACAGGCTCATACACAGCTCTATCAGAAAACCTCACATCTTCTCACAACGGGACTTCCGCACTCATTTCTTCAAAAGGAAATCTCAGATGTTTTTAAAACGTAAATCTGTGGTTAGCTGCATATAAACAGATAGAAATTTTTATGTGAAAACAATTTAATCTTCAGCCTTACACATAAATACCTTTAAGCTCAATAACTTTAGTAAGTAAAACTAGGCTTTGTTACTGAAATATGTAAAAAATAATTTGAGCGTACAACAAGAGTGAATGATTTCATGTATTTCATCTTAAATCTTTCTAGAAGGTGCACTGTGGTGTTTCTGCCCTTCTGAAATGCTTCCTCATACAAAACCTTCAAAGCTGTCCAGCTCTAGAACTGTGGCACCACAACAACAGGGTAAATGAGATAAAGAATTTCTTTAAAGGAAGGGAGAAACATTGACTTGAAATGTGAATAAAAGTACGACTTTAAATGTCTTCCAATCAAGTGGCATAATTTGAGTCTCACATTCAGTCTATCTCGGGTGTCATGGTGTAACCCCTGCCAGCAACTAAGCACCTCAGAGCTCACTCATCCTTTCCTGGTGGGATGGAGGAGACAATTGGAACGATTAAAGTAAGAAAGATCATAGGCTGATTTAGGAAAGATTAATAATTAAAATTTAAATAAATGCAGTACCTGAAAGAAAATGAACAGTAATAACGATAATAATGGAATATTACAAAAACATGAGAAAAATAAAGCCCAGGAAACACAAGTGATACAAGTGAAAAACAATTGCTCACCACCAAACAACCAATACCCAGATGGTTCCCAAGCAACAGCTGCCCCCTGCCAAACTCCACCCATTTTACTGCTGAGCAGGAAACCATGTGGTCTGGAATATCCCCATGGTCAGCTGTCCTGGCTGTCCCCTCCCAGCTCCTTGTGCACCCCCAGCCCCCTCGCTGGTGGGGCAGTGTGAGGGGCACAAAAGGCCTTGATGCTGCATGAGCACTGCTCAGCAATAGCTCAAACATCCCTGTGACATTTTCTAGCTCAAATCTGAAACACAGCACTATTCTAGCTACTGTGAAGAAAATTAACTCTATCTCAGCCAAAACCAGCATAATGGGGAATATATTTTTATGTCCTGAACTTTATAATACTATGTTCCATAGCCAGCTTTTCCTGTTGGCAATGTTTGGTTTCAATTTATTATTTTAGCAGAAGAACTTACAACTTTTTACAAGTCTGTATAGCTTTAGGGTTTTGTTTTGTAGCATTTAAAAAAAAATAATTACTGATGCATACACTTTTCCATAGTTTATCCTAGAATAACTTGATCTCAGGGCTCCTTTCTTTGCTCTTGGAATAAAGTCTGTCCTCTCAAAATATTGGGAGGCTCTGCTCCCAGCCTCCCTCATAATATCCCCTCACAACATCAGATGTATTCTATTCCTCTAACTATATTCTTTCAATGTCACACTGCTGAATCTCAGGGAGATTGAATGTTCAGTATCTGAGTGAAACAAGGCGGGGACTTTTCAAATTGCAGGATCAGTCTTCCTAAGGGAGCCTATCTGATTGGAATTCAGCTGCTGGCGTCTATTATCAGATGTGAACTGGAAGCAGTGTCTTTCCCATGCTACCTGCATTTACCTCTGTCATGCACAACTGCTATGGGAATGCCTACAACAGGGGGCCAAGCCAGATCCAAATGAGCTGGTATGCTTACACAGAATAATTCAGTGCCTTACCTTTATCCTAGCTGAAATCCCAGAAGTGATACAGCCATCCATGCCAGCTACAGAGAGCAAATTCAGATGAGTCTGTGAAAGCAGGACTAAAAAAATCACCGGAGAGCTGTCATGTGCCTTCATCACAAATGGAGATGTAGCAAGTATCTGTGGCCTGAAAGTGTGATTCTTGGAAGAACAGAAACACTGAAAGCACAGCACAAGGCAGACAGAACAGGATCTCACACAGAAGGGCTCAGGGCGAAGGTGCCAGAGCTGGAGCTCAAGCCCATGCTTAGACTCTATTTCCACAAGAAACAAGTGACACAGCTCCGATGATTCTCTGCATACTCTGCCTTCATCATCTGCCATTTATAAGCAACTCCTCAAGCAGGGAATGTCTGAAGGTGAGACTGACCTTCAATAAAAATAAGGCATGACAGGTGAATTTTCAAGTCAGTGACCAAAAGACTGCTCTGCTCACACCCATGCACCTTTTTCAATCGTAGAGCAAGCCTATCAATGCCCAGGACCTGAATGCAACAGAACTAGGAAGATATAAAAATATTAGTGCTGCACTGAGCCAAGAAGGCTCTGTCCATAGAAGATTAAAAGACAGCCAAAAGGCAAAAGAATCACGTTGATTCATAACATCTCCACACAGGAAGGCAGCAGATGTGAAACTCATCATATGACATTTGCAGCACGAGGAAAAGGTGACCTCGTTCATGCAAAAGACCTTGTACATAGGCAGAATCTTCTCTTCAGCTTTTGTAACCAATTACATTTTAGCAACATTTTTACTGACATCATGTTTTTATGGTAATATAAAAGTATCTTGTAAATATATTAATCAGCTTTTATTCCTTTAGAGTTTAGATACAATAATCAAATATTATAGTTATCACATCCCTTTGGCTAGATTTAGTGAGTATAAATATTAAAAAATGCTTTCAGGGAACCTTTTTGAAAATATCCACTGAAGTCTAATTGCAACAGAGTATAGAAGAAAGCCAAATGTGACAAGCTGTATTTTACTTACACTATACAGTTCTCCCATACATAAAATAATTAAGATTACTCATTAAATTAGAACAATTAAAAAACTAAAAGTGCTGTTACAGTAACACAAAGGAATACACAGGGTATTAGTTATCAATGCTTTATTATTGAAAACAAAATTGAAATTCTTTTATCTGGCACATAAACAATTATTTCTACAAAAAGGAAAGCCTACAAATCTGATAATTTATACAAATAACAGTTTTTCAAAAAATAAAATTTTAATTTAGTAAACTTGTCTTGTGCTCTTTTTTTTTTTTTTAGCACTGTCTGCAATAATCCACCACAAATCCCAGAGAGACATATTTTAAACATGTTTTAAATTTATCCCAAAAGAAGAAAGTTATCAAGCCCAGACCTATATTAAAAAAATGTATTCAGGGACATTCTTGGTAAATTTACGGTAGTCCTTTTTTCTTTTTCTTTTCCTTTTCTTTTGTTGTTTTGTTTTTTGTTTTTGTTTTTTTTTTTGAAGAAATAAACAAAACCAGTTATCAATGCAAGCATGACACCGTATCACAGGAGTGCTCCCCTCTTCCCCCTTTTGTGCAATGAATACAAATTACCAAACAAGAATAAGTACAAGTTGAAGGAGACAAATAATCTGGTGAATGATTAAGACCAAGAAGCCATCAAAGTTTGATGGCTGTTGGGCAAATAAAGCTGCAGGATACCACAGTTCTATACCAAGCTCAGTTACACTTACTATCTATTTCTATATCTTTTCCCAGAAAGTCAGTAAAGCAGGAGAATAAGTTCAAGCTACCACTGTATTCTAACACTGGTTTCAACGATCAAGTAGAAGTTCAACTTTTGATCCTTCAATTTTGCTTTTCCAGCAAGAACATTATTTGAGAAAAACTTGACACACTCCACAAAGCCAAACAATCTTGCTCCTCTGGCCCTTCTGGTGGGCCAGTTGTAAACTCAGCAACTTATGGTATTTTAGTGAGCAAGAGGAAAGAAAAGGAAATACACATAGCTACAGTTTTTCTACTATACTGACTTTGAAACAGCTATTCCCCAATCTATTTCAATACAGATTTAAAATCCAAGTGTAAGGGTAGAATGACCAAGAAGGTAGAGTATAACTCAAGTGTTCCCTTTCCCATTCAGTACATACAATAACCACAAAACAAATGCAAGTAAAACCAAATAAAGGAAATAGCAACATTTAGAGACTGTTGTGTTAATGGCAGGTAACATTGCTGCAGTCAAGTAATAAATAAATAAATACAGCAAAGTGTTCTTTACATTTTTGTTGGAATGGTGCTGAACAGTTAAAAAGGAATACATAAACTAAAAACCCCAAACCCCTTTTCAGTAATAAAGAGTTTTAAACAGAAGATCCTGAAGAAGCTTCAGTTCAAGGTGCTCTACCACTTTAACATTTTATCTATCATTATGAAAGGAATATTGAAGCAGATACCAAAGGGCCATTAAATGAAATAGTAAATTTTCTTACAAGCAATAATACTTATTTCAAAGAAAGAAAGCAGTTAACAAATGGCCTGGAAAAAAGAATTACTAAAGCTTTATATACTTCAATTTAAAATAAATTATTTTTACATTTAAGATCTGAAGACTAAAACAGTAATGAGGCTAAATCATTCTGAAACACAAATAAATTGAACCTCACCAAAAGCGTATTTAGATATTTGACAGCTCTGCTGCTAGCATGTGTCAGAATACAAAGAGAACGCTAATATTTGGTTAGAATCGGAATAGGTTTGTTTAAAACACCAACAATATGAAAAGTAATTGGCAACCACCAATACTGATTCCTCTTAATCTACACTATTTTAATCATGGGCAAATCGAGTCCCTTCAGTTATTCGCTAGCCTCATCAATGCATAACATTCCCTTTTCTCTGAGTTGCTCATGAGGTCTCATTTTAGCCTACCCACTAATATTTTCAAATCCCATTTTAATTAGTAATTTCAAACATAGAATATGCAGAGTCCAATTTAAAGTTGGTCTCATCTGATAGCAAAGTAAAGACAGTCAAACACATTATTCTATAATACCAATTATTTTTTTCTAAGATGACAGTCTGACCACACTGATTTGGTATAAGGGCCAACATCCCTCTTGCTTGTATTACTAAATCACACCTCTGGTCTTTTTTTACCAGCCTACATACTACATCAGCTGTACAGACAGCTCCTTGGTCATTCTGTCTACCTCACAGAAATTTGACTATGTATCTCAAGAAAACTGCGCTATTAGTTAGCAAGCTGAAGTAGCAGGCATATTCTCAGTAAACAACTTGCAATGCTGTCATCTAATCATGTGACAGGTTTGAAAAAAATGGGCCATATTAGCTGTGAAATTGGCTAGCAAGTGGTTCAAAGTGAGATACAGCAGCATTAAGACAAACTGCAAACACACTGGATTTAGTACACATTTTAATGAGTTACAGTATCAGCAAAATACTTTGACCTACTATTACCACTTTAACTCCCATATGGCTTAGTGTATACTGTATGATTTTCCCTCAATATTTCTATGACAGTATACATTTCAAGTACCCACCCAAAAGTAAGCAATATGGGATTTGCAATTATTGATCAAATATACCGAAACAACTTCTCTCACGTGCCATTGTTCCAAATATTTGTTGCGTAACAAGTTCTTCATGAATCCCTCAAAGTCTCCCTTTTTCTATTTCTCTAGCAGAATAGCTTCTCCTAGCAGCAATTAGGACCTCTGATCCTTGCAGTCAAGTCCAGCAAGTTCTCTGACCTGACAACTCTGTGGAAGTTCAAGTTCTTGGGTTTAATCACTTCAAAGAAAAGAAGTTCAGAGTTTTCATCGTCATGTTTTGGATGTTTTCAAACCTTGTTTCTCCATGATATTCCACAGTTTGCGAAGATTGGACTGGGTGATGACATCATCAGGTTTCAGTTGAAGAGCAAGGAGGTAGTTTTCTTCAGCCTCTTTCAGTTTGCCATTCAGATGGAGAATAGCTCCAAGATTCATTAGGGCAGCTGGATACTGGTACCAATTAAAAAAAAAAAAAAAAAAAAAAAAAAAAAAGAAGGAGGAATATTACAAATATTTTCAATATTTTCTTTTTAGACAATCTTCTTCCACTTAAATTACTCCCTTATGTTCGCTGACTTTTCATGGAAGCAATTTAGTAATTTAAGCAAATACAGATAACAAGAAAAAGTTTCTGAACAGCTGCTGTGCAGTTTGTGCTTTAAACAGGTCAAGCTCTAGTGCCTACAGACGTAAGATTTCTCTCTTTAATGAGAAAACACAGAACTCAAAAAGCTTTAAATGTGGTAATGTTGGCATAACACAGGTTCCAAGAGAAGATTAAAGTAATCCAAGAGTGAATTAGCAACAAGAATTTAATTTTAAACAAACCCCTTGCCAATAAAGAGTTTATAATCATTGGAAATAATTAACACAATAATAATTGGAACTTATCCCTTTCTTCTCTTTGTCTTAATTGCAACTGGCAGAGAATACAGCCTGCTCTCAGATTCTAAGGATGTCCAGGGGTTCTAGGATATCCATTTAGATGCAGGTTGTGGAAATTATTTCTTAATGAATGATTGAATAAAATTAACAGTGGTGGAAAAATGCTATTTTAATAATAAAAATGTTAAAATTTTGTAACAAATCAATTTAAAAGCTTATGTTACTAGAATTTTTTTCATGTTTAGCTAAGACAAAATGCTTAGCTTGTTTTTATTTTTTTGATCTCTAGGTTATTCCATTATGAAATAATAGGTTCTTCATGATAACAGCATGCCTGGTCACTGGAATTAACAAATATTAAAAGGGCAGAAAAGCACATTTATAAAGCTGAAGAGTTTAAACTACCTTTTGGCAAGCACCAAAGATATTCACATCCTAGTGAGAGCACAGTAAAGGCATTTGTCAAACTAGTACTTTGCATTTTAAAGAAAACTGGGGGAAAAAACCACACAAAGTTCACTGTGGTTCTCACCCTCAGGTCAGCCTAAGTTTCAATGAGCTTTAGGAAAACTCACTTTCGAAGTCACATAGTTTTGCCTCAGAGGATAAGTGTTTCAAGCCACCACTCAGCAGTGTTCTGCTCAAAATAATATTCAAAATGTGAATGGCATATCAAGTTCAGACTACTGTGAGGGTGTGTTGGTATGCTTTAGGAGCTCTTCAATGACAATAACTTCAGGAAAGTGGTTAGACACTGGAACAGGTTGCTCAGAGAAGCTGTGGAAGTGTTCAAGGCCAGGTTTGATGAGGTTCTGAGCAGCCTGGTCAAGGTGTCCCTGCTCATGGCAGGAAGGTTGGAATTGATGATCTTCAAGGTCCCTTCCAACCCAAACCATTTGATGATTGTATGAAAATATGTTAGGTAGAAGGCCAATAACATATGCACTACAGTTGGTCTCTCAGACTGACGTGGCAATAGGAAATCATTATGATGAGGAAGACTTACCTTTGTTCCAAACCTCTCCACTACAAAGTAAAACTCATTACCCTTATCCTGTTTAATCAAGCTCCAACAACATACCCATAATTCTTATGTCCAAAACCTAAATTTTGTGGTGGAAATGTTGTTCAGATAATTCCAATGCTCTATATTCTCATACTATATATTCATATTTTTTCAGCTTTCTTCTTGCTTCTTTTAACCTATGAATGCACACATCACAAAAACTCATGAAGAACTGTGATGCATCAAATTTTCAAAACAAATGGCTTAGAGTTTCAAAATTATGCAAAACAAAATTAGTTCAGCTCTCCTTATTGTAAACATCACAATGCTAATGAAGAGGAATCTGAAGATGTAATTTTTAGATTTACTTTTTCTTGCCTTACCCTGACAGATTTTTTCCACCTTCTGTAAATCATTCTACTGTGAATCAAACAACCAAAAAATGCCAGCTGGGTTTTATACAGTTTTATCAGTTAAATACTCTTCAAAAGAAGGGAAAGTAGGCCCCTGAAATGTAATCTATGCTACACATAACTCATATTGGCAGCCATATTTTCCTAGCTCCATCTTTCAAGTGCCAGTCTTGCATAATGTTTTGTAATGAAATAATATACTCCTTAATTGCAGGTGTTCTGGGTGCTAACAGATGTTATTAAAGTGAAGAACGCGTGGAAATCAGCTCCCATGTACATTGATGACTGTCTAAATACCCCCATACCTAATTCATTATTAGACTTCAGATTGTTTGAGAGAATTTTCTCAAATCATGAGTAGGAACATCCATTCCCTCTAGTCATCATATTTCTTTGTTTAATCAGAGTTCATGAATGAAAAAGATTTCTTGAAATTATTGACACAGAGCTGTCCTCTCACTTGAATTATAACTATGCGCGTGTTTGCACTGAGACAAAGCTTACAATGGATGAGGACTAAAAATACCTTAAACCTAGAAAAACTCATAGAAATAAAACACATGATTAAATGTGCTCAGAGCTAATTCTACAGCATTCACAAAACTTACTGTACAGGAAATAACTCACTTGTCTCATATGGCTTCCAGAATTCCTCCCCATTTCCTCCATATCCTCCTGAAAATATGGTGTGTGTATGGGAATAATCAAGAACATCAGATATGTAAGACTATATGCCCAGCTAAGAAACTCTTCTACCATCATGCCTTTAATTTGGTACATAATTTCACAAGAGCAAGCAACAAAAACAAATAAAATTAACAAACTGCATGCCTTTTAACTGAAATTTTCCAACTTCTACACACCATTTTTGATTTCCTGCAGGCCTAACAAATTCTAGGTCATTAAGTTCTACACAAAGGTATCCATGGAAAATGTGAACTGATAAATCATTTCAGGTATGAACTGAAAGTTCACTCCAACTCCTTTACATTTCAGATAAGGAAGTGCACAGGATTTTAGAAAGACTGCTCCCCAACTTTCCAGGACATCAGCCACCCCAATATTTATGGTTTATTGTAACAGTCACAAGAGTTTTGAACATACGCAAGATTCTTCATCAGTGGCACTGCTCTCTGGCATTTTAAAAGGATGGTCAGAGGATAAGAGAGCAAGAGACATTTGCTGTAGTTTTGCTTCACATAGATTGTCTTTTATTAAAGACAGCTGATAAAACTTTTCAGTAGGTTAACAAAAGCAGTCAGCAGCTACCACTGCAATAACATGGGACTTGTAGCACTGTATAACAAATGACACCACCTACTACTTCAGAGACTTGAAAGGAGAAACAGGCCTGCCTTCATTTCCTTCTGGAGACAGATGCTTTACATCAAAAATAGCTGACTGGCATTTCTATTGAGGTTATAAATGCTGTCTTTTATGGTCTATTTGGAATTATTCCCATTATTAGCATTTTACCATGGTGTGCTTGTTTCCTTAGTGGTTTTCTGGGGGCGGAGGGGGAAGGTGCTCATGGGGAGGAGGGAAAAGGAATAACAGATTAGTTAATGAATAATGAAATAACACAAGGCAAGCATTTAGTTGCCCGAGGTGGTTTTGGTTTACATTGATGACAATTTTTTCAGATTTTCCCTTAAGTACCAAAGTAAAAGGAGAGCACTGGGCCACGCAAAAATCTTATCAAAAAGTCCTCTCTAAAATGAGAGAACTATAAAATCTTCAAATAATTGAAAATAATTCTGAGTAGTATTTCAGGATTACACTACTATGCTGTAACCATATACAGCATTGGACCCACAAACAGAATCAATCTAATGACATAGAAGATTAACTGTCTTCTTGTTTGTCATCTCTGGCTCCACATACAGCAAATGCCATAGCAGAAGTACAGTCCCAAACACAAGAAGACAATTTACTCCTACATGGTCAAAGAAGTTATGGTGAGAGAACAAATACACAAACACTTAATCTAGCACAAATATACCTTTTGCATGGCAGAGGGGTATGAAAAAAGAGCAGTCCAAACAAAAGCAAGGAAATCCGAAATTGTTTTCCTCAGAGCTTTGCTTACAGATGACCTTTGCTCAACACCACTGAGATCAGGGCATTAGATTCTGAGATGAAAGAGCATTTTGTTGATGCTGGGATACTTCTAAGGAAATTACGGCAATTTTTACCCCAGTAGAATCACAAGTGCAAGATACTTCTCAATTACCCATTTTAAAGAGTCACTGAAAAGATGTTGCCAAAATCCATCTTGCTCCTAAGAAATTACTGCTGTGTCTGATACTGTAGATGTTTCAAAACAACCCCAGGACTGTTTAATGAATACTGTAATAAGTGTGACCAACCTACCAGAAACACAGAGGCTGTGTATTGTTTTACAAAAGTGGAATTAAGGACACATTCTTTTAAGAATTTCTTTTCGGTTAAAGAAGGACATAAAACATCAATCTCAAATGAATATTTCATGTCAGCACTTCGAGTTTAAAAGGGGTGAAAAATTCAGATATTTCTCTTTGATAACTGAAGACACACAGGTGGTACAATGACTGAGGAGTCAAACAGCAGAATATTAGTTCTAGAATGGCTCACTAGGCATGAAGGAAAATCATGGTGGACTGCTGCATCTGATCAGTGGCCACTAAGTAATGCTGTCATGCCCTTTCTTATCCTTCTACACTGATAGCAAGAATTTTCTCTTGAACTTTTACTACTGGTGGAAAGAAAAGCAGGGGAGGAACATGCTGAGAGACAACTGCTGCCAACTGCATCTTACTCTCCATTGACAACACTGTAAATTCATCAGTGGCATATGGAAGCAGACATTTTTATCAGAATGATCTGGTGTTCTCAGATAAACCAAGCAGCAGTTATGGAGAGATACTCATGTTTCTACCTGTTTCTCTACACGACAAGGCTTCAAAGAACTGCAGTTTACATATGCTGTGTGTGGCATTTTGTCACAAAGAGTACATGATCCACAACTAAGACACTGATCTCCTGTAAGCTGGCTAAGACAACAAAAGTCAATTGTCTAGGTACTGATAATTTGGTGCAAAAAACATTCTAGATCAAGATGACAGGATGTATTGCAAAGTAGTATGGATCAGACAGAATAAAAAAGTTAAAATTCAAAGTTGAAAGGGATTTCCGGTGTTATAAAACCAGACAGCAAAACATTCAGTTCTGCTGGAAAACAAATAAACAAAAAAAAAAAATCAGGATCTTTGCAAGCTCTTAAAATGGAAAAATGCTTTGCAACTGTTCCTCTACAAAAGTTAAGTACACCACTTAAATTTCAAATCTGCTTATGAACAATTTTAGTAAGTATGCTTTTGTGTCAACAACAGTTTTCAGTTTAAACAGTTAAGAGAGGAAATGGAGAGGAAAACATTTACCCTGCCAGTATGATTTTGAACACAGAGCACAGTTTCCACTGTTGTATTAGTCAGAAATGGACATAAACATCTCTGCTGCAAAGGGAACCTGTGTCCCTATCTAATTACCTTAAGAATGAGTAACATAAATAGCTATATAAATTTAAAGAACAATAAACCAAGGCTCTGGAGGAGAGTGGATCCTTGGATTCAGTCATCATCTTTAAGAGTAATACTTATCTATTATTTACTAACATATAATTGAATAGAAAGAGACCTCATTCATTGTTCACCAAACTAACACATTTCCAGGCAAGATGAACGTCCTGAAGAAAAAAAAAGGACCTCCAGAGAAATAAAAAATAAATTTAAAAAAATTAAGCAAATAGCAATTAAATTGTTTCTGTTGAACACTATTTATATAGTCTTGGGTGAGGATAATATATTATGCTAATAAGGCAAAAAAACCAGAATGAGTTAATACCTGGTCACCTTAACAGCTGATGACACTACAAAAACATTAGGTCATGCTTTTTATTTTTAGTTGTTTTATTCTTTTAAACTTGGATACTCTCATCTGGACACCTAAGCAGATGACACTTTAACCCACCTGGTAAAGGGAGGATATATATGGAAATTGTATGCATCTAACCTTGTGTATTTTGAAACACTGAAGACTCTTCTATCTCAAATTGCAAACTACAATGATATGTACATTTGATATGTACATTTAAAGCCAGAAATTAAAAAGGGAAGGAAGTGTTTCTCACCGTTTTTTTTTTCCTATTTATGGGTGACAGATGTAGGAGTCTTTATCCACAAGAATACTATGAAATTATTCAGTTTGCTTCTGGATTGAGACATCAGCACCATTAAGGAAACCCTTAATGTGAATCAGGGAAGAGTTCTAGACTTGGCATAGGAAGAAAGCATCAAGCAGTCTACTTTGTTTCTCAAATTACCACACCAATAGGGGACATTTTACTATCAATGTTGTCCAACCAGTGGAGATGGCTTTTTCCCCTCAACTTCTTGTTCATCTCAACCTTCCAAGACTGCTCAGCATGTTATAAACATAGTTATCCAAAACCAAACTACCATATATGGATACATGTTATATTGTGATGCTGAAAAACTAGCTACCACTGGCCTTCATGTAAGTTGAGGGCAGGCTAGTTTACAGATCAGCAAGTTAACAAAAGCACGTGTTACAACTGTTAAAAGCTGTGGATCCTAACAACAGCTGAAAACATCCCACAAAAATGTACTTACACTTGTAATTTCTGTGTATCTAGACATTTTTTCCCAATGGTCATGCATCAATTGCTTTGGTTTATGCTTAAGAAGTCTCCTAGCAATCACTCAGTTTATATGGAAACTGTAATGGATGTTTTTAGATAACATACCCGTATTACCACAAGAAAAGCTAAAGAGAAGCATACGTTATGAGCATTTCATATAACAGTTGTATTTAAAAAAAAGGTAACATTTTCCAGACCTCAAAGTGTTTCTAATTAAACTTCTTTGCTTTCCAGCTTAAATGTTGTCATCAGTATAGGATAGGATAATCTTATTCAGTTTTCCACACACTTTAGGATTTAAAACAACAACAACAACAAATTACTTAATTTTTGTTTATAGAAACCCAACTGTCTGCAATTTGATGATTTTAATATGCAGTTATGATTATAAAACACTTAATAATTTATTTATCTTATCCGCCACAAATATACTGCATACTAAGTACTTCAAACAAATTAAAAATCTGGTGAACAGAAATGTCATCTGTACTATCATAATGACAAATAGAAATTGCTCAAAATCTTTCACTAACAGAATTTTGTTGTATTAAGACAAAGTAAGTTTATTAAAAATGAAAATCAGTTTGTGAGCAAATGTATTTTTACCTGCATTTTCTTTCTAAACCTTGGAAAACAGAAAAGCAAAGGGCTTTGTGTTGTTGCCTAAAGACAAAGCCCACTTTTAATTTAAAAGAAATGTAAAATGCTAAAAAAATATAATGTACTTCACGCCATCAGCTCACATGCAGGACTGATTAGAATAGCTGTCCACATTAACACATGCAAAACTGACTAATCTTCAGAGAAAGGTCTAATCCACGTACCATCCGAGCTTTTAATCACAATTATACTCACACTATTAGCATTAAAACATGTTCATTTTTCCAATCAAATAAAGTGTCATTAGAAAATAAAAATGTCTGCTGAGAATGAATGCATTATTCACTTACTTTTGCCCAGATACTCATCAAATACATCAGTACACAGAGAAGGCTGTAAGCTTTTCCAAGATGCCTGTAACAGGCATATTGCATCAGTGTTTCTGTTTTCAAGTAGAACAGAAAACAACTGCAGTTTCAAAAAGAAGTAATGTTGATTTCTAGCCTTGAAAATTTAACTAAGTTCTATTTAGGGGAATCTCAATTTAATGAGATTTCCAATATTTCCACTCAAATGTTCAGTTGAACATTAAATTTCCAACAAGCCCTTGCACCTTTGGCTGACAACTGAATTAAATGCTTGAGAACTAGATTAATATTGGTATAACTGTACGTTTTAGGGAAATACTTAGGTATTTATAGTCAAAAGGCATTGTTTTTAAACACATTGTATAAGCTATTATGCAACTTGACATAGTGCTCTGAGCACAAAGAACAATAATTTTGTTAATTTTTTTTAAAGGCTTCCATCATGCACAATCATTATTAAGACAGTCCACAGACAAAGGGTGGTCTTAGAGCATTACAGAAAAGAAAACACTAGCAGCTTCTGAGGAATTGCATGTTTTTCTTCTCTTTGTCCTTTTTGATCTGGCTCCTGTCACTTCCATGCTTTTTACCTAATGCAATAAGCTTATGCCCAAACTTGTCTTGAGTTTGATTTTTACACACAGAATTATGAGAGCAGCTGAGAAGAGAGGCACATACTAGAGGTCCTTTGCAAAATGCTGAATTACAGTGTTCTATGTAATTCATAAAAATTAATGCCTTACTTTTTGGCAGCCAGTAACTTGCAGGTGTCCCCTGTACAATATTTAGCAATTAAATGCACAGTACATATTAAAATTATTAACTTCCACAGTAAGTGCACGGATTTAATTTTTATTCTTACAGCTTAAAGATTTCAGGGATGCAGTTTCTAAAATTTGGTTTTTTGATAGTTAATAGTAATTGCTCACTAGGCTTTTACAAGCTTGTGACTTCTGAAAAAACAAAATTACTTGCAGCTAGGGTAGCCTTATTTACCACATCTGAATAGTGACACGTGTTTACAGCAATTAATATCAAAAATAGCAAGACATGTTCAGCGGTAAATTACATATTCTACTCTGAAAGACTGCACCTGATGAAGCATATGCTGAAAAATGCTGTTTATTAAACAGAAGATTTCTGTATTTGACAAACAAATGTTTTAAGAAGTGGACACATGAAGCAACAATTTAAATATTTTCCTTTTTTAAAAGCATTAAATTAATTACTTCTAAAGGCACAGGAGGACAATTAATATTTGCAGGACTAGCACCAAGAAATCCAAGTTCAATTCCTGCCTCTGAAATTCAGTTTTAGAAATTATTCAGTGAAACCAGATGCTTGCTCCAAACTGGACCAGAAAAAGCCCTCCATGGCTGGGGCAAAGTATACTCCAGAGCCAACAGAATTGCGAAGTAATTTTGTAGTTGATGACTCAGATTATTTTGCTTCAGTTTTTACTACACCTATCACTCATTCTATATGAACCCCACAGGATCCCACAGAAATCAACTTAGGGTTCTACCAGTGAACTTTCTGTTCAAGATCATTTTTCCACCCAAGCCAAAAAGTTTGTCTCCTGTGCAATTTCCATAATCTCTGTTCAGAGAGCACTTTCTTCCTCTATTATGGGTAAAACATTCAACTTGTGAACTAGTCAGCAAAAAAACTCTAGCCATGTAGCTATCTGAATAGAATTTTCAAACAGAATTAATGAAGGATTGTGGATCTTTCAAAAAGAACAGAAAATGTCTGATAATTTTAAGTGCATTTAAATGTAGTCAGAATGTAAAAAAATGAAGTAGAACTACTGAGTTGCAATAAAACTCCACCAAATAAATCCACCATAAATATATTAATCATTCGCCTCCATAGAATCTAAGAGACATACAGTAAATCTTCCTATGGAATTTAGTCTAGGGGTTTTATTGTGGATTTTATTTACTGTTGCTGCTTTATTGGAAGAAGTTTGTATTTTCTTTCATGCCGTAATTGTTTGCAATGAGCTTGAGGCAGCCAGATGTTGAGGCAACTGGCACTGTTACAAACCATAATGTCAGATTAAAGTTATTTATTGTTAAGGAAGACAATCCTTACTGGAACACCTGAAGAATTAGTAAAACTTCCTCAGCTTAGCAATAAAGCTGTTCATTGTATGGGAGGTACAATGGATTGCACATTTGCTCTCCAGTAAACCTACCTGTGGTAAACAGACTCATGTGAATGCAAAATGAAGAGGTAACCAATAAACCGTGGGGTTCAGACAGTCTCAAAAATGGACTGTTCCTTGGGGAAAACAAGCAACTCTCCCCACTGCACCTTCTCATTTGAAGGCATCTAATCTCTGGACTAACTTTCTGAAGCAAAAATACGTTTAAACTGATACTGAAGATACTCTTAAATTAAAACAAATTCAAAGCAACTTACTACATACAGACACCTGCCATCCATCCCCTTCCCAGCAGTCTGCAAATGTACAGTTCTTCTCAGGCAGATCTCAGAACAAAACCAGCCTCACTACAGGGCATTTCTCCTAAATACATGAAATTACATTCAACCCAAAGGCGTGGGAGGGTGGGGGAGAAGACCACTTGCAGCGAAACCATCTTGTGAGAACGAAACTTTCTCCAGAACTTGGGGGGGGGCGGGGGGGGGGAAATCTAGTAGGATACACAATACACAACTAAAAATCATTCCTAGATTGAGAAATATATCAGAACTACACATTAGGAAGAAAATTAGGAAGTTATTTATTGCAAAACATCCTATTGAGAATGTACAGTTGCTGGATTTATTTAATGGGCATTAAACTCACATTCTTAAGAGTTCTAATTGTGTGATAAATCCCTTGCATTGTTTCTAGAATCAGCACTAGAACACTCTATTAAGAAAAGCCTTGCTGGATTCTCTTTTAATTGAGTTCAAACAGATGGTTTAATTTCTGAAATGCTGATCTACTGGTGTGAGTTCTCTATTTCATGGCACTTTATTTCTGATTGACGCCAAGGGCAAATTTACCAGGCAAAGGCAATCTCCCTCTCTCCAGGAACTGATGTAGGCAGCACAGTATCCCCTGCCATATTATTATCAGACTGTAAATCACAGTCAAGTGCATAAGTCTATCTATGATACACCATCTTCAATTCCACAATTTCAGCAGAGACTGTATCTTCACAAACTACTACCTCTCATCATCTCAAAGCATAATGATTTGTTTTATTTAACTCAATAGTACAAATCTAGACTATTTAGTTTCCTATTAATTAGTTTCAAAAACGTAGTTTTCAAATTATTCTGTAAATGAACATCACAGTTGAGTACAAACACAAACATTGTGCAGTTCTTTTCATTCTTGAATAGTAAGCACAGGAAAAAAAGAATATCTGCCTACTAAGATGTGGAAGAAAAACACTAAAATGCTAGATGAAACAAATCTGCACTCCAAGGGATGGGCTTACCTGACTTTACATCATCTTTTTTATTCAAGCATTTTTGATGGTGGACTGAACATATCTATACATGAGATAAAGACTACATGAGATAAAGACTGGCATAATGAAAATACATATTAAAAATGTGATATTTCCATTCAAGTTAACTGAGGTGCAGTCGTCCTACAAAATTTCTGAATCAAAGGCTTGATTATGAAATAGCTCAAGTATTATTTGGTATGAGAATGCCTTCACTTTGGAGAATTTATGAACTATCCAAGGATTACATCACCTAATGGTACTGGAAGAACATGGGTAGGTGCCCAGAGAGAAAACAGAATCTGTAAATTAATACTTCACAGATTAACTTCTTGAGAAACATTCTAAACCAACAATAAACATGTATGATTTTTGTGAAAACATGTTCTTTTTCTTTTTTGGAGATTTAGTCACATAACATTTTGAACCTGTGGGCAACAGAGCCTACAATGGAAAATGGTTGCATTAACCAAAGTACCCTAGGGTACTTTTTTTTTTTTCTCTTTTTTTTTTTTTTTTTTTTTTTTTTTTACTTTACTAGCAAGCACACGAGGGATTGCCATGAGACATACTGAAAACCTGGTATGACCTATCTGTCAAGTAAATACCATACGAATTATCAGAGAGTTTCTTTCTCCCAGACTACATGCTTAGTACAAAATTACTGTTTCAACAGATCTTGGTAAGAGTAATTGATTATTTAATGGAGTCCTAAAGGTTAAATAAATTAGAAAAGGGAAGTTAGTATATAGATGACTATTTCCAACATTTGTTTCCCCTTTTAGCAAAAGCATGTCTATACATTTCACTGTTCATGAAGTTGGAAGACTTGGAAAATACATTAAGCCAATGATTAGACTGTAAAAGGACTAATATTTATGGAAAATTTGTAAATATTTTTATAGCTAAAAGTGAAATGAAAACACTCTGAATTACCATAACAATGAATTTCTGGCTTTGCCGAGTGTTTCTGGGTATGCAGCTTACTGCTTGGAAAAGTTTAAGCTAAGGACAGCTCACAGGTGCTTGCATACTTCCACATGAATTCAGAACACACAGGGTCCAATTTATCTCACATATGCGAAAGAAGAGAGAAACAGAAGCAATTCTAAACAAGTCAATGGTGGTATTGCAATGCAAGATCTGTATAAGCAGAAGAAACTTGAATGAATATATTTTCATTTCAGTCACTTAGAACTTGCACAGACAAAATAGCCCTGTATTGATTAGAATATCAATGTACAACAAATTATTCTAGATGGGAAATAAACAGCAACTTAAAGACATTTTAATTCCATTTCAAAGCTCACAAATTACACTGAGCAAACCAACTGATCTTAGACATTTGTGTGTTTAACCGCTTGTATGATCAGGAGATTACAAATCAACGCCCCATAACCTAACTCTCACAAAAGTGAAGATGAGAACTGTAATGACAGGATTTCCAGCTTGTTCCTCTGCATCTTACACAAAGATGGACCACAATACGGAGAACTAGATTTAAGTATTCTATAATTGCCCAAAAGCACATTCAATCTCTGCTTTTACAGAGCTGCTCAATGCAGGAGAAAACACATGTACAATTTTCTGGGCTAAGGCAATAAATATTCTCATGTATTTCCCAAAGGAAATTCAGTGTTTCCCACAGCTGAGTAAAGAGGTTTTCAAATTATATAACTCATTCTGATATTGTATTTCAGGTACAGGTAAATATCCCCATTCCAGTAGCCTGTATTCTTTCTTTGTCCCTTGATGGAGATTACAGGATGGAAAACACTACATGAGGCTGTTTCTTCTCTTCTGTTTTTTTAAGGTGGGAGACACTAATCTCTGCCTAAGTAGAAATACTTTAAGATTCAGAGCAACAGCCTGTACAGAAGCCTGTCTTGAAGCTGACAATTATGCACATCCCCCCTCCCTGCCCCCCACAAATGCATAATAAAAAATATTTCGGAGGGCTGTGAACAAATATAATTGCAAATACAGAAAGAAATAGTTTTGTTTAAAAGAACAAATGCTGTTTTCCCCAAATAGTTGGATGTAAATAAGGTATCTGCCCTGCACTCAGCCCCAGACAAGAAGGACCTGAAAGGGGTGAAGCGAAACAACAACAGAAGAAAATTGAGTTGGGTGGTAATAAGATTTTAAAAAGCCCAGGAGGACTACAGAGACTTTATGCATTGATAAACTCTTTACATGGGGAAGTATTGTTATTTCTCTGCAAATACTGAAGAATCTTTCTACCTGAAATGAAGGGAAGCTTGCATTCAGTTAATGAATTTTCTTGAATTTTTCCATTCTGCACAACCTTTAGGCTAGGTCACCCTTGCACCCTGAAAAATGTCACAGCTATTCTCATATCAAATCCCAAAGTCATTTTTTCATGGTGTTTCAAAAGGGACAGTCTAACCAATTTACAGTAATCAAGAAAGGGCACTTAACCTTTTGAGATCAGAGAGTGATGTCCTCTTTCCAAGAAGGGTGCTCCACTATCTCCTCACCCAGTGGAGCTCATCCATGCCTAAACATCCCACCCCTGTATCTGTCTGAATTCAAGATATTAAAAACATGTCATCTGGAAATACAGTTCTCATCAGTCATGCCTATTCTTATTAGGAAGCCATAGTACCTGTTTTAGTGCCTGAAAGTCCTACATGCCCTGCAACATTGGGTTCAGTCTTTAGCAGGAAGAGAGGGAGAACTGGATCCTGTGAAGTTTTCTTTTTCCTCACACCTTCAACAAAGGAGCAAAACTTCAAAGGAGCAAAGAAAGGAGGCATTTTCATGAGGCCAAGAGTGCTGCTGGGCTGGAAGGAATCCACAGCCACTCCTATTACTGAAGCAGAACATTTGGCACACTTGAGAGGAAGCCTTAAACAATGTGAGGCTTAGCAGCAACTGCTGCTGGTAGTAGGAAGATGCACAGCCCTGACATAGGGCAGGAGAAGCTGGGAGCATCTCAGAGGGCACATGGGCAGTCAAAGGAAGCTCCTTCTGCTCCACTTTCAGTACAGGCAGACAACTGAACAGATCGATCTGCTGGATGCCAAGTACTTAAAAATACAGCTCTGTGGTCATGCCATAGCACCAGTAGATAAAGCTAAAATATTACCATGTGTTCATTATTTTGAATAAAGAAGTAAACATGCAGAACAACATTTTAAAACAAAGATTTGCAGCTGTAAATTGTCATGTTTTCCTGGCAATATTACATAGTGCTAAAACCATACATATACTCTTTCTCTAGGGAATTATGTCAGCTTTATCTGTGCTAAGCTCCAGAAACCAGGAGTATGGATGGCAAGGCACTCCAGTTGCATTTGAATAACAGGACTAGGTAGACATGCTCAAAAGAGCTGCAGGAGCAACAGATACATTGCTGCTGTATCCTTGGAGCAGTGTCGCTGTGACATTGAATCCAGTGTAGCCAGTTTTTCTGTCAGCTGAGGATCAGCATCAGATAATGCAAGAATCACTGTCAAACCATCCATTACTGGCATCATCACTAGATTTAACACAGCAGAAGCTCTTAAAAAAGTTTATGAAAATTCTCCCTGGCAATAAAAGGATATCTCCTTAACAAAGCTGGCAAAATGCATTTAAGCTTTTTCCCCTCACAATTACTCCAAGTATGGTAAAGCTATGTGAGGCAATTACTGAATGTTCATGAGAAAACCAAATAGGAAAATTTGGCACAGAAGCATTGAAGGAAAAAATATATAATAAAGTAGATCCTGATTACAGATGTTTCAAGACAAAAAATGCTATATTTACTTTATTTTTTAAGAGGTATGTACTAGTGGAAGTATTTTCTTTTAGAAGTCCTGCCATGAATAAACCCCAGGAATTATGAACACTTTCCTTAAGAAGGCAGTGAAAGCATGTTATCTCTAAGGTGCCTATGAAATTACAGTCAATTATGTAGAAATCACTAACATTCTTCTTTCACGAGTTAGAGAGCTTGAGGTACAGCTTATTCCAAGCCTGGAGACTTTGGCATGAAATCTGTACTCCAGCACTGGGGAAAAAAAATTAAAGAAGCACTTGAAGAAACTGCTTTTTAATATGATATTGTGTTAACTGATTACATAAGCCCTTCAAGTCAAAAAATGGTTTAGTCCCCCACATCATGATTAAACCATCTAGTGGAAATTGTATTTATTTTGCTTATAAGTACATTTCTCCTTTTCCCCCTCACTCTCCGTGTGTGTCTTTATGTATGTTGTTACAGTAAGACATTTAATCAAGCCCTTTTGAAGTGGTAGAGTGGAAACAGCTGTATCTGACAATGTGCTGATGACATGGGGCTTAAAGCTGTCATGAGCTCCAGATTGCAAGCAGCACTAATATGTGGTTGGGATGGTAGTGACTTAGAGGTCACGACACCTCCTTGAGGAATGCTCCTAAGCCAATCAGCTCAAGGTGGTGGCTCAAAGTCTTAAGGCTCTGGTGAGCTCTCTTTCATTTAATACTCTTGAGGTCACACTTCAAAGTGCCCTTTCTTCTCAAAAGCCATTGGCCATATGTGGGGGTTCTAGAGCGGCTTTTTAATGGCTGGCTGCAGGCTCAGACTAAAAAATTAGAAACGCAGCTCTATTACACAAATGATATCTTAAAAGTTGAACAATGGCTGAAGCTTAAGTAGGTATCTCACAGGCTTGTAAAGAATGCCAATTTAAAGACAGTTTCTGGATGCCTGATTTTTCCACAACATAGCAAGCTTAAAGCTCACATTTTAGAGTGCCTAACGACTTGTTAAAACAATTTCCTGGTTGTGAAGATTACAATATGTAGGGCACCCAGAAATCATCTCTGAATACAGCTTTTCTTCAGCAATTCTCACACTTAGAATAATTACTGTATAAATGTCCAAGAAACTTAGGATTTCATTTCTTCATGCAACTGTTTTTATTAAAATAAGACTAATGTGATTAATGTACACTCAAGGCAACACTGCTAGAAAAAAACACGTGTTTCTCACTGAGAAGGCTCTAAAATTATTTTGTTTTTATCATGGTACAACACACAATGCAGTAAGGTATTTTTTGGAAAGCATTCATAAAGATCAAGGGGCTAGGGAGGCTAATCTCTGTATGTTACCTAGAGAGTTGAAGGAAGAAAAGAGAGTCCTGTAAGAAATAATTGATTGCAAATAAAAGTAGGTTTGTTTTCTGAACTGCTTCCTGGATTCCTCTCTACCCCTTGGCTGTCCAGGGGAAGTTCACTCTCTGAAAGCTAAAATAGACATAACCTTGAGAACGCTTGCTTCTTTAGTACAGTTAAAGACAAATCGTTCCCATCTTCAAAGCAGCAGTATGTTCTACAGAAAATACTGCTCTTCTGAAATTTGTCTGGAAATTGCTTTCATGGAGGATAAATACTCACCTACTGTAAGAAGGCCAATTATGAACATCATTAAGAAAACAGCTAGGTCTAGATCTCAAACACTAATACAGCCAGACTTGTTTTTAATTTGCACCCAAGCTCCTTTTCAGCTGGCGCAGCTATTCTATCAAAGTGTTCTAATCCTTTTACCATCTCCAGACAGATTGCGTATCCAAAAGCAAGGACAGCATTCAAGATGTGGATATACATTTTAACACACCTTTGCTGTATTCAGTTGTTCCTTTACTGAGTATATGTTTCTTGAAAATACTTCATTCATTGCAATAGGGCTTGTAAAAAAAAAATAAATTGTATTCTCAGACCTCACAGAATTAGTTCAGTGATGAATGAATCATCCCCAATATTGCAAAAATAAAATCTTTTTATGCTTGATTTCTTAAAAACAATAGCCTGCAAGCTTCAGAGAAGTTACATTTTCTGTAACTGAATACTGTATTTCTGGCAATGTTTTTAGCTGCCTTAGTCACAACTTTTCTAAAAATGGATTAGTTGAATGAGAATGTGACTCAGACATGCAGGCATATTGGTGCTCGCTGCTGTTCTCCCATTCTGAGACGCTGAAATAAAAGGGCTTGTCTAGGAGACAAATGCAAGAGTGGAGACTGCTGTCTGGAAAAAGCACTAAAATAGCCAATTAAGTATCTCTGAAAGTAGTAAATCAGATGGCCATTTAAACTGGACATGAGTATAGAAAAGCTCAGCAGAGCAGTTTCTGGATCCAAAGGGCTTATACATTAGGGAGCAGATGAGGAATTGTTGTGCACAGAGTATTGCTTCATTCCAAAAGCAACAAGAATGGTTGAGAAACCAAAGAAAGGGATGCAAAAGGAAGATAGAATGCTGAGAACAAAACTGTGTCATGATAGCTAAATGAGCATTAAAAATTCACTAACAATCAGTACAAGACTGCATTTACAGTATTACTAAAATCTCTTATTGCTCTTAAGGACTGTATCTATAGTAGCAATATTAGAGATATTATACAATGTGTTATATTTCTAAAGAAACAGATGCAAGAGAGTGGAAATCTGAGTTTTGTTTCAGGCTGTGCTAGATGAAAATCTCTCAGGAGCCAGGCACTGGTCTAAAGTTATTCTAAAGAATAAGTGATAATTTAATTGTCTTGTCATTGTGAAAGAAAGAAGATAACAAAGAAATGGATCTTCAACTTGGGATCTGGCCATGTGGCTGGGACACCAAAGAACAAGAGTCATACTGAAAAAAAGCAGAGTGCCAGTTTACTTGGGATGCTGTTCCATAATCCACTCATACCAAGCAGTACTGTTTAAAGTACCAGAAGGAAGACTCTTGTTAAATAGACCCTTTGAGCACTTAATTGTACTAGTAACAAGGCTGATCCACTGCACAGAATGACACTTCAATGGTCTCACAGTATTCTCACTGAGAGGCAATTTGGGGACAGACCTACTAGCAGCTAAACAAATGCACAGAAATATACATATACAGGTATGTGTTTACATACATGGAATGGTAGGAATCTATATATTACATCACATGAAAACATCTAGTAGTTTCAATTTTCTGTCAAGAAATGTTTCCAGACCATTAATGATGGATACAATAAAAACCAAACCAAAGACCCTTCAAGCACTGATTCTGTTTAAGGACATTTTGTTATCATCTTGACTCACATAATTTTTCTGGTACTTCATCCATAAGAGAGGGAGAGGATACACAGGCTACATACAAAATACCAAAATCAACTGTGAGCATTTTCAGGCTGTATGATTTCTACACAGCTCTGGCCTGGGCAACTGCAGTCTCCAGGACAATACCTGGATACACTCAAAGCAGCTGGTTCAATCAGCACTAGAGAATAATTCTAGGCACATTTAATTTATTGCCACAGACGCAGCCATGAAGTATACCGTCCTTCAATTATTTTCATGCTGTTTTCCTTTGGAAAGATTGGGAGCTTCTGTCTTATCATCTATGCATTAAACTGCTTACTACCAAGTAAGCCTCCTCAAGTGGCTTCTTTTCCTCCCAGTCTGAAACTAGTATGGTAAATCTGAGAGTTAATAACAATAAGAAAACTATGTATGACTACTGTGGTTTTGTTTTCATTTTTGAGACATACCCCTGTAAAGTCATCAGAAAGTTGATAATGGCTGTGAAAATGGATACAAGTTTCTCACTCTGCAACAATAAAATATTCTTAAAAAGGTGTAAACCATATGCATGCCATAGTTAGCTAGAAAATTAAACTATCACCTAGAAATTAAAGTATAATCATCTTTTGAAGAAAGCTGAACACTAGTACCTATTAGATTTTTACTTACACTAATCAAAGTTAGAAGAAAGTTTTACAATAAATTGTTTTGACAATCTTATTCTTCAAAAAGGATACTTTGGACATAACATGTAAAGCTTATTATCAATAATCAGAAATATCTAACCTTTAGAGTACTACTGCTATGAGCCTGCTCTCAGTCACTCCAAAGCCCTCTGAAAACCTCACACAAATATAACCATATTTAATAAGGTTATACACAATTAACTTATTTCTTACTTTCTGAGAAGCATTTTGAGCGTACAGTGAAGCACGGAAAAGAAAAATTGTAACAATTTGCAGACAGCTGAGGGAATACTTTCAACATTAAGGTATCCTCTCAGAAAAAAAGTCTTGAATTATGCAAGCGTTATGAATTACAAAGTCTTTATTGTTATTTCACAAAGTATGAAGTAATGAAATAAGTAGTTTTTTCAGAGTTCTTAAGAGACAGTATGAAAATGTGTAATCTCATGTTAATAAGTAATTATGGGTTTGTGTTTTTTTTGTATTTTGTAGTTGCTTTTGATTCTTAGCTCTGAAAACTCTTTTAAGTCTTTTTTTTTTTAAACTTGGGTTTTTCCTTTTTTTTAAACTGCATTTGCTGACTTGTATCCTCCAATGTGGCACTACAGACTTCTGTGACAGCAATCTTCCTAGATTTGATTTATTGCATAGACAAAGTGTTATGTATCTAAGATAAATTCTGCCCCATTTATAGTCACAATTTCTTCCTCAATATGTGAAGGTGATTGAAAAGAAATGTAATAGTAAGTAAGTAAAAAGTAAAAAAGGGTAAGTAAAAAATATTTTATTTCTTTAATTCCTGATGCAATGAAAATTGGAAATGAACTTCCGTTCTTAAAAGGCATGTCACTTACTCCTATATATATCTGCTCAAACAATAAGCATTTCTTTGCCAATATACAACTTCATCAGAGATAAACATCTTTACATTTGCTGAACAACGTTTGCCAGAAGTTCATGACAGATGAAAATCCATGAATGTATTATTAAAAATTCCTTAAACTGTGGCTCACAGGATAGCCTTTCATTTCTTTTTACTAGTGATGAGATGGAAATGGAAAAGCTTTACAAACTGAACACATTTAAACATAGATAAACAAATCTAAATCTATAAACTTTTCCAAGTATGTTAGCCAAGACTTATGGCTAGATCACTTCACTGAGGCAACTTGAAAGTGCAGTGATTAGTTTACAAATGAAAGGTTCATCTGAATATCCAACAATTAACTATTAAAAGAACATATATAACACAGGCTGAGAGATCAAATGGTCCAGCAAGAAGTTCTCCTCAACACAGGGTTCAGTAACATAGCACATTCATCAACTTATGATGGATAAGTAATGGATATCATCAAGAAGGTACTTACATTAGGTCTTAATCCTGCTGCCATTTCATAATACTTCTCAGCCTCTTCATTAAGACTGGCTTGTCTATCAGGATGGAAAAGAACAACATAGTTACACCTCATTTTTCTTGTGTTCATATAAAGCCACACCTAAAGAAGCATAGCTAAAAACTAAACACTGCAACTACTCCCTGCTGTTTAACATATTACTGTAACAAATGCACAAAATATGTAAATCTAGACGTTTTCTTATAGTTCAGAATGTCCATTAGTACAAATCCTCTTTACTTCATTTTCTTTTTAGTTCTGCAATGATATTAGTACATAATGGAAAGAAACACAGAATTTTGTGCCCTCCCAAAACCACTACAATTCCAGTAAAAAAAGGAAAAAAAGTCAAGTAACGTAAAGTTTTCTAAAAACTAGGTTTCCATGATTGAGGAACTAATTCAGAAAAGAGTTCAGATTTCAACATTTACTCACATAATTCTGAACAGGCATTTAAATGTAAATCTCATATTCCAAGAGAATAGGATGATTTTCTGGGTACAAGCAGTGTTAGCTCAATACTTTCTTCTCTCCTTACTACTAGTCAGCCACTACATGCTCCTCATAGTTTAGTTTTTATTTCTTCTCCTGAGTTTTTAGTTCAATGTCTTCAAACAAAAATGCAGTATGTTGCCAAAGAAATCCAAACACGTTTTTCTCTCAACAGGCCCTTTTTATCACTTCTCTCAAATTCCTCTCTTCTTTTGTCTCCACCTTCTTAATTTCCCCATGACTATTCATTTTGGCCACAAATCCACTGAATACCAGTTGATCACATACATGTCAAGGGAAAGATGGCAAATCTGTAAGAACAACCAAGCAGGACTCTCAGGTGGGCTACTTATCTTCTGCTAAAGTTATTTGCTATTTTCCTATGAATCCTAGTGTTAAGTCCTTTAACAGGAGACTTAGGACAGGAGATATTCAGCATATTTGTGTTTCTTATGTGATTACAGCTTCATTTCTGTGATACCAAATGGAAACATTAGAAAACAAGAATAAGGGTTGGCTGTTTGATGTCTTTTTTTCCTTCTTTTCCTGCTTTTGCAAACAGTTACTGGTTCAAAAAGTATTAATCAACCGAGCACTTGTTTTACCTTGTACATTACATGAGCCTTTACATGATTTGTTATCAGATTGTTTCTATCCACCCAGATTTCTAATTTTCTAAATTTGTTTCTATCCACCCAGATTTTAAACATTAGCCACATAATACATGGATAGGCAATTAATCCCAAACAACATATTTTTACAGCTATTGGTCTTGAGAGGAGAAAGTGAGAAAGGATAATCCCTTTGAAGTTTCTCATGTAATTCCTGTGCAAGATGAAACTACTTCATGACTAACAATTTGCTAAATAGAACCTGGTTTATACCTGTTAACTGTTTTAAATTACTTGGCACATGTATCATTGACTCAGCGGTTGCAGTGGTTAGAAATGATTGAATGTCTAAAAATATTCATTCAACCTGCTTCTGAATCACTCCTGCTGGGCATCAGTAGCACTTGAAACGATTGCAAAAAAAAAAAAAAAAATCTCATACTTAGGAATTTCAGGATTTACAGCAAGGCAATGTAAAATGAAACATGTTACAGAGCCTTTTTTTTTTTTTTTCCCCTGTTTGCACAAAGCTGTCAGGACACAAATCACTTCTGAAGTGGTGAAATAACATACAATAAACAAGGTGCCTTTCCCAGGAGGCAAATACAAATGCTACACTTCACCTCCAAAAAGAGTTGCCGGCATGTGAGTGTGGAACACATTAAAATCCTGTCCCCGCTTTAGGCCAGTGGAAATACACGGCTGGCTTTCCTGCCACATGTACATTTTGGAACAAGGATCATTAATTGCCAAGTGCAAATCAGTTTGAATATATAGTTCTCTGTTAAATACAGTTTATGGAAATGAATTCACAACACACTAACCTAGACAGGAAAATGCTAGTTCCATTTTTGGGGCATTCAGCAACAGTTCCTTTAGTTGCTGCAGAATTCTGGTTCCCATTTTCACTGCAAATTTAAGCTAGAAATTAATTACGTTAAGCCCTGAAACAGCTTTCCCTTGAGAAAAATTAAAGGCACAGAGGTAGGAAATTGCAGTAACCCTATGCCACTGAGCAGTAAAGAGCTCCGGATCAACGTCACATAATGGAAAGATGCTATTAAAAATAACGTAACTCACGTTAGAATAAAATATTAGATAAAATGTTGATAAAAAATCAGAGAGGAAGGAAAGGGAGGAAAGAGAGGTTCAGAAGAGAATCTTTTTCATAGTTATGAGCTATATTTTAACATCTATCTTGAAGGTTTGCATGAGGACTGACCTTGAAAACATACCTGATTTTCCCTACTAACAACTAGCATCCAATCTTGTTTTAAAGGAAAAAATGTTTCCACTTTTTATTCTCTCATATCTCTTAACCTGAGCTTACAGATCAAACAAGTCCCCATACTTAGCTTCAGCTGACTAACTGGACACCTAAAGTGACACCTAAAAATATGCTTGACGACACATCCCTTAGATTCTCCTGACACCCAGATATAGCCAGTTTACATTCATTTTGATTTTTAAATTGTTCACTGGAAAAAATATTGTTGTAAGAGAAAAACACCACCAATGCTGAGTAATTTAGATACATGTGAGTGAGAAAGGGTTAGTTTTAACATGCCTGCTGCTTGGTACAAGGCTTCGGACTGTTGATTTTTACAGTAAAATCATAGATGTCGGCACACCTACAAAGAAATTTTCTTCAGCAACTCCTATTTTAAAATGCTGAATGGCTTTCTTAATGGACCTTTTTATGTAACAACAAAATCATCAGGTTTATAATCAGTTGCTCTGTTGCAATGAACCATTCATCTACAGTTGTTCTTTTTTTGTTTGAAAAATCTATATATAAGTATAAAAAAAATCTAAAATAAAATCTATGTATATGTATATAAGTATGTATGCTTTGCCATACATACTTATATACTTAAGCACATAGATAGTAAATAAAGGATGAATATAATCTATTCAGATAATATCACAGGGTTAAGCTGTGCCTATGCTACTGTATCAGCAATTACACTCCATGTTTGGTCAGTATATTCTGGACAGCCAAAATACTCTTGCAGAAAATCACTGAAAAATAAAGATCATGTCATGTAGTACTGCTCTAATTTAGACTTCTGTTTTCAACAGCCAATAACCATCTGGTAACTTCATGTCACATGAGGTTTTCCCAGAACAACCCTCTCACAAAAGCCTGGAAAAATGAATTTTTGCTACAAAATGTGTTTTTAAGCAAAGAGGCCTTTTTCCTAAATCTGTTTTCATGTGGAGGCAAGGTGAAATTATTTTCCTGTTTCTAATTACTGTGGCGGTGCCACCACACTGCCGCCCTTCACTCTAGAAATGATCATTCCCTCACCCACATGGTGCCTTGCTACCCGTGAGCTGCCTTGCTCCTGGCAGCTCCTGGTCTGGGAGAGCAAAGTGAACAAGGGACAAGTGGCCCTTGTTAACACAGGGCTCAGCCAGGGAAGCTGCAGCACCGAACAATGTCACGCACACGCCTCGCTGCTCGGCCGAGAGACTTCCAGCTCCTCTGAGCTAGGGCACTGCAAATACTACAAACATAAAACACATGACCAGATACTGCTTTAAGAACCACCCAAATGGCTGCATGACCCTTGCAGAAAGCTGTCTGGAAAACAAATTTGTTGAGAAAATGAGTTTTACAGACAAGTATTACGCAAGTTAAAAGTTACCAGACTGTTGCAAAAAAATTAATTTCATTTATCGCACATCTCACCCCTCACAGATGACTTGAATCATCTTGCATTGCATTACAGGTTGCTACAGAAGTCATTTAGGAAAAAAAAAAATTAATAACTATAATGTAATTAGGAAAGGGGACGTCTCTCAATAATGCAAACAGAACTAAGTAATTATTTTTTTTTACTTCAGATTCAGTCACAAAGAGAGGAAATCGGCAATGTTGGAATATCTGATTGGAAGAGCAGACATTCTTGTGACTGTTAAACTGAGAACAGGCTATCTATAAATACAGCTACTGCATTTGGATCCAGTTAACAATTCTGTTGCAAATTTAAGAAAAATAAATTTAACTTGCAGCACTCCAGTTCTATTTTCAAAAGTTGTTAATTTTTATTTAGGTTTCATTTTAATTTTTTTTCTCAGCAAGTAGGGAGATTTTAAAAAAAGGAAAATATTTTAGCACTAGTCTAGAAAAATAAATTGCATTTTGAGAGAATAGTATGTTTATTTTCTATCCAAAACAGCTGTAAACCAAGAAATGTCTTCATATTACTGAGTCTTGTGACACTCCTTAGGCTAATGGTGGAAACAGTAGTAGGAGAGGAGGGAAAGATGATTCCTTCCTAATTCAAAAATATATCACTGTGAAAAATATTTGGTCTGAAAAAGAAAATATCAGAATCTATATAAAAATCTAAGCTTCTGTTATTATCTTGCAGTCATTTTGGAAACCTTGCATCATCCTCATTAATATCAATTTCAGTCTCTTATTCCACAACACGTCTTTAAAATTTATCCCATGTCTCTCACAAGAGACATTTCATTTTCATGCTCTGTGAACTTCTATAATGTATTTTCTATCTCACAGCTGTGCAGTTCATTCAAAATTCTTACTCACTTACCAGTGAGTTTTTATAGCTCTCTAGGGTACCTAAAGAGCAGTTGGTCACCTACTTGAAATTATGTCAGCCTTTCATTTATGACTGTCTTTAGCATTCCGTTTCTAGCAGTGTCACTCTGTGCCAGTTGGAGGACTCCCTTCTTTCCTTTGTGTCTTGGTATCTGTTTTCCTCTTGGAATCACCTCAGCCCTCCATTGTTCTAAAGATCCTAAAAATCATCTGCTTCTGAAGAGCCAGACTCCTGGTGGATTTGTAGCTGCTCTGTTACAATGAATGAATATGCATTGCCCTTGTCCAACAAGTATCACAGAAACAATATATTTGAATTAATTGCTGAGTAAGGCAGTGAACAAGGATGGACAAAAAATCATAACCTTTAGCAAAAATCAGTCAGACGCTAACACATGGGGTTTTGAGCAAATACTTGTCAGCACTGAATTCAGCTTTGCCACCCTGACGCTTTCAAAATCCTACAGACCACTTTAGACTCTCAGAGAGTATTAGGAAGGCATTATGATCTTCCACAAAGAGAGCTGAGTATTAAGTGAAAAATTAGATCAACTGGGTATCTCAAAGGAGCACAAGGGATTCTAGCTAAACTAAAGCAGGCCTATTTTTTAAGTGTTTCAGTTTAGTGCATTTGCTTTGTTTTTTAAGGTTTTGGCTTTGCACTTACAGTAAAAATTGAGAATGCAGCTTAGAATCACTGAGCTCATTGCTTGTCAAGGCCTCCCAAGAACAGTACACTCCCAACCAGATCAAGTAGGGTAACTGTGGCTGAGGTACAGCACAGCAACGTAGCTATACTTTGAAAGTGAAAAAATACTCATATCCAGATGTAAATATATGTGTTTCAAAGACCTCAAACGCTACTCTCAGTGCTCACAGAGAAAGCAGATTTATTAAACCTATTTCCAAAATAGTATTGATTTACACCACCACATTTTATAATGCACACAATTATACCACTAAACCATCTTCTGCAACACACTCAGTAAAATCAAGAATCTGACCCCTCCATACCCTTCTAAATTCAGCTGTCATGTCTAACTTGCTATACTTCTGTCTGTGAATTTGTAACATTAATCTAAATGTTTCAAATTACTGAATTCTGCCTTGAGAGACATCATCCAGAAAATAATCCTGGGGAAGGGAAGGATTCTTAAAATAGCTCGTAAACCTCTGCCAGGTCAAACTGTTGTTTACCAATGAGCCATTTGTCTTGGTTTCCTTTCTAATCTACAAGGAGTAAGTTATTTTTTAAAAATAACTTTTGATTCTACCTTCTCTTTCACAGTATTTTCTTTTTCTTTCATTTCTTATTTAAAATGCTAAAATATAAAGGAGCCTACTAAGATATCTTCAGCACAGAAATCATCTCAAGAACTGCTTTGTGCTAATGAAGCATATTTTTTTATTTCCTTTTTCATGCATTTTCTATGCTTAGATACCATCTAAATGAAATCAAGTATCCTTATAGCTGTTAAGTGGACAATAGACAACAATTAGATAGTTATCCTAGAAATAAGCATGGAGGATACCTATTACAGTAATGTGAGTTTAATGATAATGTTAAACTCACAGACAGAAGCTTAATGTTACTGAATAACCAGGTCTGACAGCTTTAAAAGCTAAAACAGAAGTCCAAAGCTTTGTTCTATTCAGACAGAAGATAATTAAATATAAGATTACATTTTAAATCACAGATTCTGAGAATATCACTAAGTGCTCCTATGCATCTCATAGTAATTATCAGCCTGGGAATATTTAGATTTCTAATTATCATAATGTTCCCTACTGACATTATCAGGAATTTTCAATATTCTCTATTTACATCCGGATGGGAAATATAGTCTCCTCTTTTCAGATATGCACACTAAAATTTTAAAAATCAGGTAAAAGGAAATCTTAACAGAAGATTCTTCACAAAAGAAAGACTTTTTCTCATATGCAAGCAAAATGCATTACCTGTGAACAACAGAAATTTTGAAGGTAGGAAATTATGACAGAATAAATAGTATTTAAGAAATGCAAAGTGCTAAATGCTGTAACAATTTAATTCCACTTCTTTGTATCTTATTAGCAATAATATTGAAGTATTCCAAATAGTTGCTGGGCTTTAAAAAGAATCCTGCATAGGCAAAGGCTATAAAGACTTTTTTCCTACAAAAGAAGAGGAAAATCAAGTGAGGCAGATGTACAAGCACTAACCTGAGCATATGGGCTGCATTGAAAACAACATCAAATTCCGTATTATCAAGTTCAGCTGCTTTTTTTGCCATTTCAGCTGCTTCTATCAGGCGGGATTCTTCTAGGAGGAACTGACCTGCAATGGAGTGTGTGAACATGAGCCCACAGGAAATAACTGATGTAATACACCTCAGACAGTACAGTCAGGAAAAGGAAGCACAAAAAAAAAACCCCCAAACAAACAAACCCAAACCCCAAACTAATAAACCAAGCAACAAACCAATGTCTCAGATTCAATGTTTTGATTCAATTTGCTGACCTGCTCTGCATTTCAATATCTTTAAAATATAGTCTGTGTAGAAAAAATGCAATCAATAAGACAACTAATAACAACATTTTTGGAATATATACTCAAGAAAATTGAGAATGATAGAGTAAAACTCAGATATTGAGAAACAATACTCCCAAACACCAAGAAGCCTGCCATTTGAGAACACGCCCTTCTGCCTATACAACTCCCATGATCTTTTCTTCCTCAAAACAAACTGAAATAAAATAGTGTCTACAAATCAAAAACATTCCCAAAGAATATCCCAAAATTTGTTTTAGAAGCATATCCCAAAATCACATAAAATGATAAATTTTTGTATACATGGTATGATAACATTTTTCAGCTTTAGAATTCTACCTTGTATTTGCTTTAAAACCATTACATATACATGTATACCTTAATGGACTGGTATTTTAAAACATATTTCACTAACACTAAAAGAATCACAACAGGTAGCTTTTTAAGTTTCCCATATGTTACTTACGTCTCACATTAAACAAATATAGAAGATGGCTAAAATCAAGTGACTCACATTTTACAATGAAATTATCATTATCATTAAACCAAGTATAAACTGAAAAGTATGAATAATTTAGCATTAACCAAGCTGAAGTAGTTACAAAAACAAACATGTAAAATACAGTAGAACTCTATAAAAATCAGTTTTCCTTTGAAGAAGGTGAAAAAAAGAATTTGGAAGGTACTCACCCTTATCTTTGCTAGTTTTAATGCTTTTTCACACCTAATCTGTAAAATGTGTCAATTTTTGCAACAACATTTTAAAGGAATTCAACCATGTAGTCTCTGTGTGTACATAACTTTATATTTGGAAAAACTCTCCTAAAGCCTAGTGATTATACATTCCACCATCACATCCTTCCCTTTTTGTCTTTGTCAAGTAAGGTCCCTTAGCCAAAACTCTGCCATGTCACCACTAACCACAAGCCTCACCAGGAACAATAAACCACGGGTAAATTATATCCTGTCATGGTAAGGGATTTTCTCTTTTTTCTTTCCCCCTTTCCTCTTTCATTCCCTGTTGCTCACATACTTGCTGTGTGCTTAGGTGAAAAATTTCCTTAACCAGAACTAGCAAGGTCTTTACAAGCAATGTGAACCCAGTGATGCTTTGGTACAATAAAGACATTCACAGAAAGAATCATTTCAATACAAAAAGTCATGCAAGACAGCTTTTTTAGCTTTTTGTTTTCTCTGTGGATACATTTCAGCTTGTGAGAGTTGGCAGATTATTTACTCAGTCTCCTATATCTTAATTATTCAGATCAGCAAAACTTGTAAAAACATTATGGTACCTTCCTGCATTCACAGTATAAGGTTTGCTTGCTTTAGTTACATCCACACTCTAATGCGTACCACACTTTGATGCAGTACAATGCTTTGTGCTTATTGTGCCCAGAAACAGATGATTTACAAAAAAAAAAAAAAAAGCCTTCCCACACATGGAAATAAGTAAATAAATAAAAAGAGAGAAGAAAACATAAGAAGAAAACATAGTTCAAGAACAACTTGGACCACAAGAAATTAATACGTCTTCAGAATTATAAATCAGTGGTTAAACCGTTAATGGAAGTCTCTTAATGGAAGTTTCTTCTAAAGGGAAAAAAATTCTGACAAAAGCTAATAGCTCACATTTTTTAAAAAATATTTTTATTTTGGGTACCACATCAGAGTATGCCTTATATGCAGCAGGACAAACTCATATTTGAATATGAAAATTCTCTAAGTAAATCTACTAAATAAAATAGTTCATATCTATTTGGGCAGAATTCCTATTTTCTTTAAAGAGCAATCTTTGAAATAAACTTGACCAACTAGTATTCCAATTCTCTTCCAATGAATGAAGCAAAACAGTATCCCTAATCTTTAAGTCCATGTTAAAGCACACCAGCCATAAAAGAGTAAGGTACTTTTGCTAATGAAAGCCCTGGATTAGCAGAGTGAAACACCGGTAGGTGGATGTGCTACTGATGCACTCAGCCAGGTGGGAGAATGAAGACATAAGTAAAATTTTCATTTCTTCAAAAAAGTAAGTTCTAGGACTGTACATTACCATACGCTAGTCTCTGCCCTGTACTGGAGGTGGCAATTACTCATGCTGAGTGGGTAAGTAGCAAATGATGCATATATAACAGGAACTGTATTATCCTCTATACACAAATCCTTACAGAACTCCAGTTTAGGGGCAGTTCTCTTCATAAATGACTTGGATGGGGGTCTTCAAGGCATACTAGGTAAATTTGCCAATGATACAAAACTCAGAGGAGCTGTCAACTCCTCTGAGGACAAGTACCAGATTCTGCACCTGGAATGGGGCAACCCTGGATGTACAAACAGTGTGGGGAATGAGATGCTGCAAAACAGCACCATGGAAAGGGACCTGGGGGTCCTGGTAGATGGCAAGTTGAACGTGAGTCACAGTACCATGGCACTGTGAGCCAGCTGAGGGAGGTGATTTTCCCATTCTACTCTGCAGTAGTTTGATCTCACCTTGAATATTGTGTGCAGTTTTGGGCGCCATAACATAAGAAGGTTATGAACCTATTAGAGAGCATTCAGAGGAGGGTTGCTGACTAAAGAATTCCTTAATTGCATGGGCTTCAAATAAAAGATGCTGCTACTTTTTTCAGTCTAGTGAAATGTCAGTACCTGAGCGTACAGATGTGTGGTGGGTTGCCCCCTGCCAGTATCCAAGCACTCACACAGGGTGAGGGGAGAAAACAGAAGCACAAAACCAAGAAAATCTCTTAATCAAGATAAAGGCAGTTTAACTTGGGGAAGTTAAAAAAACTCATACTAAAACAGCAAACAGCAAAGTGAAGGAAATTTCTCACCACTTCTCACAGGTAGAGTGATGCTCAGCCAGCTTCCAAACAAAGCCATCTCAAAAGCCAAAACCCTTCTTGTTTCTCTATCACAGTTTTTATTGCTGAACATGATGTTATATGGACTGTTATATCTATCCCTTTGGCCAGCTCAGGTCTGCTGTCCAAGCTATGTTCCCTTCATAAAAGAGAAAGCCTTGACACTGCTCAAACACTATTCAGCAGCAGCCAAAACATTGGTGTGTGTTATCAAGACTGCTTTAGTCACAGGGCATCATCCAGGCTGCTATGAAGTTAACACTATCACAGCCAGAACCAGTACATGGTGGAAACTTTCAGATGAAAATTGATTTGCCAAGTTCTCCTGAAAGGCAGACTAGTTTTATTCACACATCTCAATTTAATTTAAAGCACCTAAATAGAAAAATACTGTTTTGAAAACATTAGCTGCCATTCCTTTTAATCTTATATACTAAATACATACAAGAATGAGCTGTATTGGCAGTTTACTGCTGTGCTTTCTTCATTATAAAACAGACTTCTGAACCTTTCCTGTCAAAGCCATAAAGAGGTGTTCCCAAGAGCACTAGCAGGGTGTAATATTGGCAAGGTGTTGAAGGTGGATCAGAAGGTATGATCTGCAAGCCCCTGCATCCAGGAACCACTTGTGTGGGTCTAAATTTATATGTAGGATTTTCTTCTCTGACAAGAAGCTGGCAAACCTCATGATTTATGAGATACTGCCCAACATCACATAGAGAGCTTACTTATTGCAGGTGTCACGATTCCAGCTCTTGCCAACAACATAAATTATGGTAGCCTGACTGTTTTTTGGAATCACAACAGCTTTTGAGAAACCACATTTTCCTATCTAGAGGAAAGAATATTTTTCATTACTCTTCTTCTAAACTGGAAGTGGGAAATCCATAGTCCAGGAAAAGATGTGACTTTCAGAAACACTTTTCTTTTCCTGGCATGTTACTTTTTAAATAAATTTTCTGCATTTCTTGCAAGAGAGCACAGGGGTGAGAGGAAACGCACAGTCAAAGAGTTTTGAAGACCTCTGATAGCAGAGAACTGATTCAGTATTTCCCAATCCTCTTAGTCTTTTTTTCCTAAACTATCTAAGAAACAGAAATAGCATTAAAGCTGCTGAAATCTGTACCTGCAACCTTGTTCAAATTTACTTTTCATTGCAAACTATCAACAGTGGTTTTGAGTCTTTATTTGACCAAAAGCTTTTGGGGCAATATACACAAAAGTGAGATATAAGTATGTATGTAATTTAAACAGGAACAAAATATTTCCAGTTCCCAGCAATTGAAAAGAACAATTTATTTTTGTTTATCAATTTTTGAAAAGTATTTATCTACATAATGAAAGCCTACAGCTCTCTATCCTGTATAATTGTCTCCCTAAAACAATCATGAACATTTGTAAAGAATTTGTTAAGATATGCACCACCAACAATTTAAAAGCCATATATCTGAACTGGTAGTTCTGCTGCTTTATTGTAACAAGAAAGGTATTAATTGTTTGGGATATGTCTCTGTGTAAAAATCTTTTATGTTCAGAGCACAAAGGCATTAGCGTGCTCCTCTAGAATGGGCTTAACTATTCCTTGCAGGCACTGTGAGCCTTTATTTTACTAGATAAAAGTGCAATTTGCTTAATTTACTAGATAAAAGTGCAATTTGTACCAATCTTCTAGTTGAAATGTTCCCTCTTTTACTCAGTGGCAAACACACAAAGGTACTCTCTCCCAGAACAGAGTAGATTTCTGAAATAACTCATCTTGCTAGTGTTGCTTTTGAAAAGAGCTATCTTGAATGTTCTCAGAATGCTGCTGGTTCTGCATTCACTCAGGTTGCCATGACAGACTTGTGGGGTGATAGCTTTAGTAATCCAACCAAAGCTGAGTAAACTACCTTTTGAATAATAACGAAAAAACTTCCAGTGCCATCCTAACTGGAATTTGCTTCTTTCAATATACATTTCTCACCAAGTCTTCTGCTTGTTATCCTCTTCAAAAGAAGTTTTTACTTCTACAACATGAAAAGTGACTCTACCAAGATTCAACTGTAAAATCTGTTTGTAATAAACTTCACTAGAAGCTCTTTCAGCACATTCAACATTGCGAACTGGAAGCTGAGTATCTGCTGGTGCTTTCAAAGCATTTCAAGTTTCAACAGAAATCAGAAGAGGGAGTGGATTCTGGCTGACTCAATGCATTGCATCTTGCCTGATGCAGATGATGTCTTGAGAGCAGAATTATATTCTCAGTGGCAGAACCATCACTGAAGTTACTATCAACTTCAGCTCTGCTGCAGCAATGCAGAGCTAAAAAGCTGATGCAACCAGAGATTTCAAAATGGAAAATTTAAATTGCATTCAGTGGAAGAAATGAGGAGAGGCCTTGCCTGCAAGTTGATTTCCCAAGTATTTCAGACGATGAATCAATTTCAAGATGCAGAATCAACAGACGTGACCTAATATAACTGCTTCCTTCAGAAGATTCAAAACAGATTCACAGGCTGTGAACGAGCAGTTCCCAAAGCAAGGGAATGTTTGATTAAATATCCTCCTTTTCCAGGCCTGTTTACACAATTTCTTGCCGAACATGGAAGATGTGATGGGAGAAACAAAGGCAACTGATATCACAATCACCTAAATGGTAGCAGCATTTCAGTTTTTGCTGCTCTTTGTATCCCATTCCATCTTAATCGAAAGGTGTACTCTTGATTTCTTGCCGGAAGGACTGCTGGAGACCTTATCCCTTTAATTAGTTCCCACAGAGAAAATTCTTCCATGCAAATAAAATATAATGAAACACTAAGCAAGTCAGTGGGTGCTGCAATGTCATTATATGCACTGGCTTGGAAAAGACTTTTTTTATTAGTCCTTTTCTTTGTCTGAAAAACTTACCTGTTGCAGTTGTGCTAAATATACCACTGGATGTCATTCAGAGCATGATCACAGACAAGAGAGAAAAAATTAACTAGCAAACCTTTGGGAGTTGATGAATAAACCTTTGAGCACATCTGGATCACTGTAAGCTCTCACCAAACCAAAAGATTAATGATGAAAATACATACTACAGAGGATCTCATGATTTACAAATACTGAGGAAGATCTTGAACTTTATATCATTTCCCAGACACCTGATCATGTATAAGACATGGAAATGTAAAATTTGGCTGAAAAAGAACTATCCAGTTGCACTTTTGTAGCAGCTTCATGCTATCTCTACAAAAATCTCCATGAGATAGTACTCATAGGTCAAAACGTATGACCATTAGCAAAGAAGCCCCCAGCATTGTTCATGCCACAAAACCTCCAACATTGCTCATGTTCTTCTTTCAGTCCCTACAGAAATACTGCATTTTGGCAATATGGAAGAAGCATACAGATACATTTCTAACCCCACCTCTGATCTGCACTATCTATATCACATCTTTTGAGCAGTCTAGTATATTGTGCTGAGGAAGCAGAGTCAACCATGTATTAGAGATGTCAGAATGATTAGATTTAAGGCTAAACCCAAGGAAAGAGCCAGAAGCATGGAAATTCCACAGCATTTCAGGTCAGTGACCTAGCTTGTTTGGAAATACTCCACTGCATTCCACTTGAGTGATTGGGTCTAAAGGGAGTTTCGAAAAAATAAGTTATTATAGTGGTCTGTAATAATCTTTTAATGCTGTGTGATAACAGTAGCCTAGAGAGTGACAAAAAGGACTTAAAATTGGTAGATTGTCCTGAACAGGTCAGTTTTTGTCCTCAGTTTGGAAGTAAGAAATACTGTTGGTTAGTAGTAGCTGAAGATTTTCTTAAAGTTTATATAGGGAGTTCTGGGAGAAGAAAGCTTAATTAAGTCTTTCTGCAAGACAGTTCTGCTTCAGGTCTAGGAATCCTGTTTTCTTGGAATTACGTTCATTGATATTGCAGGAGCAGGTATAAGCCATAGTCCAAAGTCAGGACCCTGATTTGATGGCACATGGTACGTTCAAGATAGAGAGAACCTTTCTCCAAAGAGCACATATGTTCATTGAACATGTATTATTTGAGTATCATAAACTAGTTTATAGTTTCCCTCCAAAATCACTGTATACCAGTGTTGGAATATTCCAAATATTTAAAAAGGCAAAACCTCTGTCATTGGCAGAAGGGTTCACAAGTGCACACTGGGAAGTGACTTAGTGATGGACATACTATATCTGGTTCACTTTGACCCTACCTCATCAAGGGATTTAATTTCTCAATACAAAATCACCATGTAGCATCTGGGGTCCCCAATTCAGCAGATCCATGCACTTTTATTTATCATTTGGTATATACTGCATTTAGCTAACCTGTCAGTCAGAAACAGGACAATCCATTCACCTGGATTTATGGCTTATGAAGTTTTATTCATTTAATTGACAAAAGTGAACACTGACCTACCTGTGGACTTACATGACATTTCTACCATCCACATAAAACTCTCCTAAAGAAATTAGTAAGATTTCATGAGCAGGTAATGGTTGATATTCCTCTTTCTTATAAATACAACATTGATACTCTATTTTTCATTAGTTCACTGTTTTCTTTATGGGAGATTTTCTTTAAATATGTGGGGAAAATATATAAGATTTTTCCTAGGCTGCTCTTCACTCAATGAAGAAAAAAAGCACAAAGCTCAAGCACTGAAAACAATGTGACTACATGGAAATATTATAAATACAGCACAAAGAACCATTTAGGTTGGAAAAGCCCTTAATGATCATTGAGTCCAACCCTTGACGACCACCACCATGCTCATTAAACATAGTACTAAGTGCCAAGACCAGTCCCTTCTTGAACATCTCCAGTGATGGTGACTCCACCACCTCCCTTGGCAGCCTGTTCCAATGCTTACTATCCTTTCAGTGAAGAAATTCTTCCTGGTGTCCAACCTGAACCTCCTCTGGCTCAGCTTGAGGCCTCATCCTTTAATCGTGTCACTGATTGTCTGGGAGAAGAGACCAGCCCCCAACTGGCTACAGCCTCCTTTCAGGCAGGTGGAGAGCATGATAGGGGCTCCCCCTGAGTCTCCTTTCCTCCAGGCTGAACACCCTCACTTTTCTCAGCCACTCCTCACAGGACTTGTGCTCCAGACCCTTCCCCAGCCTTGTTGCCCTTCTCTGGGCATTCTCCAGCACCTCAATGTCTTTCTTGCAGTGAAGGGCCCAGAACCAGACACAGGACTCAAGCTGTGCCCTCACCAGTGCCAAGTACAGGGACACAATCCCTGCCCTGCTCCTGCTGGCCACGCTATTGCTGATTCAGGCCAGGATGCCATTGGCCTTCTTGGCCACACCTGGGCACACGTTCAGCTGCTGACAACCAACACCCCCAGGCACCTTTCCTCCGTGCAGCTTTCCAGCCACTCTGCCCCCAACCTGCAGTGCTGCAAGGGGTCATTGTGACCAAAGTTCAGGACCCAGCACTTCACCTTACTGAACCTCAATCTAAGCAGAAACATCTAAGAAAAAAAAAAAAAGTCACACCTGTAAATATATAAAAATTCTCACTCTCACTAATACATGTAGGCCTAAGACTTCAAAAACAGTGCTTGAAAACTCACTGCTATCATATTTCAATGAAATATACTTTGATCCTTAAACCATAGCAATTCCAACACATTTTCAGGCTGTGACATAGGAGTGGTAAAGCAGCCATCTTTGGAAGTAAGACATACAAAATGCTCATAAATTTAGGTGAAAATTTAGTCATCAAAAAGGGCTAAGAGCCCTTTCCAGAAACAGTGATTAGAAAGATTATGATGAAATTGAAAAACAATAAAAAAGGCAGTTAAGAAGTTAAACATGCTTAAAAAGAAACAGATAATATAAGAAAATCTATAAAAATAACTCCTAAATTATCACAAATTCAGAAGTGAATGAAAATGTAAAAACAAATGTGTATTTGGGAATATCTTCATCTGTTCTTAGTTCAATGAGGATATAGCTAATACACTTTGGTTTTATGTAATCTGAAAGTCTCTTTTTGTTTTACATCTCTAACTGGGAATGCACTTAAAACGGCAGATGATCAATGTGAAGTGCCAAATTAAGTGAATGCATAATTAATATGAGAATAATCCATTTTTGTAATGAAAAAGGAATCTTTAAACAATTTAAGCTTATTAGAAACAATGGAATTCAAAGGAAACTATTTTAAAAGGAGGTGTCAACAACTATTAATAAAACAGAGTTAATTTGAACATCCTGTTGGGTTCCAGACTTTTCTATTCCAATTAAGCTACTACAAATATAAGGGAGAAGGGACCTCTACAAACATTTATCTTGAAATCTTACTCCTTCTTTGTCTCTTTGTTTTATTCCCCACCCCATTTTCATAATTTTTGAGAAAGGCCACTATATGCACATTAAGAGGCATAGTGGCAAAACGTATTTTTAGGAGACAAGTAAAATGAACTCTACTTTAGTGTTTTTGGGGGGGTTTGTTCGGCTTGGGGGTTTTTTGGGGTTGTTTTTTTTGTGGGGGTTTTGCTGTTTATTTTGTTCTTGTTTGCTTGGTGAGGTTTTAATGATTATTATTTTATTTTTATTTTAAAACAGCACATTATAAATAAAATAAGACTTCTGGAGATAAACTCTTTACACAACAAATATCACTGTAGATTTATGGTGTTTTTCATTTAAGAAAAAGCTAATACAGAAAGCTTCAACAATTTCAAACTCCTTAATTACACTGTATCCTACTTACTGAAGAATTTATTTTGTTGGGTTTTTTTAAAAAAAAAAAAGATGAGTACACAAGTATGTCACTGTTTGAAATGCACCTCATCTCTGTGCACTGACAGATTTTATACATAATCTTTCTTCAGCTTCTCCTGAGATAGGCTCAGTGCAGACAGAAACAGAGACTTTTACCTCCTTTGTCATACATCCAAATACTATACCCAAAACTACCTAGTCTCTTAAGAGCCTTAAGGGCACTTGTCTGACTGAACACCCCTGTGTTGGGCACATTTGTTGACAAATTTGATGTACTGATTCTTTAGATGCTATTATGTTCTTAAAATATTTAGAAGCCAGTTCCTTTTAACTTGGTTATTTCATAGGTACCTCTTTGTGGTTTCTCAGACAGACACTTAGATTCATCCCTTTCATTTCATCGAGGCAAGCAGCTCAGGAAGAGTCAATAGTCCATGGAGACCACTTCAATTATGTCATAAATCTGTTGATGACCAACATTACCAAGATCTTGTGGGATTCAAAATGGCCTGCTTGAGTTATATGTTCAAAGCAAAGTGGGATGCATGACTGCCAATATCTTGAGTAGATGTGGGTATGACAGTTTGAAAAAAACTTTCCCAGAGAAAAAAAATTGCAATTCAAAAATAAATACATGTTAAGTTTGACCTTTTTTAGTCAGAAGTGTTCATGTTAGGCAGTCTTTAGAAAATGTGTATAAAATAAAAATGTGTATAAAAATACACATTTAAAAGCTGCAAACCTTACAGAAGCATACAAATTCAGTATCCAAAAAAATTCCTCCTGTTTTCTAGTTCAAAAATGTGTATGTTGGGGGGGGGGGGGGGGGGAAGTATTGCTGCTTCTTTACCCTTTCCTCTCTCACTTTTTCTTCTTCCTGATTCATGAGAATTTTGTCTCTTCCAACTGTGAGGTGTAGCATACTGTGTACCTGAGCAGCTTGTAGCAGATCATTCATCAGCACTCAAGTATTTGTAAGATGTAATGGTTTTGTACCAAGTTCAGATGTTCAGATAACTGGCATTATCCAGTTTTTCTGAATAATGAATTTTCATCTGAGAGGGGACTGCCATCCTCTCTGGTCACTAGAGTAAAAGCCACTTCCCTTTAGGTCCAATGAAGCGGCATCATGTCAGCAGTCTACAGGGATTTATACACCTTCAGCTTTTCCACTATTTCTCCCTTCAGACATCTTCAAGCATAATGAGTTTGGGAAATGCTGCTTAAAACTTAAATCCCCTTAAATCCAAAGTCAGCCAAGTACCTATAGAAAACTAATTATAATGCCAGCCTGAGCAGAGAAACATGCTGTGGTGGTATCTTTCTAGGAGAAACCATGAAACTGATCCACTCCCTCCAAATTTTCATGTGATTAAATAAGCCTCCTGCACCAAGTCATACCTAAAAATAGCTTTGGCTTACGACTTGAATTAAAGCACATCATAATACAAAGGTAAGCCTCTTAAAAGACACAGCAAATTGACAGTTTTTCTCAGAGCTCCAAGAAAAGTCCAGAAGGTTAGAAGTCGAAAAGAACATCTGGACAACCTGGAAGCACAAATTCCAAGTGCATGCAATCCATGTGCACTTGGAAGAAAATCTTCAGTCCGTTTATTCCTGCTACTCCATCAACACTCTGTCATGTCCCAGCTGACCACTCTTTTCATTTGGCTGCTTTGTGAGGTATGTGTTTTTTTAGGACTGATGCCAACTACTTTATTCTCTCATCTAACATCTTCACGCTGAGAAAAAAAAGTAATTTCTAAGATTTACACGCAAAATATGGATGTATTTCCCCAGGATGTAGAATGTACCTGTGACAAGGTGCTGGAACAAATTAATGAGATGGAGAGGTAAAGCTTGAAGTGTTCACTAGAGATTCCACGGGATTATTTGGAATGCCCCTGGTAACACACAGTACATAGCCCTCATTATTCCAGAAATAGGTAGAAAAGAGAAGAGAAATAAAACAAGGAAGAAAAGAAAGAAAAAGCAAGGATAATTTAGTTGAAATTTTATAAAGTTCAGTGCCCAAAGCAACAAGGATTTGAGATCAGCTGTACCACACAGACACAAGAGGCAAGCAGAAGTAGACCATATCTTTCTCATAGCTGCTTTGATATAAATGTAGAATAACATCACTAAACCAGTGAGGCGATCAGAAGTGATATTATGAAAAGATTTCACATGCATTCAGAAGAGCTCTCTGGGTATAATGCTCCAAGACCTAATGACTGCTAAAGAGAACCTTCTTGTGTCTATTGCCCTTCAGCATCCCATTTTACTATGCTGTTATTCCAAACTGACTGAATTTCACTCTTCACTCCTAATCTGCTGAGTAGAACCTCACTTATGTTGATTATCACCTCTGCACAATGACAGAACCCACTTTTTGAACCTGGTACACAATAAAGGAAAAGTTTTCCAATGTTTTTAGGGAATAATCTTAATTAGGAAATAACACACCATGTTAATATTGTAATCTGGTAATGAAGAAGTCAATATGTCAGACATGAATGATGATTTGAATAACCATGCTTTTAGTTTATAGGATACCTGACAATGACAGAGGGAATATTGCAGGAAAGGACAAGCAAGTTGATGAGTAGTGAGCAAAAAAGAAAAAAGTTCTAGACCTATAATAAATAAAATACACTAAATCCTAACATCATTTGCTGAGATGGACTGTTTAGACCAACCACTGAATTTTTATGCAAAGATTTCTTAATCATTTAGGACAGATTTCTTAGTAACAAAGGCTGGAAGGGGCTTGAGTAGGATTTCAAGAAACCATCAGCTGTAACTTTTACTCATTGTCTTGAGATATACACGTTACTCACATCCAATTGAAATAATGGGGTTTATATGCACAAATATCCCTATCATCTTTACTTGTACAGGCATAAAGAGAAGACAAGGCTTTGAACTGCAGTGTTTCATAATGCAAAATAATGCAACACTGGGCTACATTAATTTAAATACAATAACATGTTCCAAGTTCAAAGGCTGATTCTAGGAATCTAACATACAGAATTTCATACTGCATAGGACCAAATAGATACAGCATATGAGCAATTCAGACAAAGTTATCACAGAGTAAAAACATGATTATTATGTGAGATTGATTTTCCCCTTACCCACTCATTTTTATTTATTTTACCACTAAGAACCAGAAGAGAAAATTAAGATAATATACAAATATATATATATATATACACACACATATAGTGTGCTGCGTAGTTCCCTACCTTCTTCCTAAACGAAGATGAAACTTACTGCTTTCTATGTTCCAATTGGCACAACATAGCTTGCATTTTAAGATTTGTCCATTATCAGTTTTAAAATACAGTAAGAATTAGGCCATAAAGATAAATAATTTTGGTTCCCTGAAACTAAACACATCTGGAAGTGTTTTTTGCACATCTAGCAAAAACAATCCAAAGTTACAAAGATACCTTCAAATTAACTGTGTGCTTTATGCTACATGCATAGCCTAAAAGGAAAGATACAGCCAACTTGTCAAAACTTTTTGTAATGCTTAGCCATTTCAAGCCAAGAAGGTGGTGGGAAGGAGGTAGATGTAAGGCCTGTAAGACACTTCAATATGTGGAACTCACACACACTAGAGTAGAACTTCTGGTTGCCCACCCACCAACAATCAGTGAAGTCAGGCCAAAACTGTTAACAATAATATTCCAGGCCATGAAACTTTGACATATGGCAATAGCCACCTTTGTTCTTTCCCAGGGAGGCAGCAATACCAAAATTCCATAGGAGGAAAGCTATGCAAAATATGAAAATCTTCACCTCTCCCTCTACAATGATGGAAACATGGTAATGAAGTAATATATGGTAGATTAGTTTCTTTCCTTTTAAAGAAGATATTTTGCCAGTAGAATTTCTCAAATCTTTAATCACTTGGAGAGATTAAGAGCAAGCCTGGAATATGTTGAAATTCTACCTATCTGAAACATACCATAATGCATGTAGCAGTTTCCTTTGGTAGGATCCAGCTGAATAGCCTTCATGAAGTACTTCTCTGCCTCACTCTTGCGTCCCTAAAAATAAAACAAAAAAAAGGGGGGTGAAATTATTTTAACAGTGTGTCACCCTGGAGCAATCCTGTACAGTTAAAATTTACAAATTCCAGGCACTGCAGAAAAACAACCACTATTATCACTACACTTTAACCAAAATAAATAAAAATGTTTAAATGCTACAGTAAGTTTTGTGGTCAGCTACTTTATGGTGCAGATCTCCAGACTGAGGAAGAAATGTATCCAACATCATCAATGTGCAAGAAGTAAGAAAGTGGTAGAAACATTTTGCAATAAGTATTGTAAAGGGCTTTGGGGTGAATATCAGTTCCATGCTCCTTTTCTGGACAAGCATTACACTCACCCAAGCTAAAATCAGAGAGAAACTAGGACAGAGCTTAAGTCATGCTCCTAAAAAAAAAAAAAAAGTTGGTGGGGGGTGGAGGAGGGAAAGCATGTTATGGTTCTATGAAATCACAGAATCCTAGAAGTTCTCATGTTGGAAAGGACCCATAAATATCATTCACTCCCACTCCCTGATCCTCACAGGACTACCTAAAACCATGTGACCAAGTGTTTTCCAGATACTTCTTGAGCTCTGACAGGCTGGATGCTGTAACCACTTCCCAGTGACCTTTGCAGCAAAAAAACCTCTGCCTAATATCCATTTGGAATGTCCCCTGATGGAGCTCCATTTCTTTTCCTTGTATCCTAAATAACACTATATACACAGCCAAAGGTAAAGTTACCACAAATGAAAGTACATAAATAGAAAATATTTTAGGGTTTAATGTGGAAAGTAAAAAAAAAAAAAGTATTTCTGATTTTAATGTGGGAAGTCAGATTTTATCAGAAATCAATTCTGAAAACCATAAAACAGCTGTAATAGAAATGGTAATTTTTAAAGACAATTGTGAAAGGTATGACAACTGGTCAGGGAAAAGAAACCCCCAAAACCAACCAAACCAAAGCCTAACAGAACTGATGGTAAAAAGAATAGACATTTCTGAGACAGAGATTTGCTTATCACTGGAATCACCAAATCACTATAGTTCCATTATGGTATAGAAGTGCCAGAAGAGATCCATTAGTGGTCATTATTCCTGAAAAAACAGTGATATTGGATTAGTCCAGTCTGATACTCAAACACAAATCACTATCACATATTCAGTAAGACACCTGTGACCTGTTTATCCCTATCCCCATGAAATTAGCTGCTGTGGTTTGTGCTATAAAATAGGCAGCCTGCAGAATAAAGAGCAGTTAAGCTTAACCCCTGCGGAAGAAAGGCACTGTGGCCTGCACCTCTCAAGTTGCCTTGAGTGTGATTTCACAGATACAGCCATATAGGCTTTCTCAAGTTTTGTGGTCTGGAAACAGACATGGCACACATCCTGCACTATCCCACAAGTTAACATAGGAATAATAATGAGATCTGTTCATGATTACAGCTGCTTTAGATTCTTAGTATTTCCCTCAGGAGTCTTAGAGACAATAAAATAGAGTGAAGGAAGTTGCGCAGCACACCAAGAACTATATGAAGACCAGGTTCCACCAAAACCAACAGAGAGGTCACGTTTCAAGAAAGCATCCTGGCAGAGATACGAGCAGGCTTACCATTTACAGGATTCTAGTTTCACAGAATGAATGTTCATTGGGGGTAAGAATTCAGGCGTATTATTTAGGGAACTTTCTTTGGTAAACCCGTATTCCTTAAAGCCAAATCCACATGGCACAAGGTTCCTATCAACCAAATGGTGCAATTACATGCTAGTGCAATTCTGCAATTACATTACTATCTTATATTGCAGAGGCTCATCCTGCTTTATATAAAAACCCAAACCACAAACAACAACACAACAAACAAAAAGCCCAAAACAAAAAACTGTATGACACATAACCCAGACTGATTTTTCCTCTTTTACTAGTGCAGTAAAGACATAAATACATGTATATATATATATATATAAAACACAATCTTTTAAAATACCATGTAACTATAGTTAAGAACAAAAAAAAAAAAATCAAGGAAAAAACCCCCATCAATTAAAGTAACTAGCAGGGTGAGAGGATAATTGAACACTCAATTTTGCACATTTAACTCTAAGGCTGGCAATTGTGGTCTGGCAAAAGTTACAATGGCTTATCTAAGTCTAGCACTGAGGCTTCAAAATGAGAGGCACTAAGCATATGTATCATTAATACTGACAGAATGAACATCTACAGATTTTGCATAATTGCCTTTTTTAACAGACCGACATAATTAGTCTTAGCCAGTTGCACTCTGTTGCTAGAACATCAAAGCACAGTTCATTGAATACAGTCACAAAATTGTAGCTTCTACCTACAGAACTGTAAGGCCACAAACATTTGTCAAACATGATTAATTTTTATTTACTGGAATCACCAAAAATACATGACTGCTCTACTCCTTTTGGCACTTTCCAAATGGCATACTGCACTCAAGTTCAGGCTAGTCAGGAGACCTACAATACACAATGATGACAGGTGCCAGCACATGTAACATCAAAAGAACTGTGCTGTTTACAGGCTCCAATGGTCATTTCACAGATAAAGGGAAGAAAAAGTTTAATTATATCAACCAAGACATAAAGTTAACTGATTAAAAACAATCAGCAAAAGCTCCATTTGTTCACGTTTGCCATCACTTTCTTTATCCACATTTGTCAAAAATTATTTTAAAAAATAAATAAAAGTGTTTTCTTGCAGACTGGCATTATGAGGAACCTTGCATCACACCAGCTAAAATGTCCTCTTTAATGCAGTCTGCTACTAAAATGTCAATACCTCAGCATAGATTTAATACACACTAGTCTTTGTGTCAAAATATGTAAAATACAACCACTTGACAGAATCAGGCTATTTCACAATTAAAACTTAGTATTTATCAACTTTTTTTTTCAATTATCGAATCAATATACATCTTAACTAGCCAACGGAATGCAGACACTGCAGTTTGCTTGACAACAATCCTATCATTGTCCCTTTCCCACTGTATGTTGTCAGTGTTAAATAAAACAGATGGTGTAAGGGAACAAAATTATAACTATTAAAGAAAATCCAAATAATTGTTTAAACAGCTGAAAAATACTGATTTGGGGCAGGAAGGTACTTGGTGTGCATGCTCACTGTTACATGTATTGACCCATACCAAGGCAGGAGTTGAGAGCCACTGGTAACCTCCCAGTTTCTAGCAGCGGGGTTTGCAGTCATACATGCACAATGACATGCTCTGTCAATTTTACAAAGAAAAAAAATTAAGTTTACAATGGCAGACTTTATGATAGCAGACTTATTTGAAGGATAAAGAAGTTATTAATACATTTTAATGAAAATACTTGACAGCCCTGAGGATGAATAATGGGATACAAAGTACCTTTCTGCTCTTGGTCACCAGTTTACATACAGTCCAGGTCAGTAGCTAATGGAAAGGTGCTCTGTGACAGCTACTGGTCTGCTCTGGGGAAATGAGTGGGTGGTCCCAGCCCAAGCCCTAATGGAGATCCTCTGCACAGACACTCTGGCATACTTATGGCTTTTCAGTGCAGAGACTAACAAGACTGAATCATAAAACATCAATGCCAATCTCCTTGCTGAAGAAAAGAACTTGAATATGATGAAGACACTTTAATAATTTATTTGGAACACTGGCTGATATTTGCCTTACTGGATCTGGACCTAGAGCATATAATGAGGACAAGCTTCCTGGAGTTTTCCATTAATAAAGAAAACATCAATCCCCCTCTCCCCTGTCTCATGCCCAAATATAGATGAAACGCCCCTGCTTACCATCTTCCAGCAACACCAACAAATTAAAAATGAAAAAAAAAAATAAAGTGCAGGTAAGTAATACAGGGCTCTTATAACCTAACACTTAAGTTGTCCTGGTTTTCAGAAATACATCACTCTCCACAAATCACACAACTCTAAATCAGAATGGCTGGGTGCTTGCAGTTTTGGAAGACAAACTGTTAACTGTTTAAATATGATTTCAGGAGCTTTTTAAGACCAGTTCTTTGCAGTTGACCGCAAGAGGTTTTTTGTTTTGTTGCTTGCTTCTTCCCTAGAGACCAAAACAATGTATCTGTGCTTGCTAATACGGTCAGACAAACAGCTTTCATACAAATGAAATATAAATGACTGTTAAGATCACCAGAACAACTGAAAGAAAGTCAGCTAAGGGCAGTGCATTCATTAGTAGAAGACTGTATTTATCCTTAGAATATTAAAAAGCTGAGGACAAAACTAGCATTTCGATATCCACCCCAATTTTTTTTTCCTCACTTTTCTTGTTAACTGTGCCAAATTTATGTTGAGGCAGCTGTTGTACTTCAGGCTGCTGGAGGCCCAGGGACCCTGCAATGGCAGTAAAACTGGGAAAGACTAATACAGCTGAGCAGCTCTGAATAACCCTCCTGTGGAAACTATGATGACACAGTGGCAACCAGTAAGGTGGTTCAACAAATTAGGTGGTCTCTGCAATCTGAACCAACATATATTCAACATAAATATTCATCATTCTTCAATACTTAGGAGGGTTTCACCAGCAGGACACAGACTTTATTCTTCAATATAGTTTTACCAACTTTAACTGGTAATAATGTGATTGCATAAAGAACTTAATTTATGCTACAAATGCAGTTGACTGTCACTCTTCACATCTGTTACTTTTTTTTTTGGCAAGCATTCACATTTTTAATAAAACAGATTGAATTATGAAAAGATTTATTAATGGAAGTTTGATTAAAATGTGCACACTGAATAGAGAAAAACAAGTATTATGTTACATGATTTTTTTCTTCCTCTCTAGAACACTTTAAACACAGACTATTCAGTGATAGCAAAAAAGTCTGAACTGAACCAGTGACTTCCTTTCTATGTTTCTTTAAGTTATTGCAGACCTACATATCCTGTTTCATAACCAGTTCCTTTTGCTTCACAAAAGTTGTGAGGCAAAACACAACTTAAATGGTGTGATACTGAGTAAATGAATAATAAATTCTTCAAAAACTTTTACTTAGCTGGACTAATGAAACAGGAACTGTTTGCAGTTGCACCTTACAACGATGTCATTGACATAGGCAAGCTCTCCACCCCAGGTCTGAATATTAGTAGTTCAAAAACAACTTTAATATCTAGCATTTAGTAGCTAAAAGGATTCTTCTTTTTTCCTTCATTTTGCTGTTATTTCTACAACTCTTTCCTCTTCAGTCTGAACTATAATATAAATACCTTGTGCCATAATTTGTATGTGAAATGCTAGACCAACCGAAATATACAGAACATGGATTATTAACATCAAAGGTCTAAAATTTATCTCAGTTTCTATACTTCCTGTGCATTAAGGAGACAAATCCTGCCTTTTCATCTCATCTTTATTAAAATAAAATAATAACAACCAAACATGGCAGAGAAGCCATCTCAGCGTATGGGAGCATGAACTGGACTACTATGGAGGAAATTAGACTATAAATCTTTATCTACCAATTTAAAGTAATTCGCCATTTATTAAATTTTATAATAAATGTGGAGCAATTTTTCTTGTTATTGTCCAGTGTGACACATCCACATAACTTGGTCACTGAGGTCATGACTAACATTCTCTTTCCCAGTCCTCTCACTGGACCAGGGCCCTCACATGCACAATCCAGTACATTGCATACTGCATGCATAACCCCGTACATAACCTAGCTGATTTTTGAAAGTAAGCCTTGGTAGAATCAGTAACATACAACCTCTTCTTTTAGTTTCATCTTCTATTTGCACCTTTAGTGGCTCACTTCCATCTTAATATATAACATTAGCCCTCCTTCAAACACATGCAGATTTTTGTTGAGTAAAATTCCATTTACTAGATTCACTGAGACACTACTAAGTCAGTGTGATTCTTCTATGAGCCAAGGTTAATTAAGAGAATCGTAACATAAACTGTTTTCTTGAGTATACATCTGCAATGATAATTAAAGGCGTGATAACCAGAGGGTTGAGATTGAAGCAGTGCCCATTGACTTTGGTGGGAATCTACTGGACCTTGGAATTTTGGAATGTGACACAACTGCATATGAACTGACACATAGAAAAAATCAAAGAAATCAAAGCACAACTCAAAACTTTACTGGCTTAGGACATGATTGAGACACTATTAAAGTGACATTTTCTTCAAGTATTACATATCAAATTAATCAATAATATATTAAAGCTAATAGACATCCATTTTCTTGGTTTATGCATCTCCTATCACCAAAATCTTTCTTGTTCTATTAAAGTATTCAAAACAATATAGAAAAGAAATGTAGGCATAAATTTTTTCCCCTTGAAGGAGTTTTTATTCAGTTGTTCTGTTGTGGTGGGGTTTTTTATTTGGTCATATTTTTAAATAGTGTATCTATTTTTAGTGTTTATTTTAGGATAACTTGAAGTCTAGAAGGAATTTACCTCATTACATCACTGTTGAAAACAAGAAATATTGTGTAAAGTCTTAAGTAAACTTTTAAAGAGCTGATTTCATTCTATACCTTGTGATTTATTTACTGTCTAGACCCCTATTGAAATATCCACTTCAGTCATTAAGCTTTGACCATTTTGTATCACAAATATGCAATGAAATGTGAAGTAAATTTCCAGGTTAGTCCCTTTCTTTTCTGTTCGGTCTGAAACCACATTTTATATTTTCTGATAAAGAAATTATTAATATCTACTTATATTTCATAAGTCAGTCGGTAGAACGTAAATTCAGTATTTTCACATGCTGTTCTCACTGAGTCCTATGAATTGCTTCTAAGCTAAATTTGGCTTATTTTTCCACAATTACTGACAAAATTACTATGCACAGGGTAAGTACAACAGCTTTATTCAACCATGTAATAAAACAAAAAAGATCTCTCTTTTGGTGGGTTAGAACCAGATGATTTTTAAGGTTGCTTCCAAACCCAAAGCAGCCTGTGATTTTTTTTCATGAAAGCAGTTCATTCTGTGTCAGTGATGTTCTCTGCAACAAGCTTTAAATTTATGTTGAGTAAAGTGAGAAGTTTAGGGCTCCCTCTTTCCTGTCTACAGGAAGTTAGAAACATGATACCGAAGATGAGATCCCTAAAGGAGGTTAGTGAGGGGTTATGTGCCTAAATACCTGTTCCAGAGTCATTTATGAACTAGACAGATACGGTATATTTAAATGAAAATATTCTGCTTTACAATTAATTCTATTTCAGCTGGCATGCAGCCTAACACATGTCCTAAGGGGACTGGAAAGCATATCTATGGATTCAAAACTTCTGGCACGCAGCCAGCCTCTGAGGAAATATGAGCTCAATAGATGTCAGCTATTGAAATTTCTGTAGTTCGGAAATCCTGTCATTCAGACTGGACGTGTTAAAGCTCCAGATACACCAGATAACCAAACCTTTAAAAAGAGTTCATAGTTCTGAGTCAGTTAACCTGATTTTCTCCACTAAAAAGGAAACCCCTTCCTTCTAGCCACTACCAGTGAATTGCTTGTAAGCTGGAAACAAAAATGGAAACAACTCACATTCTGCAAACTCAGAACTAAATACAAACTGTGCACATATCAGTTTTAACCCTCAAGAGATTTCAAGTGTCAAGAAAGCTCACAGTGTCTATACCAGGCTCCAAAGACTAAATGAATACAAGACAGAAAAGCAGTAGTGGCTATTGCTTGGCTTAACGTGATTTCTCAGGTAAGGCATTCTCATGGATTCAATGTCATTTTTATATTATCATGCTGTGACTTTAACTGAAATACCCAATTTTCATTAAAAAAAGAATCTTCCTAGAAGCAGTACTAACAGCCAAGGGATACAGTTTCCCAAAATGAAATAACTAAGAGCTTTGCTGATCTAATTAAATTTACCTGTTCAGAAAATGCCTTTTCACTAATTAAAGATTTCTCTATATGGAGGCATTTATTGCCCCCCTAAGTATTACTGAAAATATTTTTGTTTGCTTTAAAGGAGTTAATTACTAAAAGAAGAAACTGTTCTAGAAGATCATGACTAGATTTAACAGAGCATTGCAATTGCTATGTCTTAAAGATAGTCACAATTCTTTTGACATCATGACTGTTCTCCCTCATTCCTGCTTTCTTCCCATTTGTATAAATTTAGAGAGACAGAAAAAAAGTAGCAATGATCCAGTGACATTAAAGATGACAATATGACAGATTTTTCCAACAGGAATGCAAATTTCCTTTCTGTGCTGAAACACCAGCAGCAAGTAATTACACGAACTGTAAATGTTGAATTAGTCTATTCATCTACACCATTCTCCTTCTCCCCTGCTGTCCCATTCTTTTCTTTTTTCCTATTTTCCATTTATTTCTACATTTTCATTTATTTATATTTATTTTGAGATGACAGTCAAGCACTACACCAATTACTGAATACAGTAGGGTATTTGATAGCAACACTCTGAGTAATTTCACAACTAACCAAAAATGGCAGATATCTCACTGGCTTTCTGTTTGTCAAAAGCATAAGCAACAATCAACTGCAGGAAAAATGCAGTCACTCACTGAGGAGCAATTATCTCAAAGCTTAAGAAAAGTACTAAACTTCAACGTTGATACTTGAATGTCACAATCCTGTTACTTTTATATTAATACAAAACACTGCCTGTCTCTATCATGTCTATGACTGCCTTTTCCCAATCCCCATTTGAAGAAAACACTTCAAAATAAAATATTTTATGTTACAGGGCATCTTCTAGGATGATTATTGCTGAATTTAATAGTTGGAGCTCCAGCAGTAAAGTAAATTTTTCTTACAGAATTTTGGGTGATTTTCCAAGCCAGTCAAAAACAGGAGATTAACAGTGCTGTGTGGAGCCATGTAAAATGCAAGAAAACACTGTGCATTTTCTTCCAGAGAAATATAGCAAAGCCTGCAATTCCTAGACGTGACGCACAAAATATGAGGCTGACCCTAAGTATTTTAGCAATTAGAGCCATTTCTGCAAACTATGCAGGGCTCAACTTCACTCAAAACAGACAAGATAAAACTTGAAAACATTTATTTGTAATTGAAATAAAGCTTCTCAGAACTAGCATGCTACTGTAACAACAAGCCACTGACTGATGGCAGAGGCCAGACATTAGGAGGGAGTGTTTCTTAGTCTTCTCTTTAGGACTACTAAAGTGAGAGGAAGAAAAAAAAATTAAAAGTCTTACTTGCAAATGATTATTTTAGCAAGACAACCAATGACTTCTCTTCTAGAAGGTCTGCTCATATAATGGAAAACAAATTACAATACATGCTCAAGGCATCACCTGGCACTGTCATTTTTGACAGACTCATTTTTATCCTAAAGCTGAGAGCCTTGCAATTTTAAAGTCTTTCAAAAAATTATGCTTTTCTTTGTAATGCAGAAATAGACTACCTAAGCAAGAGGTAAGAACCAGATGCTGTGGTACGAAGCTACCAGAAGATTGGCTCTGTTAACTAACATGTTACATTGAAAAATAAATTTCTCACTATTTAAGCAGTTTAACAAGTTACAGGTATGAAAAGCACATAAAGCTAAAGCACTACAGTTCTAAATACCTACAGGTCATTTCAAAAATATAAAAAAGGACAAACCTAAGCCCCAGACAACTGGCTATTTTCCAATTATTCTAGTAACTGAGCTACTAATCATGATTTTTCAACCAACAAATTATGCTGTCCTAACATATTTTCAAGAAAATTGTAGCTTAGTGAGCTGTAATTCTTAGATATAAACATATAACATGAACTAATATAGGAGCTAGGAATTTCTTGTAACTTGTAACAGGTAGGTAACAAGACTGTAAATTCATTAGCTATTCCTCTGGAACTATTAAGTTGGTCTGGTCTTCCTGCATATACAGCAGCATGCCCAAGTCCTTCTGGACATTACTTGTATCTTTTCCAGCCTAAATGACTCTCTGATTCTATGTGATGGTGCTTGCAGTAAGCATTAATACTGAGAAGGCAGAAAAGCTGAGGTTAAAATTAATCCACTTCACTGGAATCAAAGTAAGGAAGTAAAACATACCTGAATTTGTGAATTTTACAGGTCTGACTTTACTGCTAGGGGGTTTTATATTAGAATTGCCTTTGGCTGGAATTTAGGAACTTGTCTGGAAATTACCTCCTCTCCTCCCTTACACCCCAATTCCACTGACAGAGAAATTTCCCATCTATATTAGCACCTACATCCACCCTTCACTACATCAGTGATCTCACATTTCTCTCCTAGAAAAGAAACACAGAGAAGTGTTACTAACAGTTTTGTCTCAGTACCTATATTCAGAAACAGGTTTGTAAAAAGTTCAATGGTTTGATTCCAACAGAAGACAGCAAAGAAGCCTCTAACACATCTCTAACATCCAAAAACTAACTGAAGTAGGCTTTTCTCTTTCCTAAATCTACAGGCTGTGAGAAAATTATCATTAATCCTAGTTGCAAAATATAACAGAAGAATAAATCACAGTGGTAGCTCACGTTGGGATTAGGCTGAAATACCTATGCCAAAGGATACAGCTCTAATCTGAATCCCAAGGAAGTTTATGAAGACTTCCAGGAAGCATGTCAGTTACAGCAATTATGTATTTGCAATGGGAACTAATACTAGGACAGGTCAGTACACCAGAAACTGGACAAAATTCCTTTTGTGAATTACTGAACAGACAGTAACCTGCAAAACTGATTGAATGACCAAAATGGAGACAAAAATCACATATTTTACTGCCAAATCTCTTCATCCATTTTTGTGTTGAATATTTTTTCAGACCTGTAGCTCAAAGAACTAATTGGAATTAATGCCAATTTTCAACAGATCAAAGATAAGGGCACTTTATTTTTCATTAATGAAGTAACCATCAGAAAAATATTGTGCCATCTGTAAATGCTTTGTCATCATAATGTTCCTTGATATATGTTTATGAAATCCTGAAAGTCAACAGGATATCAGCACCATCTTTTCAGCTTATACTGCTGCCAATAGAACGGACATCAACCCGATCTGTACATATTGCCATGAATATGAGAAGCAACAGTAATAAAGACAAAAGGGTCAAGAGATAATAACAAATGTGAGGAGAACAGACTACAATTATGGCACAGAGTAAGTATAGGAAAGCAAGTGTGTGTTGAGAAAGGAAAGGTATTTTATTTCCTATCACAGTGCAGTATTCAGTGTTCTAAGCTGTATACAGTTTTTCTCCTTGATGAGACATGTTCTTCCACAAACACAGCTCAGATGCTCAAGGCACAATCCACACCACACATATCTTCCATTTATACCCCCAGAGAAATGCAAACAGTTCAATTCTACTACAAGGACTCAGGCAGACTTTTCATTGCTTCCTTCTAAAAACTGGGATAATAACACCAAATTTTAATCTTATATCTGCACTTTCATAATGAGGAGACAGAATTTTAAAAAAAAAATCAAGTAGTGGCTCACAATGTTTGTACACTTCTGGGATTTGGGGATTTTGTTATTTTGAAGAAAACTGTGAGACCTGTTTCCCAGAATTACTGCAAGACTTTCCCTAACAGACCTCATATTTCACACACTCAGCGGTCAAAAAAATTAACCAGAGAGCTACTGGGGTAGGGGGGTGTGTGTAACAAAAAACCAAACAAACAAAAAGAAATTTGGATTTTATTAAGAAAACTCTTTGCTTCCTTTCCTGGCCAGGACAGGGTTAATTTTTGCTGTATCCAGGAGGAGGCATGGCCAGGACTCAGAGGTTGTTCTATACCACCTCCCCATCCAGGAAAGGGGGAACGGAGTCACTTCTGGATCGAGGAGCATGGTGGCACAGTCGGGTATTGCCGGGGGTTTCTGAGTTGTGAGCATCCCCATGTAAATCGTTCGCCTCTCTGGAACACTTTGTTATTAATATTGTTGCTCTTACTATTTATTTTCTTGTTTTATTACTGTTTGTAGTAAATTGTTCTTGTTTCAGCCCATGATCTTTACCTTTTGTGCCTCCAATTCTACTCTCCAGCCTGCTGCAGCAGAAGGGAGAGGGAGTAGTGAGAGAACAGCATGTGGTTTGGAGTGTTACAGTGGGAACACTAAATTGGGAAATACTATTCCTAAACCACAACACCTCCCCACAGCAATTCCAATAAATTAGCACTTTTGTGTCAAAGATCTCCTAAGAAGCCAATAACACTGACTTTCTGCTATTATTCTTAGGTACTATATACAAAGATATCTGCTAGAAAAGCAGAATAAATATAAATAAGGAAATCTTCCTGTACAACCTATTTGTAGTTCTACTCTAGAAGAAGGTAAACAGCGGGTGCATGTATTTGTCAATATCCCAGCAATTTTAACAGTAACTGGGAATTGTTAAAAAAAAAAAAAAAAAAGCCTTTCCAGGATGTGGACTGACTGGACTGACAGGCAGTGGGGATATGACTCTACCACCTAGACTTCCATTACAAGTTAAAACCTTCCCTTTCAGGCAACTTTTAATAAAACTCTGCATTTAAAATTACATGGTAACACAGACCAATTTTTAAATCTTTCAAACTATGTTGTCACCTGTTACTCATACAGAAAACTTGTGTTGTAATTCCTTCCTCTTTTCCAAATTCAGACACTTTTAACAGTAATGGATCTCTTGAAATTAATCATGTTGTGTTCCACTGTGTTGTTTTCCACAATAAAAGACATTTTTTGCTTGAAGACTGGACAGCACAATCAAGACCATAGCAAAATCTTATCACCAGGTGAATAGCTGAGAAACTTTCAGTGGAGGAATGTTCAGACTTAGGCACAAGGACTCAAGAACCATACAGAGGTGTATCAGTAGAGCACAGAAAGCAAATACGAACCCACTAAGGTAAACAAGGAAAGCAAACGTAAATAGATAAAAATGAAAGAAAAATGGGAAGGAGAAACGAAAAACAAATGAAAGACAGTTTTAAAACAGAATTATTTGAATTAATAAAATAGAAATTAATTTCATCTTCAAATGTGTGAACATCAAGGAGGGACTGGCACTTTGCTATAACTATCATACGGGGTTAGTTTAGCTGGAGCTACAAGCACACCTGCAGTCAAAAGTTAAGTAAATTTTACAGAAATAAGTCCAACTCTTCTGGCTTTTTAGAACTAGCTCTTAATAGTTGAGTAATTCCTTTCACATGTTCAAAGAGATACACCTAAAGTAAATTCAAAGCATGAGATGTTATTCACAAAGTATAGGCGACACCCAGCCATAGGCTGCTCCAACAACCCTGAGTCAAACACTGAATACCTTAATTCCATTACTTGTCATCCAAAGAACTTTAATAAAGGCTTTATCAAGAGAACTACTCACTGTGCATTACAAAGTTTCTGTGCCATTACAACTGGTTTTTTTCCAGCACAGAGTTGGTACTACCTCAAAAATAGTTGCAGTGTCTCAGAAAAAAAGAAAAACCAAACTAATGCTTTCAAAGTCCTTAATTAAAAGGAATAACTGAAACAGTGTGACAAACAAGGCAATAAGAATTTTCAGTACAAAGCCTTCCCATTCCTTCACCTAACCTAGTGAAAGGACCTGAGACCACTCCCCAGGAGGTGCTGACAAACTCACCGTCAGAGCCAGCAGCTTTCCATAGGTGAGGTGGGCTGGGATGTGGTCGCTCTTGGATCGCAGTGACTCCACATACCAGTGCTCTGCTTCGGGCAGCCGGCTCATTCTCATATAGGCTTCTCCTGCAGGGTCAAACAAACGCTAGTGAGAACGCCACAAACTTCTCAAGGTTTCCATAATTTCTTTATCTCTATGTTTTAAATGTGCAGAGAGCTAGAAAAAGGCGAAGTGATTTGAACACTTGCAACCACACCCACAAAGAAAAAGCCTTGGAGAAACTTGAGTGAGGAGATTAAGTTAAAGCCTTATTAGGGCTAAAATAGCATAGCTGAGATGAAAACTATTGTTGGAAAAGAATTGTCAGAGAGAGCACCACCTCTCAAGCTTTAGTCAAAAGTCTCAAAGTAACAGAAATCTAACCCCATCTACTTTAGAAAAGCTACTTCTTTTCCATCGCTCTACATTGCAAAGCATGGAATAGCAGGGAGAACATGGAAAATGTTTGCATTTAATCATAATAACTCAAGAACCAAAAACTAGGGAAGTTTAAGAAAACAGTCCTGAATGTATATTGATGGGAGGAGCAAGACATTAAAAACCTAATCCCTGAATGTAGCTATATTTGGTCATCTGCCACAACTTGTTTAAATTAAAACATAGCATCCATTAGTTTAAAATTGCTAATCTTATGAACTCACATACAAAACAACTGACACTGGACATTTTTCAAGGTGAAATCCTTTACAATGAGAGGCTGAGGCAGGGAATGTTGAAGAACAATATATGAATGGGATGTTATATGTTTTTATATATATTATATATTAGTGTTAGATAACTGTAGCCATGAAGTTTCTGAGAAAGAGTTTTGTATGCACAGCAAGAAAGTCTCTTTCTTCAAGAAGGAAACAAATTTCTCAAAGGTTGGAAACAATCAATATGAAGCGAGTATGTAGTGGTGAAGAACAACAGCTTTCAGATTAACACTCTACACTTACACAGCTCTTTCATGAGGACTCTGGATATAAATGTGCCCTTGCCTAGGTCAATGACAGCCTGAAAATGCCACTTGAAGATTTAGGATTTTATCATCCCAGCAGCTGGTCCATTTCTAATAAATTACTAAGTATCTTCCAAAAATTATGAAGTCAGAGGTTATCAAATACTACTACTGGAGGATCAAGAGACTACACCTGACCCAAGGAAAGATCAGCTAAGGCTGTCTCCAGGTGAGTCATAGCCCCCAGTTCTGCATTACATGGAAATTGGTAACTGTGAAGGTACCAGGGAGACAGAGGAACCAAAATTCTTTAATCAAGATTGAAGCCAACTACCACACCCTCAAAACTTGAAGAAAAAAAGATTCCCAAAGAGGATAAAGAGCTCTTAGCATGGGAGCTACTTTTATCTCTTTATCTTGGATATTTACAGAGGCTATGGAAGATTTTCTTCATGAAAGAAAATTGGACAAGTCAGATTTTTTTTTTTGTCTTTGTCACCAGAGGAGAAGGATCCCAGGCAAAATGTGGCACATCAGTTTAGAGTTTCATGAATTAGGGCATGGTGCAGGCAAAATGACCAAATTTCAGACGACAGATAAAATGAGCATGACAGAGGGACAGAGGTCATGCTAAGCCAAGGTTAAGGGAAACCAGCATGATTGCTAGGAACAAACAGACTTTTTTCAAACAAGCCTGCTGTATTTAGAGGCTTGCATCCCTGTTTGGAAAAAAAGTCTACTTGTTCTAAATCCAAGATCTACATAGCATTCGTACTCAAGCACTGGTCTAGATATCTGATAACACATACAGAAGCACTTAAGTAATTCTGCTGCTGTTTAGGGTCAAAAAGACACAACAATTCACTGCAAAAAAGCCCAGGCTAAATTAAAAAAAAAAAATCCAAACAGGTAAGAAACCCCAAAAGAACATGAATATCAAATTCAGTGACAGTAACATCACACGTGATCTTTTCACTATGTCAGCACTCAAATAGTGACAAATAAGTGATACAACAATACGCTTTATCTTCTCAAAACCAAGTCATTAATTGTTGAAAGGATGGAAGAAGCCAGAAGTCAAGCTATATGCTCCCATCAACTCCTCTCCCTAGCTGCATGCTTTAATGCAGAATGTTTAATTACTTGATGGCATACTATTTTTCCCACAGGCCCCTGCTTCATTAGCATGCAGGAAATGAGGAATCCATATTGTCCTTTTCTTTTCTTCAAGTGGAAAATTCCACCCCAACCTGTTACAGCTTGGCAGAGTTTCAAGTAATTAACAACAAGATGCTTTAAGAGTAATGTAAGCAGCCGTAAGTGATGGAGCTATTATATGTGGGTAGTAAAGTCTGAACGCACTGCCAAATATCAAATGGATCCAAGGTTCTCATCTATTTTTCATGATGGATTTTGATATAAGAAGAGATTAAAAACCTTGGAGTACTTGGAAATTCAATTTTTAATAGCTTTTAAGAGCTCAACTATTTCACAAACTAAACTCCTAAAACTTTGAAGACATTTCTGAGTGGGGAGGAGCTAGAAACAAAGCCACAATGTGTCAATCTAAATATCAAACTGTAAAGAAAGAAACTGTATTCCCCTGAACCTCAGACATGACAACTGGGAGGAGCTGCTGACTTTCTTGAAGGCAGGGAGGTTCTGCAGAGGGACCTCAACAAACCAGAGAGATGGGAGATCACTAACCATACGAAGCTGACAAAAGGCAAGTGCCAGATTCTTCACCTGGGATGAGGCAACCCTAGACAGATTGGGGAATGAAAGGCTGGAAGGCAGTGCTGCATAACGGGTCCTGGTTGATGGCAAGTTGAACATGAGCCAGCAGTGCCCTGGCAGCCAGGAGGGCCAGCCATGTCCTGGGGGGCATCAGGCACAGCATCACCCGCTGGGAAAGGAAGGGATTGTCCCCTCTGCTCTGCACTGGGGTGGCCTCACCTTGAGTGCTGGGAGCAGTTTTGGGTGCCATGATATGAGAAAGATCTTTAACTATTACAGAGTGCCCAACAGAGAACAACGAGGATGGTGAAGAGCCTTGAGAGTAAGCTGCATGAGGAGCAGCTGAGGTCATCCGGACTGTTCAGCCTGGAGGAGACTGAGGGGAGACCTCATGGCAGCTATGACTCCATTTGGAGGACAAAAGGATGGGCAGGCACTGATCTTTCTCTGTGGTGACCAGCGACAGGACCTGAGGGAATGGCCTGAAGTTGTGTTTAGGTAGGATATCAGGAAAAGGTTTTTCATCCAGGGGGTGGTTGGGCACTGAACCAGACTCCCCAGGGCAGGGGTCACAGCACCAACCCTGACAGACACATAAGCAGATTTCTATATTTACTTTAACAATTACTTCTGCAAAATCTTTCGAATCTCATGCTGAAAGTCTGAAAGATCACACACAGACACTTTATTAATAAAACTTGTCAGATCTGTAAAGTTCAACAGCGGTAACAACGACAAAGAAAGAAATTAATGGCAGTGAAAACCTTAAGCTATAAATGGTCAGTTATTGCCAGTCCCTAATCTGTATAAACACAGACATGTGCAGCACTGCCTGCACAATGAGTGGTGGTAATAAATTCAGTAGATGACTGGAGTAAAATGGGACCAATCAGTATTTCAAAACTGTTTCCTGCTTCACAGGGGTTAGTTCAGTTAATATTTTCTGAGTTTTATGAACCCATTTCTTGTCTTATTCTACTAGAAAGCTCATATATTATTAAACTGTAATTCTCATTTACTAATGTAGTGCAAGAAAAGCATTAATATGAAGCTGAAACACCATTTAAAGAAGTGCATACTAAGTTCATTAACATTTCTATTAATACTTTCAAAGAAATTAGAAACAGGACACTTTTAGCTAGATTTTCACCACCAAAATTAAACTCCCTATACTCAAGTGGATTTTATTTGCCACAAAGATAAGGCTACTTACAAAACTACTATTGACCAATAGTATTTTCCCATATTTCCTCAGAATCTTTGGAATTTAAAAATAATCCTTCAAAATAAAATTAAACAAAATCCCACAAGAAAAATAAACTAAACTCCCCACTAAAATCATGCCATGATATTATTCATAATTAAATATATTTGATTAACATAGCCTTAACAATAATTCACATATAATTGATAATAACTAAAACCCCATAACAATCACAATAAACAGGAAATATTTATATTAAATAATAATGCTAATAAAAGATTAGCTTGCTAGCAGCCGCTTTCCCCAAAGGCTAATATTTCACTTGATAATTAAATGGAATGTGTTTGTAAGTAAAATAAACTTTAAAAAAGAACAAAAGATTTTCCAATACATGCCACATATTGTTGAAAAGCAAAATTAGGTAGCGTTTACATGAATGTATGTTACATGGTTCTAGCTTAACATCTCATCTGTTGATTTCATGATTTCTCTGTTTCAGATGCAATTACTCATACCAAGCAAAGGCCATAGGGAGCATGCCAGACTTTCTAATCAGAAAGTACAATAGAACTGCGGATGTAAAAGCACTGTACTTCCACAGGTGTAAGGTACCCATACTTTCAGATTAAGAAGGTATGTCCCTCCAGTGGTTCTCCTTCCAGGACCCCAAAAGAGATTGCTAAAAAGACAACTGAAAAATCATCTCCATAAAGGAGACAATGTAAGGTAAATCTGCCTTTCATCATCCTTATATATGCTAATTATCTGTCCCTCAAATTTTGGGGTCGTAGAACTGTAATATTGAGAACATAAAATTTGACATGGACAAGACATCAGACATCAAAACACAAAGGAAGATGGAGATGCCCTTTGAAAATAAAGATCTCTAACATATACATTCCATCAGGATTTTGATTTTTCCATAATTTCTTTTAATTGGGAGTATAAAAGATTGGACAATAATGGACAGGTCTGTGTCCCTGTGTGTCACAGTATCACAAGGAGTTTGTGTCTTTGATAATGCAACCATGCAGCTTTCTTGTGCAAATTAAGGCTGCAGATGTGCTTATTATAAAAATGCACCTCTCTAGATATATGACTTCCCTCTTTATTCCCTTTGGTACCAGTGCATAAAGTAACATAATAAATCTGGAAGCACATTTTGATGCTATACTGTACTGATGTATAAGATATACTGCAACAGATTAACAGTTATAAATATGCAGTGCATGCACATCTTCCCTGAAACAGCTGAAGCATGTGAACATAGTGAGCATCAAGTTCTGCACAGACTAAGCATATTGTGGGTCATTTTTTTTTCCTTTTACAGAATAATCCCCTTTAAGATTTCAAGGAATGTACTGTATTTTATCAGGGTTTTTGATGGATGGGAGTCAACCCACATTTACCTTGTCTGAACAAATTCTTATAGGCTTTAATTAGCTGAAGCAAAGCCTTATCTGATTTAATTAGACCACTAAGCTACTTTTGAAGGAAAATACCTATAGTAGAAAACAGACATAAATGAAGGACAAAATAACACCAGTTTCAGCATGGAACAGCATGGACAATGCACAGCTGTTTCCTGCTGTACAAAGGTTTCCAGTGAAAGAAGTATACTGACAGAAACAGAGGCATGGAGCTCACACAAGATAGGTAATTTCATTTTCATGACAGTATAGGTTTCTTTAAAACTCTTATTAATACAAGCACTTTCCATTAGAATCATGCCTAACTGGGATCCCTGTAGTCCATTTTCAGCATTGGACTATATTTTTGGTCTGCAAATGCTATGATTATACTTATTTTCATATAAAACCCTGCCTGTTTAAAATAAAAAAGCACTTCATCCTCAGAATCACATTTTTCAGACTACTACGTGGGAAAACTAAAACAATTCACATTAAAATATATATCAATAGTCCAAAGAGCTAAAACTAAGAAAATCTGGAAACCTGGGGGAAAAAAAACCCCAACATGCTGTAAAACATTAAATCAATTACCATCTCCAGCAATCCACTGCTGGATTCTAACTTTCTTACCTAGCTTGATTCCCTAAAAGCAAGGTCAAAAAAACCAGGAGACACTGCAATCAGATTTAAGATTCATACTTAGAATCACAGAATCATTTAGGTTGAGAAAGACATCAATCATCAAAGTCCCACCTTTGACCGAACATTACATCAACTAGATCACTGCACCAAGTGTCACATCCAGTCACTTCCTGAACACTTCGAAGGATGGTGACTGCACCACTTCCCTGGGTAGCCCATTCCAATTCTTGACAACCTTTTCAGTGAATAATTTCTTCCTGATGTCCAGCCTCCCCTGGTACAGCTCGTTCTTGTTTCCACTTGTATTGCTGGTTGCCTGGCAGAAGAGACACCCCCAGCTGGCTACAACCAGTAGCTGAAGAGAGCAACAAGGGCTCTCCTGACTCTTCTCCAGGCTAAATATGCCCAGCTCCTTCAGTCATTTCTTGTATAGACCATTGTAGGACTTGTGCTCTAGCTCCATTGCTCTTCTCCGGACATTCTTCAGCACCCCAATGCCTTACATCTCGCGATGGGCCCAGAACTGGACAGAGGATTCAAGGTGTGGCCTCACCAGTGCACAGAACAGAGAGTCAATAACCTCCCTGGCCTGGCTGGCCACACTATTTCTGATACAAGCCAGTATGCCTGGGCACACACTGGTTCATGTGTAGCTGTTGGTAGCCAAAACCCCCAGGTCCCTTTTCTCAGGGCTGCTTTCCAGCCACTCTTCCCCCCTGCCTGTGGTTGTTGTGACCCAAGTACAGGACCCAACAATTCACCTTACTGAATCTTATGCAATTGGCCTTGAACCATCATCAATCCAGTCTGTTCAGATCCCTCTGCCGAGCCTTACTGCTCTGCAGCAGATCAATACTCTCAACCCAGCTCTGTATCATCTGTGAACCTACTGAGGGTGCACTCAATCCCCTCATCCAGATCATCAGTAAAGATATTAAACAGGACTGGCCCTAATACTGAGCCCTGCGGAACATCACCAGGGACTGGCTGCCAGATGGATGCAGCACTTAGCTACTTAGCTTTGGACACCAGATATAAACTACCACAGTCTGCAAAGTCTCAGAGGGGGAAGGGCTAAAGTATCAGAATGAGGGTGGGAAGGGGGAGAGAAGGAAGCCCAGCATTTTATTCCCATCACCACTGGAGAGCACACCATTCTTCTTTCCATGGTATATGTAATAAAATGTACATATGGAAGAAAAAATAAGCCTTTTTCCATCCAAGCTAGTTTTAAAAGAAAAAAAAAATACTTGTAATGTACACTTAGCAAGAAATTACTAGTAAAACTTCATGAGATGCATAGGAAGCACGCTGATGACTAAAGCTTAGATAAGTGCAGGTACCATACTCTGCATAAGTTATGATGTGGGATATGTATTTCAGAGCTTAATCATCTTTGGATCTTATAAATTAAGTGTTGCACAGTGAAACTATACCAAAGAGTTTCCTGGAGTTCTAAATGCTATTTCAAAATAATTCAATAAGAAAGCATCTAATGGGAGCAAGGGGTAAATGGGACAGGAGCCTTAACAATATTAACAGGTTTGTAGAAACAGCCACATCCACCCAAAAGCATAATCAAGTAAAGTGATAGCTATGTTATAATCATCAACACAGAAAGTCTCTCTGCATGCTAAGCCTTTCTACTTATGATACAAAACTCTGCACCAGATGTAAAATCTGGCTCCCCTTTTCTGGACTCTACATTTGTGTATGATTTTTTTTCTGTCCATGTGCAATCCAGCAGATTTACAAGCAGAAATTTAAACTTTGTGCATAATGCACTGTATTCACTCCTGTAATATTAGATTTTTTGCATTTCTCATAAAAAATATTTGTAAGGCTTTGCCTGAATGCATTTGAAAATAGACATTGAGATGTTAGTTAGCAAGGGCAGATGAAGTGCCATAGAGATATTTGTCTTTATGACAGTATCTTGCCAATCTAAACCTGAACAATGCCACCCCACCATCTTTCTTGTTACTGTTTGGTATTAAAATAAAGCCTCCATGGCCCACTTCACACCACTTAACTGTCAGGAGTATGAATTACTGTAGCAGGTGGGTTAGTGTGGTTTTAAAAGCAATGTAATACAATCAACTGTACAATATCAGATTTCAAGTAACGCAAAAGACATCTAGAGCAGAGACTGATCCTTAAGCAATCCTAATATTGGCATTAAAGTGTTCAAGATCCCACAGGGACTTTGACCTCAGGCTTTAATTGAAACTTTAAACAAAATATATTACCTATTTAATACAGCTGAGCTGGACTCCGGCCTTTGTAGTGCAAGTTGCCATGCCAAGCAAATTAATCTGTGTAACCTTAGCATGTACTTTTTAATTTACATCAAAGCAATATGGTGTACAGAAAATAAATACCAAGCCAATCTTATACAGCTTGTTGAATAATTATTTTGATTCTAGTCTTAAAGTTTCAATTTTTAGTTGTTCTGGGTTTTCCTAAGGCAGAGAAACATATGGTTTCCTTAGCTGAGTTGTTACACACCTGGCAAAATAAATCACAGCAACAGGAGACCAAAATCTTCCCTGCAACTTTTTCATATGCACAAACTTAGAACATCTGATGCTGGTATTACAGCCCTGTCTTTTGTACCATGAAAAAAATGCAAAGTCAAATGGATGCCTGCTTCTTGAGCCCCAATACTTCTTTTTCCCATTAAGAGGCAAGTTACAGAGTGTTTTAAAGGATGAGAGTCTGTCAAACAGACTGACACACCAAAGGAATGAGTCACTGGCCTGTCAGAGCAAAAGGCCAGTAGAAGCAAGCACAGGAAAAGAAGTGTAACACAAACAAGGAAAGCAGGTGGTGTAAAGGCTTAGCACTGCTGGAGTGTTAATGCTACTGCACTCAGAGTGCTGGAGTTCAAACCTGATTCAGTTTAAACAGTTCATCTCCTGTTTATTCTCTTTCAAGTAGGTCATGTACATCATACAGGAGGAAAAAAACCTTCCAAAAATTGTCAATTACATGAATGAGTACTTACTAAAAATTAGAGGAAGCACTGCTTCTTTATATGACATGCCAATATGTAGCAATATGTGTGCCACTCAACCAAGCAAAGAGATTGCCAGAGACTGGGAATACAGTCATCACAGTAACAACCATAGCAGATAATCCTCAAACTGTGACTATTCTTAGATTTCATGATAAGCTGTGAAGACTTTTTCCACACTTAAGGAGATGGGAAGAAAAATTCCTTCTGCTGCTTCCCAAGCAGCTGGGGAGCGCTCCCCAGTTTCTCCCCTTCCTCCCCAGCAATGAGCATTCAAGGAGCGGGGACAGCTCAGTCAGGTTTATGTAGCTGCAAGCGCATGAGACAGGACTGGCCTATTTCAGTTCCTCTAGTCTCCCTTTTAAAGGCAAGAAGTGGGCAGACAAGTTTATGTAATGCTGTTTATCAAAGAAAGTGTTATAGGGAATGTGTTTATAGTTTTGTCTTGAACATGGAAACAGAAATAAACACTCCAGGCAGCCCTCTGATACTCAGTGACACCATACGAGCTGCAAAGCGGATGCACTCCTGATAATGGATGCAGTTGACTTGCTCTCCTGTCACACACAAAGCAAAGAGATGACTGAAAAGGGATTTAGGATTTATCTCACCCAAATCAAGCTACTAAGTCTAAGTCAGTCATCTTAGCTCTTTTTAGAGGAGAAGTATGCTTGCTGGGATTATGTGTATAATCTTAAATAGATATCTAAATCAGAAGGGCTTCATTACTCCCCAGAAGTACAGTTTTCTTTCCACACTATGAAGAAGCACAGCTACCTAGCTCTGTCTCGTCATCTCAGGTAGGAGAGATTAAATGCAGCCATGTAGGCCTATGTAGACACATCCAGGACAGCTTTGAACAAATCAGTCTGAGTCCTGTTAATAAAGCTGTATTTCATTCTATTCTAGTCATGATCCAACTTTGTGTAGCCTCTTGGATTGCCTTTGCAGTGCAGCATAACCTACAAGCAACACTTCAGCAACCACTGTGAAGCAAGTTCTGTCTTCCTTGCTAAAGCTGCCATCACAACAGCAACCAAAACACAAATATAAGCCATGTCAATGGTAAGCTGAAATTCTCAGAGCTCCACAAGGAGCTAAGGTACACTGAGTAGACCATGTCTTGTTATGCCACCAGGACATCCACGAAGTGCTGGCAGCAGCTTAAAGGAAGCAGAAGCCAGAGTACGGGCTAGGGAGAGAAGGGAGGAAGTATAGCAGGAGCCAAGTCTGGGCAAAGGACTGAACTAGTCTTTGTGTTTTTGTGAGTTAAAAAATGCAAACCCCAGGAACAGAGTGAACTTGGACATCACACACCGTGCTTACAAAGGAAATTGAGAAAGGCCTCCTGAACCTAAGAAAGCAACCAAAAAAAAAAAGGAAAAATCTGGAGAAAGTTATAGGTCATAGTGGTTTTAAAGGTAGCATCTATTAATTGAAAAAGAAAAAGGGTAGCACAAGCCTGCTTTGCAATGGGACAAGCATTACATGCTAGAAACAGCACTGGTTTATGTTTTCCAGTTTTGTATTCTGAGGAACATTTTATTGGAATTATGAAAAACGTATCTACATTAAAGAGGGCAGTCAAACTTCAGAGAATGTGCTGAAGCACTGCAGTATTTCAGCAGTCACTATAGGACACCAATAGTAAGGAGAGGTTTAATTCACACAGAGGTGACTGTGGATATCACCATCAAATTGATCACAATGATTTATTTATCAGCAAATGCTGATAAAGAAAACTGATAAAACAGTAATTACCATAAGACTGACAATGAACAGAAGTATATGTAATAATTTGTGCAATTGATGAATTTTATCCATTGGCATCAATCTGGTAAAGCTTAGTGTTTGGGGAGAAGTAACTCTCCATTGAACTGTATGAACTGTTAAGAAAGTGTTTACACTGACATTAGATACTTTGTCACTGTGGCAAGAGAACTACTTAATCTAGCATTTATGTTTTTTAAACATAGAGCATCAGTTCCAACTACAATTTTACTTTTTTCTGTGCCCTAATAATTGTAAGGTATTAATCAAAGATTCCTTTGACTGAATAAGTAGTCAACAACTGTGTAAAAACATTTGGTATCAACCAATACATTCCCTTGTATATGAGGCATTGATGGGGTGAACCACACCAAACCCCATATGCTTCCTGTTGATCCTAATTGTTTCCACAGATATTTTTAATTGCTCCACTTTGAACTACTTTAAAGTAAAGATTCTTACATTGTTTTCTATCCCGAACAGAGAGTACTGGGCCAAACACTGAGGGTGCTTAGCAGAAACACATGAGCTTTGAGAGAGAATTTCACTTACAAGCATCTCTGGAACAATAAGAACCAGCCCTCTTGTTTTCAGATCCGAGTACTGCAAGCAATAATTCATATTATCTTCTTTCTTTTATCTGTTTAATGTACCCCATATAAAAATGCGATGAAAAATATGAGAAACTGAGGTTAAACAAGAAACACCTCACTGATAAATTGACAGTTTTTTGCAGTACTCAAAGGACTTGAAAATTTTGAAGGACACATAGCTGATCCTGGAAGAAAAATAAGAATTCTTGCATTGTAGGCATCTAAACTATAGTGTATCAGCTGGAAATAATTTTTTGGCACAACCTTAAAAAAAAGTACAACTACTGCTGTGGGTCTGTTTGAACATCTTGTTGATTTACCAGGCACTTCAATATCTAACACCCATACACAGGTGGGCACATGGGGTCTCCGAAGTAGTGCATGAGAGCTTCTAGAGACCAAGAAAAACACTAAACCATGCATTCTAAATGTAGAACTGCCACACTGACAGTCCTAAAGGCATGCAGTGTCTAATAGTCTCATCATTTACTGTACCTTATCCAGCACTGCAGTTGCTGACATTTAAGCTCTAAACCTAGTTTGGCTTGTACTGAAGCTAATTATTTTTGGGTTTTATTAGCTCATTAATTTGAGTACCAGCTGCCTGGATAAGGTCTTTTGTTTCACCCTAACTCCTTAAATATCATTCTGAAGCACTAACAATGCACTTACCCATCATATTATATAGGCTCTGTGGTGCAAACTGTCTCGGCATTTTCTGTATTGCTTCTTTGTAAACTGTAAGGGCCTCCTGAAAAGAAACACACAGGTGGGAAAACAGCAGCTTAAAAAGCATCCTTTCATACATAAAGTAAAACCAAACTATCTTCCTTCCCCAAATGAAAAGTGCAGGGATAGAGAAAACACATCGGCATCAAAAATGCCACAAAGTACAAAATTTCTCCTTTTTTTACCTGAATTTTACCAAATTCTGTGAGGCTTATAGACAAGAGATCAAGCTAGTTCCAATACTGCAACCTTTTTCCAGGCAAAAGTAACAAGGACATTTTTAATACCTCTTAATGACTGATGAGTTTATAAACATAAAATTCAATAGGCTGTGAAAGAATATGGATTATTGATCTGCAGACAAAGGACATTCTGATGACTAACTACGCTAAGTGACCTAACAATAAAGAGATCATTGTCTACTGCCAAATAATAACAAAGCATAATCCTACCACTGAAGCCTGTTCCACAGAAAGGATGAGAAGCACTATGAAGTCAAGAAACCCAAACTGGAATCCTTTTGCAAATATGCTGTGCCTTGAATTACCATTCATTCCCCACTTGGGACACTTGCTGGTCAGTCTGTTAGCTCTGCATCACACAGTCACAGCTTACGAAGGCTGCACTGACAGCCAGGAAGAAATCTGAAGTTTTACATTCCTAAAAGCTCTTGTATCTTGCAAGTATTGAAATTCAACTCTACACTCCATTGACTGTGCAGACAACATGCTGCAGTTCTCTTCTCTGTATATATGCATTAGCTGTCTGTATTTTAACCAATTAGTAACTCCATCTGACAGAGCTGGATGAAGCAGACAGATGACAGGGAATCTGTCCAGCTTCTGCATGCCTGATCTTAAACAGCTGACATAACTGTCATGGTCAGGAACACTTTACATGGATCAAAACCACTCACAACTCCTGAAATATGCTCTGAAATATGCCTGACAATGCAAAGAGAGAATGCATTTCTTTCAAGTACTACTAAAGGTCAAACCTCAAGTGAATGTCCAGTTTCAGTTAAGTTCATCAGGGAAAATGGAGAAGAATCACAACAGTCACAACTGCACGTGTAAATGAGATGGGATGGCTTGGGTGCAGTTTATTATTACATCAAAAATATCCAACCCACTTTATCACTGAAAATACACACAGTGGGATGTTTTTAATAACCCAAGTTTTAAATTATTTCAACAGGATCTCATTTGTAGAGACTTAAATGAAAGCATAATTGCACTTTTGCAGCTAAAGATGGACTTACTGTGTTTTGAATTATAATGCCTCTACAGTTTAGGTCGACTGGCCTTTAATCAGGCTTTATCCTTGCACACCAGCTACGGGTACAAAGCCAAAACCAATGAACTAACACATATCAGATGTGACCACTGCTAATGTTGACTCTGATGTGAGAACATCACACTGCTAATTAATAGGATTACACCAGTGGCTGTAGAGAACAAATATTCTCTGTAAAGAATGCTAATCTCGATCTGGTGAAATTCAATCAGTTCATGTATGTGATATATTTTGAAAGTCTGGGTGGAAGCAGTATGTATTATTTGTATATGAAAGTTTTATAAATATATTATATACAAATCTGGAGTCTTACCTCATAGTGTCCTTGTTCATGAAAAAGTTTTCCTAAATTATAAAGACAGCTGGTAACAGAGCTTTTGTGAGCATGAGGATCTTTCAGATTTTCATCAGGGATCTCTGAACACTTCACAAAAGTCCTCCTGGCTTCCTCTGTCTTCCCTTGGTTCATCAGGATGATACCAGTATTTAAATAGGCAGCTGTGAAGAGGGAAAAAATGCTATATTTGAATGGAGTTCTATTACGCTTTATCTACTGTTTCAATTCTAAGTAGTATTGGGTAGAGATTCCGTGGTTATCTAATTTGGTTTTTGAATAACACAGATCACTCACTGGTGTGAGTGTGAACATGTAACATATATGAATGTATAAAAGGTAGAAGCTCAGAGTCAAGGAAAAAAGAAGGTGACTATGAAGTAAGGAGGGAAGGAATCACTGGTTAGGCAGAATGTTCCAGTTTGTTCCTCTTTTCAGGACTGTATAAAGCATATAGCACCATATGTTTGAAGAGTTACAAAAAATATACATATACATAAAAAACATATATACATACAGAGAAGATTAATACTGAAGGTACGAAAGTCTCAGCCATCTCAAATAGCACCACTTAATTTTAAAACCTGTTACTGGCAACACCTGAATGATTATTCTCCATTTTCCCCAAGCAAGAAAGAAAAAATATTTATATTATTCATTCATATAAATATCATGGACTGGCTGTAAGAAACAGAAAACAGGAGCCTGAAAATTTGGGCAGTAGTATCTCTGACTCAACACCCCAGAAGCATTTTAAGTTCTAGTAGTGCTGCTGAGTGTTAATGTATCATCTGCTTCTTACTTGCACCATATTAAATATAGTTGCTTACTAATATACACTTACTATCAAGGGCACACTTTCACCTTTTGCTTTCTGACAAAAAAGCCTCTGAAAAAAAGGAAATAATTATTAAAGAGTAGGAAAATTTTCTATGAAAACTACAGTCAATATTATGCAAGCTTGTAGAGTCAAAATACTTACAAGCTAGTGTGGGTCTGCTACCAATTGCCAGTTTATAGTAATGCAATGCCTCTGAAAACCTGCTGTTTTCCTGAAGTAGTAATCCTCTGCATAAGGGAAAAAAAAAAAAAAAAAAAAAGAAAAAGAAAAGAGAGAGTGAGGTCTGAGGTTACTACAAAGAGTAACTTGAAAACAAATACTGAAAACAAAACTTGGGTAACAAAGTAAAATATGCTTACTGGTATTTTAGAGATACAAGCACTCACTAACAGTTCCGTGTGAGAAGTATTCCATGTATAAAGATGAATTCATAAACATCAGCTGCATCCATATGGCTTTAACAAAGCAGATGTTAAACAGAATGGTTTTGGCTTTCTTGGAAACCAGGAGATTCATTTACTCAGTTGAGAAAATGTTAGTCTGCAAGACTTTTTGAAGTGGATAGAATATGATGGAGATATTTGTAAGTCATTAATGATTAGCCAGGCATCTTGTCTCAACCTGAAATAAGCAGGTCTTTTTCAAATGCATGATAAAGTTAAGCATCCAGACCTTCATGTGCTATGTTAAGGACTCCTCTTGTTGAGCAATTTCACCAGATTATTCACTGTACAGCTCAGAACCTGCAACAGTTCTATATTTTCCTGTATTCTTTATACTCTGAACAAATTTACTAACTAAAGAAGTATTAAAAAATATACTGAATATTTCCAGTGTCATAATAGATAGGTTTTAATTTAGCTTTTAAGACAAACATCCTTGTGAATTACGATTTATACCAGCTACCCACAAATTTCTAAGAAGTGGTCTGGACATCACTGACATGAATGCACACTGTATATGCTTAAATGAAGGTCCAAAGCATTATACTTTTCCAAAGTTTCAGAAGACTGAAAAAGAGCATATACAAATATATTAAAACCAGAATGATTTAAAAATCCTTAAAACTTAGTCATTTCAGAATGGAGACTCAGACCTCAGTATCCAGGGCTAAACATCTCTTGTCCTATAACTCAAAATATCCAGGCAAACACAGCTCTTCCTCTAAGGTGGAAGTGATACTATATTTATTTGTAGTGTCCCTAACATACAGCAATTTTATTTTCTTCCTCTATGCTTTTATCTGCTGATAAATTTTTGAACTGCAAAGAGCTTGGAATTCTTTTATCTCCAGCCTCAAATCAGAGATTTTATTTCCCTCTAACATCTCAGGACAACTTTTTTAATTAAACCAGTCAACTTCAAGGGATGAAAAGAGAAGGGCAATTAGTTTAAGTAGCTACCATCTATGTTGTTTGCTTCTTGTCACTAGGTTAGGATTTAACAGAATTGAGAAATATATCCTCTTTTTCTTCTATACTATCCTGTCAGTATCACATGACATCACTTTGAAACTGTTTCCTAATTAACTTCAGACTAGGTAGCAAATAATTTTTAATATTAACAGAACTTACATTTAGTAGGTGCTTGCAGTAAAGTAAGAAACGAGGGAATACATTCAGGATATTTTTTGGCATAGCACCAAGGTTTGCAGCTAATGCCAAGTATCTTGCAAATGGCAAGAGGTATAATCATCAGGATAGAAATAACATTTTCTGAATTTTCTAGAAGCTGAATTTTGTTTACTGCAAAAATTTTTATACACTTACTTCAAGGAAGATTAATTATAGTATTTTGATCCTGTTTGCTATTGAGAGCAGGAGAATTAACAGAAAAAATGAGGTGCCTGGTCTGACATTTAAGCTGCTTCTTAATTTTTTAAAAAGCAAAAACATTCTCACACACAATTTTGAAACAATTTATCTAGGAAATTCCATTCTTATTTTAATTCTGGAATAAATAATGTAACATACTGAGAGAAGAAATACAGTAATTGGTTAACTTCACCAAAACAAATTACTTTGGTAAGTGTACAACACTTGTAGTTTTGTGATTAAAAGAACTTTTATTTGCAATTATTACAAATTAATCTTTTGTATTCACTACATGCTCTAACACTGACACTTTAGATTTATTACTTGAGACTTTGAGGTGGGTTTTTTTTTAACTTCTCTTCCAAAAGACGTTTTTCTTTTAAAAGCTGTTCCATTAACTGTCAGTCTGTCAGCATGTATCTCTGTCTCTCCCTCTCTCTTTCTCATATATATAATCCAAGCAGCTCAGATGAAGGACTGAGTGCTGAATTCCACCTAATAATTAGTGTTCTATTTGTATTTGAGTCTGGGAGAAGAAAGAGAAGAATATAATCTTACCAAGGCATGAAACCGCCTCTTCTCCTTGTGAAATTGGTCCTGATTGATCACTAGTTTTCACTGTAGCTTCTGGCAGTACAAACATTACTAGATTTATGAGTGTCCAGTTCTAGTCTGAGGTTAAACTAAGTCAGGAAAAAGCTGACTTCTCTAGATGCAGTGGAAGAACATCCCTGAGCTGGAGTTCACACCTTGCAGGCACTGCAGATTCCAGTATCTCACTCTCCCCGTGGCCACTTGGTTATATAAACAAGCGTCCATTACAGCCAGGAGCAGATCTGCTCTTGACATGCCTTTCACTTCTTTGCTTGAATGTAAAATCATAACTCCTCCTCAGAGATTTTTGGCAAAGGGGAGAAGGAGCAGAAAGAACACAAAGACATCAATACAGTGAGAAGCATTGGACGTAAGCCAGAGGTGGAGCAGAGCAACTGACACATGTTGAGTATGTACCTAACTTTTGTGGTTACAAAGACATAAAGCCTTCCTTTTTCCTTACACAAGGATGAACAAAGGAAAGGACATCCTTGAAGGATGCTTGATTCAAAAGAGTAAGTTCCAGGGATAAACTCAGATGAAGACCTTAAAGTCTTTCTGGCCCCTTTAACTTTCTACAGTTACTAAAAATGCCAAACTAACGAAATAAAAAAGCCTAACCACCAAAATGCCCACACAAAAAAACAAAATGCAGGAACAGCTGCTTCAAGTTGATACTTCCAAAACTTTTTCATCTCCCCAGCTCACCTTCCCAGTTGTAAGGCAGACAAATGAAGATGTTAAATGAAATATGCAACTTCTGTGCAAAGACAGTCCACTGACAGAACTGGAAAAATGTGGCCTCTATTGTTTAGTAAGACAAGTACTGTGAAAGAATAAGTGAACATGAGGAGGATCTTCTTCACTGTGCGGGTGACCAGACACTGGAACAGATTGTCCAGAGAAGTTGTGGAGTCTCCTCACTGGAGATATTTAGAAATTGTATGGACACAATCCTGTGCCATGTGCCCTAGGATGACTCAGCTTGAGCAGGGAGGTTGGGTCAGATGACCCACTGTGGTCCCTTCCAATATTACACATTCTTTGATTCTGTGAAATACACAGAGACAAAAGTATTTGGAAAAGAAAAGCTACTTAAACAATAGGACACACAGTGGACAGTTATAAACTGTCCATGAATTAATTTAGGATTAATTAGGAGATAAGTTCTAACTGTAATAAGCAGCAAGATTCTGGAACTTTACAACAAGATTTCTTTTTGCCTGCATTACTTCCAGATACTTTTACATGGAGCGTTAATCATTTATAAAATGGAGGATATGTGCTGGCTGCTTGCAGGAGTAGTGAACTTCTCCAAGTGACTTAGGAAGTGGCTCAGAATCCTGTTTTTTAAATAGGAAGAAAAACAAAAGAAAAAAATTGGGAAGCACATTCTGACTATCTGGAAATGATGCACATCATTTCTGTAGACAGAATTGCTCATTTAGTTCATTCAGGAAAACACCTCCCCCCAAATGAGCTGTTTGCAACCTTCCTGAATTCTTTAGCTGCCAACTTTTACCTATCTTGCTTCACCAACAATGAAAAATCATCTTGTCTTCCTACTCTGCTTTGGTTTTGACTAAAAGTCACTAAATATTAATGGCACAAAAATGTTTTCAGAGATCAGAAGGCAGTCACAGAATATAAATAAGCAGTAGATGGCCTATGGTCTTTCATAAGTTTCATATGAATTTCTTCCTGTTGGTAGTCCTGTTCTAGTCAGCTGGTTTGCTTACAAAACAAACTCCTCAGTGACTAAACCTGGCATAAATTGGCCAAGTACAATACACAGAAACTGCAACTGTCAAAGTAAACATGTGTTAGTGAAATATTTATAACATTTTCAACTCAGGTACAACATTGGAACTGTTTAATCAATTTTGTTTACTGGTTTATAACAACTAATACAGGGCCTGTTAGCTATTACTTTGCCATGACTGCAGTTCTTCCATGCCTCAAGCTATATTCATCCTATTGATTTCAGGTGGGATTATCTACAAAATACTGTACCTACCTAAATGTTGCACTGGCAAACAAAGAAAGCAATGGAGGAAAATCCTCTGTTATTCCCCACAAAGATGTGTCTCCAGTCACACAGCAAGAGCAGATCTGCTTTGCCTAAGGCAACTCTTACACCATCATTTGCAAGCCTAGTGGGTAGAAAGGTAGGTATGGATGCTACCACAAAGCATACTTTTTTAATCAATAAGAACCCAAACATACAGAGAATAACCATTTCCTTTGCAGAACTCACTATGTAATCAATCACTCCAGTAGTAAAAAAAAAACAAAAAAACCAAAACAATCGTCCCCAAAACAACCTCTAATCTTTATTCAGTGCAGTAAAACAGTTATGTTCTCCCGGATCTGGGGCAGAGCTTCCCAAATGCAATGGAAATTGGTCAGCAAATATTGTCCTATTTTTTTGTTACTGGTACAATTTGGTTGGAAATACTACCCTTTCAGGACCACATCAACTTGCACAACCCCTATTGCCTTGACAGAGGGAAGGTCGCTATGAGGATGAGGAATAGCACTGCTCCAGTCTTTCTCACTCCTCTGGACAATGGGCAGTGCTGTGCAGTGTCTGCAGTCCTCAAACCAGATGCCTATTCCCTCTCACGTGCCCCAGCAGTCAATACAGACAGAGAACTGGACAGAACTTCCTACAAGAGGGGTCTTTTTTGAAATTGAATGGCAGACATGAACCATTATTTTCCTAATTATATAAAATGGTGGAAGTTTATGTAAAGCTAAGTGCCCACAATTTCAAATACTGAGACATATAATTGAATAGCTAGGTCACTGAATGCCTTTCACCTCTCAATATAACTTTGAATTCTATCTGTACTTCATACAGGCCCTACAAAGTGTCCCAGAGCTGTTTTGCACAGCAGGAAGCCACCAGTCACCTAAGTGACCTTTGGGTGCTACCTCAAGAGCCAGTCTGACAACACCACAAGATTTATCAAGACATCTTTGGTTACAGCAAGACACACCTTTTAGCTGCTGTCTTTGATAGGGGAAGAACTAGCTGGAAAAGCAGAGATTCATTCCAAACAGGTTTGCAACCAGTTTGCATTCATAGCTGAGAAACATAATCATCAAGTACTTAGACACCAGATGACATATCCTCTTTGCTTTTTAACTCAACATCCTGAATGATAAAAAATTCTGCGCTATCAAGGAAGAGGAACCATAACCTTGACCTGTTTCATACTAGGTGGTTGCATCAGGAACTTTGTCTGGGGAAGGTTCAACCACAGTTCAGCACATGTTTGTAGGTTAGCCTGATTTTAGAGTTTTTGTCTCTTGATAAGAAGTTTTTTATGCCAACACCCTCAAAAGGCAGGGAACATATTTTCTAAAGCCTAACAATAACAGACAAGGAAGAATTTTGCTTGTATTTATTTTTACCTAACGATGCAGGGTTAAACTTTGCTTGTAAAACATTGCAATCCTAGACCTTCTAGCATAGGTAGCCTTCAATAGTGGCTGAAATTTCTAACAGAAACATTTTAAAAATTCCACATTTATTGATATAATACCATAAGTTTTACAATGTAAAGTTTATGGAAATTCATAATCCAATCTTATTCAAAGAAATTAAATTATTTGAATTACGATCTTATACACACAGGCCTATATCAGTACAGGCAAAATGAGATAATTAAGGAGAGAAGCAAAGGGATAGCTGATTGCTAGAAATTAATCTTTTATAGGGTGCTGTATACCCCAAAATTATAACACTTCAAGTAACCAGTATAATTTTAAAGGAATATTCAATATCTGTGTCAGATAGAGAACATCCTTACAATCACATGAGAAACTCAAGGTAACACAGATTACTAAGATGGATGACAAAAGAATACTTGAAGCACGGCCAGGCCTAAACACAAGTGAAATAATATATGCAAAACTGTCTTTTAACTGATAAACAATTTAACTTTAGACACTAATTGTAAGCAATTTGAAACAACACAAAAAATCCCATAAGCTTTAGCTAACAGTCATAAGGTAACAAAGACTGAAAAGCCAAAGCAAACTAAAATAGTTTGTTTTTAACTGAACATTGCCTTGTTTGAAAGAATAAACTATGATTCTGTACAGCTCTGTCCTTGGTACTTCACAGTATTAAAACATACAGTTTTCTTAGTTAAAAAAAGCAGAGAAAGACAGGTCATTTTATGCTGATTTACTATCCTATGAAATTTAGTTGAAATCACCAGAGCTACATAGCATTGAGAACACAAATATAAGATGTTCATAATCAGGCAAACCTTCAAATGTAGATTATGCAGTTATGTATTAATGCATTTTAATTTTTTTTAAATGGCAAAAGCAGCTGTAACTCAGACCCATATGGTATAAGTCAAAAAACAAAAATACAGCACTGAATTCAGCCATTATGTAGTCTGTTAAATCCTTTGGATGTTAATGTATTAGTAGTCAACTTCTAAGCTAACCTCACATTTCAATTTATTGAAAAATAAGGAAAGAGATCAGGAGCTTCTGCTTATGTAGTTTCTCTCTTTGATTGTTATCCATTAAAACCGTGAGTTAAACCTTAATAATTTGTTCTTCAGCAGAGAGCACCTGAATTTGTTACTGCTATGAGTGAACACTGAGCTGCACATGCCAATTAATTTTCATCAAATACCAAGGCATAGGTGCTTAGAAACAATAATGGACATGTGAAAGACATACAGTGCTTGTAAATAACTGTAAAGATACCTTTTTCCTGGAGTTCTATGGAGTGATTATTTTAGTTACAAAGGCACATATTGAAAAACCAGAAACAGCAAAACTGACTGGCCTCTTGTAAGCACATATAAGACACATTTTCCATTACAGAGGATTTTTGTAAAAGACTCCCACAGAACTACATGCCAAGGACGGGTTTAACTTGCAAAGGAGCTCTTGAGGGTTTGTGCTTAAAATAATTGATTCATTTGTGTACTATCAAAGGACAAACTTCATTTACCATCTATTTTTCATGCTGGATATTGAAGCATCCAGCACTGACAAAGCCTACAAAAAGAAAAAAATGAAAATGATGCAAGCTTTTTCAACTATTTTTGAATAACTGAAGGTTTTGTAAAGCTTGTTTAAAAAATAAGGGATTCTATGTATTCAATGTAGTAGTAGAAAGGCTAAGAATTAAATTTCACTTCTTGTGCCCTGTATATTCCAATCAGCATTTTAGTTAAAATCCTTCCACAAAAATTCAGTAGAATTTCAAAAACTCTGTCCAAAAACAGATGAGGGTTTATAGACATATATTTTGTGTATCAATGGAAAACTGGAAGACTAGCAGCTTATTTTGAGAACAGTGAAAAGACTGAAGTCTGATTTCTTTTATGTCCCTGTCTTTGTCATCCAACCCCCTTTCCTCTTCTTACCCTGGTATTAACTTCAGCTTTTCTCTACAATGCAGTAAAAGAAAAAAGTACTGTACAGGCATAAAACAAATTTAATAGTTATAATTTTCACCTTCAAAACGAATAGCATATAGGAAATATATCAATATTGTCACTTTATTTCCCACAATCTTCTGCTTCAGAAGTTATTTTTTAAATGTGAGCAGAAGATTTCTCTTAAAAATATTTTTCATCTTCCTCACTGCCTAACGGAAGAGGGAAATTCTGTGCATACATGTATTTGTGTAATTAAATGATTAGCAAAAATACACATATTATGAAACATGGATTTCATTCTGGAAAATAAATTATATCATTAAATTATTTTGAGTTTCATCAATTCATTTGCTTAACTGCAAGGCAAATTAATGAAATGGTCAACTTCTTCCTTTTTAAACAAAGAAAAAATTAGTAAAAAATACTACTATGATAAACATCATTTTCACATATTATAAGCATTTATTTTAAACTAGACTTACAGGCGGAACATTATTTTTTGATTGACTGATTGATTTGAAGAGGCTTACTATTTGAATGCAGTTTTTGCACATTTCGTGTATCTTACAGACATGCTTTTCTGCTGCACGCAGGATATTACCTTCCAACAGCTGCCTATGGAATGGCAGTCACTGGATTCTGTCCTCCACACCCATCAGGAAACAAGCGCATACGGCTGGTGGAGGTGACCACCCTGTGGAGCAGCAGAGCCCTGCTCCGAGGGCTTGTCCTGCCTGGGTCATGGCAGGAGGGGGAGGAAGGGCAGCAGGACAAGCTGAGTGAGGTGCCCAGCTGGGACAGCCAGGGAATGAGTCCTTCCCCATGGGACACACGGCACCATCCCACCCCACTGCAAAGCTTGGCACGGTGCTTGCTTCCATCTTCATGATTTGGTACATTAATGAGATGGGAAATCTTTTCCCATGATGAATAATTATTTTGATGCTCATGTTATTTATCCTCTTACTCACCTACAACAGGGTTCAAGTAATTAAACTTCATGTAACCTATGCTGCTCTGAAGTCAGTCACAGGAGAAAAGTAATTTGCTGTTTTAACATTTCAGACCTCTGGAGCTAACGGAAGGGTATTTGTCTATGCTTAGAAATGCTTACACCCACTCTGCTCACCAAGTGTTATTCAGACTTAAAAAAGAAGTCTAAATAACACCTCACAATTTAATTGAGTCTCAAACAGATGGAGGGCTACAGCTCACAACTCATCTATTGGTACTTTGTTTAGTGCAGGGTTTTTTTCTTCTTTTGAAGCAAACAGATTTGTAAGTTTACTTTGCCCATACCCATTACATGAATATATGATAATGTTGACCAATCCACCCCATAGTTTAAGGAGCACAATTAATGAAATTACTATTACAAAGCAACAGAAACCATCATCTCCATTTCCAGCAAGTAAATCAGTAGGTCTCTTCACACCATGTTTCAAAGACAATTGAACCCCGGGAAAGCTACACATACTTACAAATTATAAAGCATATCAGCCATGTTGCTGCGGTAGTACAAGGCATTTCTATAGGCGCTTTCAGCTTCAGAAATCTTGCTCTGGCTCTTGAGAACATTTCCAAGGTTACCCCATGCTGTCAAGAGGAGAAAACAGTATTCATAAAGAGCTACAATCCAATTACACATGACAGAGTATGCAAGTATCAGGAAGTTTCTTAGGGAGACAAACCCCACAAAGGAACTATTTTTATGGAATAGGAGGTGAGGTTGGTTATTTTTCACCCCCAGCCCTCTGGTTCTCTGCATCTTACTGTGAGACTCACATTTCATAGAGGTGATTTACATGCACTCTGAAGGCATATAGCTTTCAGTTGGGAAAAGGAAGTTTTTTACAAAAAATATGTCTCTAGAAATTACTGTAACCAAGGGAAAGACCATTTTATTTCATACGACCTATAAATAAAAATCTTCAGGGTCAAATGTGGAACTGAGACATCTTTCTAGTTTTAACTTTTTTTTTCCTAAGCCTATTGACTCTAAAAAGACATTTTTCCACAGTAGACGTGGTCCTTGCTTGAGTATTAAAATTTGACATATGACACAGGAATTGAAAGAACTGTTAGGTAAGTAACTAGGATTAAAAACATGCCATATGCATATAAACATACTACACAGGTCACTAAAATACATTTTGTTTTCCTACTAGAAAAACATTTGGTCCCTTTCCATACAATTTATTATGTTACACAATGTGCTTTTATAGCCCATCTATAAAGGACTTTAGGTAAAAAAAATATTTAAAGCTCCACATGTGTTCCCTTTGCAGTTTTGTTGAGTGGCACAAAAGCTACTTAAAAAAGGAATTGGAACGAACGTTTTATGAAAACACAACCTCTGCTACTCAGAATTTAGGAAGCTAATTTAACGGGCATTACAATTACAGTGTGTGTGAACATGAAAAAAAACCACACACACAACACATTATGCTTATAAATGCATAGCTGTTTCATAAAAAAGTTCTATTTTCACACTTTTTTAAATGAAAGAAAGCGATGGAAAGATGATGTGTGTCCTTGCCACCAAACATAATATATGTCAGAATATTCTTCCCTCCAGATGCACTGGAACATCAGCTTAAGTAGCAACTAACTCTGACACTTCAGTCGAGCCCATTTGGTCTTTCAAGAATTTCCATCAGTTCTGACTAATGCAAAATTTCAAGGTAGTTTTAATGTAACACTGCTATGTAGGTTGCTAATTGACATAGGCATTTTTTTCCTCAGAAATTGCATCACTACCAAGCTGCTGTCGTTTGTTGCAGAATCATCCTACCACAGGCATGGAAACAGCAGCAAACACAGAATTCCCTCTGAGCAGGATAAACTAGTCATTGCTGGGAAAAATAATTAATAAATCAATTTAGAATTCATAAAAACCATGTCATTCAATTAAGCAAATCATATTCTGTAAATCCAAGAAAGAAAATATATGGAATATTTCCATATGAAAATAAACTATCACTTCTATGAGTCAATTCATTTTAGCCTAGTATTTAATGAGAAATAATTTATCAATGAATCAACAAAAGTTACAAAATGTTCCATCAATTTGAAATACAGCTGCTAAGCCTATTCTCAGGTTCACTCAACTTCTACCTTGGTTAGCAAATGTGCAGAATTCTGAAATTTCCCCATTACTGCCACTCTTCCCTTTTTACACAGAGAAAACAGTTAGGAAGTACCAATGAAAGCGACTAGCCAGTTTGTAGGCATTAGCCCTTGGAAGAAAAACACAGACTTATATATTATTTTTCAAATTAATTTGTGAAGCTATAACTTTATTTTGCTTCTGCAGTAAATGAGCACCCAGTTTCCCATAACTGCATGTTCCATATAATCTGCAGGGACTTTTGTTTTCACTCTGATCTCCTGTAACAGAGCATTACATCAAATGACCATTTGATCTATTGATAACAATTTCCTGCCGCATAGTCATTTACTCCCAACCATTCTGAAGCTCAGTAAATACAAGTATTAACAAAAGATGATTCAGTTCATCTCTTCATCTGTTAGACTGGAAAAACACTGTTAACACTGTTCAGTGTAATACTTTCTCCTCTACACTTCATTTCATGTCATGAGCTCTAACAGTTATCTGAGCTAACATAATTTTTGAGACAGTATTTTAATGTACATTTTGCAAAATAATCTGCATCAAGTTTTTAATATCAATCAATAATTAATCTATGCTATTTAATTGTAAATTTATTCCATTTATACTTTTGTCTAAACTTGTAAAGCTGTGAAAAATTAACCTTGTGTGATGCACTAGAAGTGGCAATAGCAGAAAACAGCAGACATAAAACATGATAATCTGACAATTTATCATTAATGGAAACATGAAAAACAAGGTCTTGTTATTTATCCAAACTAGGTAAATTTCATAGAAAAATTCACGTCAATTTAAATACAGCTAGTTGGAAGTATGATCTCTCTCTGGCTGGTGATGAAGCTGCACAGAACATGCGTAGAGATAATACTCATACACTCTAGAAATTATGAACAGCTAATATCTGCAGCAGCCACGTCCTCTTGGGTTTTGATATGTGAGCAAGAGTAAAAGAGGATGGTGTACACACATGGAGAAGAAACTACATGAGCTACTCAAGGAACTTCACTCCTGCTTTGTCTTAAGTAATGCAACTAACCTTCGGGGGAAAAAAAGAACTTCCAATTATTAGCTTCCATATCTTAAACAAATTTTTTTCTTCAAAACTGTAATAGCATTGGTTCAACTACAGGCACATTCAGAAACAGAAGCAAGGTTATACCTAAGTGAATCCACATCCCTGTTAAAAGCCCACCCTATGACTCCAACTAAATTGCAGCACTCAACTATCTTCCATCTGTACACAGTAAGAAAAGAAAAATAAATATCCTTAAAAGAAAAAGAAACTAGGTCAGCAATCCTGGAATTTAGAATGGATGTTTATTCCAATTATTCTCTATAAATATTTTTCATATAATATCTATATTAGCTAAGTTGCAAAAGGGAACATTTAACATTCAGAAGATATTAAAGTGTACATATATATGCTACGTTTTAATCTTTAATTAAAAATTCAAATTTCCCCATATTGAAGACCCTAATCAGCACAAGAGAAAAAGGAAGCTGTGAATGAAAGAGATTTGCAATATTTACTTTTTGCCTGCTGCTTAACTCCCTGTCCATGAACGATGAGACCAAAACAGACCCAGGTCTTAAAGAAGTAATAGTCCATCATAGCATGGTAGCAAATGCCATTCACATCTCACCTACAAAACAGTCAGTCCATTTGAACTTTACTTAATTGCTTAATTTTCCATAGATCATACTCAATGGGCATATTGAAAACTAAATCCATTTCATGACCTTTACTGTTAGTCAAGTATAAATTGAAGAATCTCCTAATGCTTGAGAACTCCTACGTTATTTACATGTCTTTGCAGGAAAATAAAACTTTTTAAAGGGATTTTTTTTCTTCTGTTTATTGTTTGGGATTTAAAAAAAAACAGCAGAAGAAATTATGCAGCACTAAGTAGGAAAATAAATAGTTGTTTAAGTGTTAAAATTTTGGCCATATCAAAACTACACCTCTATTAAACTTTAAAGATTTACACCACCTTGCAGTGAGAGTAGGTCAAGTTCTCAGGCATTCAATTGCTTTCAAAATGAAAATGAATATAAAAAATGTTAAGTTTCACATTTAACACGCTTAACTTCTCAACTACCTCAGTGAAACTGACAATTAAGATTTAACAAGACTGAAAAATACCAGGCTGGTATATTAAACCTTCTCCAAGCACTTTCATGCTGGAAGAGTGCAAGACCAACAACAGCAAAACAAGGACAACATTATCTAATCTATTCTGCCTGGATTTAAGAAGCACATTTTCTAAAGAAGACTAGTAAACTTTCAGCTTTCAACTGAACTATGAAAACAAGTGAGAAATGGAAATGAATGTCTACAAACATCTTCATTTCAATAAAACATTCCCTTTCTACTGAATCAAAGATCATGCTATGTTATTCAGTGAAATAAAGATAATAAAGCAACAAAGTGTCATAGCAGAGCAGTTAGATGGGTTAAAAGCACATATGTTGATCGCTTGATTCAGAAGTTTGCTTTAAATTTAAAACAAATTAGCATCGCAAATCATTAACAAAGATAACCCAAAGTATTCAATTCTGATTCCTACCTGTCACCCCTATATAATCCATGAAAAATTAAGTAATAATGAAATATATTTGTAAACTGCCATTCTATTAATATATCTGTTGTCCAAACACTTCTGCTGAAACATGAAGAGGAAAAAATTCAATTACATTTGCCTATTAAATCACTCAAATACATCCTGGCAAACATTTTAAAATAACATAGCAAAGAAAAGAAAAATTCTGCCTTTCCTTGTATGTTATGAAAACATACTTGAAAACTAATGAAAAAAAAATGCATGACTTAAAAAAAATAATACGTGACATTCACTATTCATGTGAAATTGCTGATGTTTGGTAATACTGTTCTCACCTTATGGCATCAGACTTACTCACACAAGTTAATCCACAAATTGACGAATGCATTAAGGAGTCTGAAGTAGATTATTATTTGAGTAAAGCAAACTACTTGAACAAAGACTGAAGTATTTAGGGAACAGCTCAGTAATTTGTAATCAACTTGTCAGCAGTTCTAAACTAAAACTTAGCTTACAGAAAAATGCACATCAAGCCAGGAAAACCTCTGTGCAGCTTTAGAGATATTTGTGTATTATTTATTATTCTTTAGCTTGTGAAATGAGAAACAGCAGTTCAAGTTTGCATTCCTCTGTTTAAAATCCTTCCACATTTCTTCTGACTTGTTTATGAAAAAGAAGGGAATGCATGACAATCAGAATCTCAATTTTTTTTATTCAAAAGTGTTTAAGGATGAAGCGATGCTGGTTCCGAAAGGAAAGCCTTCACTTTTTTCTTCAAAGGAGAAACACTTTCAGCAACAGAGAAATGATAGGCTTCCCCAAGAAAACCTCTGAAAGTTCAACTGCACACTTCTAAAAACGTAATGAAAAGAGTTCAACATCAAAAACAGTTTTTCTACAATACAGAGCCACTACCACTCACAAAGACAGCAAGAAGATCCACTAGATCATGTTTATTACGTGGTTTGAGAATGGAAAAATTCATCTAAATGCTACAGGTTACTACTTTCAAGTGGGACAGTTTTGCTTAGCTTCTATACTACAGTTTGTATAAGGAATTTATATTTTTCACTGTTATTCCAAAGGAATAATGATTTTTTTTCCAAAATATGTAATAAATTCATGCATATAATTTGCAATAATTTTTCCTCTAAAAACTTCACTTGTTAATAGAACATGTTGATCAAGTTACATCCTTTTGCTAACTTAACCACAAAATTGCCCAATTTCTTGTTTCCTAAAGGGCTAATGGTTTCTACATAACAATAATTTATGCATTTAATCTACTTCGCATACTGATTTTTTTTTATATTGGTGCGTATGTGGCAATGCTGAGACAGACTGTGTTAGAGATCTATCATCTCAACTTTTACATATTCTTCTTCCATTTATTAAGGTTTTTGTTCAACAGTTCATCTATTGATCAATTGCAGGGCTTTTGTAATGACAGCAGGTGAAAGAAAAACAGAACTGAAAACTACGCACTGCTTTGAAAGCTATCCAGCAACATGTCAGCATGGGCACTAACCAACCCACATTTGGCAGGCAGAGCTTCAGTTTTGTTTCTCAGTTCTGAAACCCTGATGCAAATGAATGTGAACTCATGGCCTGTTCTACTGCTGATACACCCCCTTCACCCTCTGTGTTACAGAAATTAACTCTTCCTCCTCCAAGGATAGCAGAATGACTCTGACAGCTCAATGAACCTGAGAGATGAGACCAAGCAGCTGCTACTGCTCTCTGGCTTCACCATTACCTATCACCCTACAGATAATCAAGTTTGTCACAGCCTCCCTCATGCTAAAAGTTGTCTGATTGATACCATCCTCTTCACAAAATGATTTTTGCGAAGAGGATGGTATCAATCAGACAACTAAACTGATCCAAGTTAGGGAAAATAGTGAGAAAAGGATGACCACAGTACCTTTAACATCTAATCTACTCACTGTTCTGTTCACAGCAGAGCCCAATCACACCTATGCACAGCTTCGTTACTAAGTGTGCACTGCAAATGTGTGAACATCATAAGACATTACTGGCACGAAGCTCCCATTCCATTTAACTTCACAATGCTCAGGAACAGAGCTGTAACATTGCTGATCTGAAACTCTCATTATATGAGAAACTGTATTTCATTGAGGCATTGGATATATATCATGCAAGAAAATGAAAGGAGCAGAAAAATACAAGTGGAACAAGAGGACATGTCTGTGCATTCCAGTCATCTCAGGATGAACCCTGAGGAATTCTTCAAAGCCTCAGAGTGACACAGGCAAAGAGGTGACCATGTACTAAATTTGTCAAATTATGTAACCTTAACAGTAGGCTTTTTTAAAAATTACCTATGATACATTCAAAATTATCACTTTTGTCCCAAGTGATAAACTGCAAGCACCCTCTTGCAGCAATGGTAGGATGGACTGAAATGTCAGCCCTGGTCCTCCAAGCCTGAGTAGATGGATCACTGCTGGCTTCTTTTCAGAAAAGGGGAACAGTGAGCACGTGTCCTGGGAATATCTCAGAGGTGCCATGGCAAAAAGAAAATCAACATTTGGGTTTGTCAAACCAAGAGAATCTTCACATGTGCTCAAACGACATGTCAAGACTTGGAAAATGCAAATAAACTTTATATTCACGTAACAGACTTTTTTTAACACTTCAAAGTTGTTTGGTTTTGTTTGTTTTGCTGTAAATCACTTAGAAACGCAAGACAAGAGTCTGGGAAGCTTTGCTAGCCTATACATATCCCCATTGGTATGGAAATATAGGTGGCAGGAAGGAAGGTAGGTCATAAAATTACCTCCTTCATTTATCAATGAAACTAATTAAACACACTAGAACTATTAACAAGCATTTTTAATGGTCCATATTCAAAATACCTTCTGTATTTTAAGACCGCAAAGTTCAGTGTTCTAGAGCATCTAAGGAAAGAGAAGGAAATGGCATTGAGAATTCAGTCATTCTACTTCATTATCTTCTCTGCAATTTAAAACAAAACTGTATGCAAGCCTCTTGTGCATGCTGTAATGGCATCAGCCATCATTTACTTTTTGGATGCCTGAGGATTGGCAATGATGACAGTTCAGGCTTAAGTAATAAAACCCCCTGTTATAAAGGAGGGATATTTGAAATCTTAAAATACTTGTATTTATCTATTTACATTGGGACTTTATCTTACCCAAGTGGTATAAAAAGGCATATATGTAGATCAGTGCACTGGCCATATTAAAGGTTAGTTTCTCTACCAGATTTATCTAAGTAGGCCTGAATATCTACTGATACAATATCCATTACAGGTAGGAAAATGATGACATGTAACTCATTGCAAAAATTTTAAGTAAGGAGGAATTTTTCCAAGTTGTCATATTTTGAAAAGAAGACAAAATAACAAAACAATTGGATTATTATCTAATGTACTTAAACAAACATGCTCTGCTTGAGAACCAATCCAGATAATCTCATTTTCCTCTAATTAATTAGAAGTAACTCGTTCTCTGGAAAAAACCTCAGCCTAATTCCAGAGAACACACAAATATGGACCAAAAGTCTCTCTTTTAATCAAACAGGAAAATAAACTCTATCATTTTCTGGGCAAAAAAAAAAAAAAACCAAAAAACTTATGCCATTTTGCTTGATATGCTACAAAAATTCACCTTGCCAAAGCTGATTCCTCCTTGACCAGGCTTGTTTGGGTTTTTTTCCCCTACACTGTAGTTTTTAGCTCAGATGAGCTTGTTGAATGATTTTGCAGAGAACCTCGGGAAACACAGGAGAAGAAGTAACAGTCTGATTGGCCCATGTCTCAATGTCTGATGTTTGTTTCTTTAAAAAAGCCTAACTATTAGTTAATAATAGTTTCTTTCCTATTCCCCTGCACTTGAAGTTTCACAGATTAGAGATGCTGTTGTACTACACTCCAAGGAGAAAACAGTAATTCCTTGTTTCCAGACCTCCACACATATAAAAAGGAAGAATATCAGGCTTTCTCATATCCTGCTGAAGAAGAAGCACATCCCACACTGACTTGGGTTTCAGAGGAAATTACAGCACTTCTAAAGAACTGGAAGAGAGAACTGCAGAATAAATTCAGAGTTTGAATTGAACTGTAAACCACTTTCCTTCAGCTCTCCACCATATTTGGCATAACCAGACTGTTTTGCTAAGGGTGGGCTGCCTGTGGCATGCTCAAATGCCCTAAATAACTACGGCTGTTTCCCAAACAACTTACAAATGGCCATTCCTTCTACACTGTTTAATCACCCAGAACAGCACTACCATCCATTTAGAGAGCCCCACACTGTTTTCAGGGAGTAGGTTTTTTATTTAACTTTCAAACAATTCTATGTGGTTCATTTAACTCTTTTAAAGCTGTGTCCTAGTTCCGACCAGAACAGAGTTAATTTTTTTACAGGAGCCAGGCAAGGTGGTGCCTGTAGTCCCAGCTGCCCTGGCTGGCATGGCCAGACCCTAAGGTTATTCTCCCATCATCTGCAAGATGGAGAAAGCATTTGGGAGAGTCTGGGTGGGGACACTGATTTAGGGAGCAGTATTCCTAAACCAAAACAAGCTTTTAAGAGTTGCAGATAAAGTATTTCCAATTTATTTTAAGAACTTCGAAAAATTCTGCAGAACATTTATCCTTCAAATTCTGATGTTTTTGTTGTGAACAGAGACCTCAGATTTATCATGGTATATACCCTGCATAATCCCTATATAACAGACTTATATAGCCATATAACATTATATATTATAAATTATACTTTTAATGTGCAATTCTAACCTATGATTTTGTTACCTAAATAAGATCATTGCATCTGCCATACAGTAGCTATTACAAAGGTTCTTACTGGTGGGCTGGAAACATTTTACACCATTGAAAGATGATATATCTTAAACTAATTTCTTCTTTAAAATGTAGCTAAAGCTGAAAATTATTATAGAAGTCAAGGAAAATATCCATGCAACACTTAGTCAAAAAAAAAATTTAAGTATCAGAAAGTTCTGGCACTGGGAAAATGGATGATTACTTGTTACTATGTTTCTCTGACAATTTCTAAAATCATTAACTAAAAAGAACATCAAGAATCACCATAATGACTATATAGTCTGATATATATTGGCCTAGGATGAATATTATACTGCCATAAATACAGAGAGGTTTTAAAACAACCATTAATCATTAAAAAATTAAATAAATTCTAGTCTTATGGTAATGGGTAATATGAGTTCCATTCCAGACAGAAAAGATGAGATTAAAGTGGTTTGTTCAAAGACTAAATAAGATTTAATTAGCAAAACTAAAACTAATTCATGAATACCTAACTCCAGATGGTATGCTCATATCACTGGCATTTCTTAACAGTGATAATACACAAAACTTTTAAGTGTACTTATCAGCAGGTTTTATATGTTTAAAATCTGATGTTTTATATGACAATCTGTGCACTGAAATCACTTTGTCTCTCAAGCCTTTTTTCCCCAAACCCACATTTTCTATTCAGTGCGATGTTATATCAATCACACTGTTAATTTTATTACTATTGACACTAAATGAGCCAAAGGAAAAAGAAATAACTACTGTACAGAGCAGTATTTTGGGCTGTTGGGCCAAAGATAGGTTGAAGTTTTACTGACAAGCTACATATAAAAAACCTGATCATACACACCAAAAGACTGAAAGGCAAATTTCAAATGCTTAAACTATTTTTAAATGCCCAATGTGATATTTATTAGGACACACACTGCTATACTTAGAAGGTACAAAAAATGTGTAGCAAACAACAAGCTGTGTGTCAGAGCAATAGCTATTGAAAGCTCTAAAGGTATTAGAGGAGATCTTGTCAGCATAACATAAGCTCTTAATAATAAGCATATTTAAAGAATGCTGTACTTTAAAATATTTCATTTCCTTTGGTTTCCAGTCACCAGTAGTGATACAAAAATAATAATAATGGAAAATAATGTTTTATTGAATCTTCTTTGTTTGTGGGAAATACAGTTTCTCTACCTAGCTTACTACAAAATATAGTAACCATTTTTCCACACTGAACTGAGGTGAATTTTTTGTTAAGCATTTGCTCTGTGTATCAAGTCAGCTGTTTCCTGGAAGGATTCTCAAAGCCTGCTTGTAAATGTAATGGCACCAGGAGACTAAAATTTCATCAGTAAATATGACCAAGCAACTAATACCTCTGTGGCAGTCTAGCAGTTTAAGCCTCTCTATTTTTTACTTCTTTATGCCAGGTACAGGAAATATAATGATCTTCCATGTTCAGATGTGGACTGCAAAGCCCAGAGGAAGATTATGCTTTTTGAAGCTTATTTTTGGTACCACAGGGAAAACTAGAGTTAATGAGGCATAATAAGCACAATTGTTTTGTGTGTCATTACAATTTTATATTAAACACAAGGTAATCATCACCACAAAATGACCCTCAGACTAACTGAAAAAGACGTGACAGACACCACCCACTTTTAACTTTTTTGTTTGTTTTTATATTTTGGGAGGCTTTCTTTGCTATAAAAGAACATTCAGATAATGAGAATTGTTTCATACCACTTGGGCTGCTCATTAAGTTGAAGGCAGAACAGAGAAACACTTGTGTCTTTCCCTCCCTACGGTCAAAACATGCATACACCCACTTCAGAATCCATAAACTAAATTAGTCAGTCTTGCATATTTCTCCCTCAAGTGCTGACAAACTGTAACAAGGTACTGCTTGGATCACTTCAAAGTTATTTGAAATACTAGTCATAACCAGAGCAGCAGAATAAGACCAGCAAAGATGCAGCTAAGGCATCCCAAGCCCGCACAAGGACTCCCTCACCAAGGGATGGCAGCTGCCTGCCACCCAGTGAGGCAGCCAGGAAAGCTGGCACACACCGGGTAGTTTGGAGGCAGCTTCACCATGTTCTTCTCACTCGACTCTCCCACGGTGCATTTTCAGGTTTTTTTAAGAGATAATCTATGCTCATGCTTTTGAGTATTTTTCCCACATTGCCAGTGACTGACAAAAACAGCCTGGAGAAATGTAAACCGCAGAAAGGCTGTGGCTGCCTGCAGGAGCAGAGGCTTTCTCACCTGCGGCAGAACACGACTCTGCCTGCACTGCCCGCAAGGTACCCCTGAAGGGACCAGAAGAAAGTACCAGTGAGGTGATTATCATCCATTTCTTCCCTGAGGATTGAAGATGGAGAAGCTACTGAAAATATTTGCCTGAAAGTCCCACAGCAGAAGATAAGATTATCATCTTACACATATCACAACACAGAGGACCTGATAATAACCCATCACCAAAATGAGACAACTCCATTTCCGAAGCAGTTCAGGCACATTGGTACACAAATGCACCCATGCTAAAAGCTTGCCTCAGCAAATGCCCTTATGACTACAGCACATCAGCTCAGTGTTGCACAGCAGTCAGCCATCGGTGGCATTCAGCCTGCTAGACCAGAATACAGATGGATCTGGAACAAAACACTCATCTTTTTGCTTTAGTAAAGCTGGTCTTCACAGATTCCTATTTCTTTATTGGTTTCCACACTGTGACTTTTTCAAGGGATGCCTCATTGCTTTTTAGATTATGACAGAAGCAGCTCTTGTTCAGTAGAAGCTCTATGCAGGAGATGAGAGAAAAAGCAGAACTATCAGGGAAAAATTATCCTGCTACTCCACAATTTTCAGAAGTAAGAAAATACTATTGAGAAGAAACTTGCTACGAGCTGAGGAAAGCAGAGAAATAAGGAGTGACAGCTTCTTCTTAGTAGCCTAAAAATAAGGAAAACACTTCTCCACTCTACTGTTTAACTGAGCAGCCCATTGTCCCACTCTCTGAATAGCCTATTTATCACTAGAATTCATAAAACTAGAAAAAAGAGGCAAACAAAAATAAATTGTTTTTCCTATGTCAACCTCATTTAATTACTGAAGAGTAGTTTGAATTGTTGATCTCCTAATGCTTTGGCAGGATTGGCAGCCAGTGTAGTCAAGTCAGCCTTGCCAGACTATATGAGAAATAGAAAATAAAATTAGCATAGTCAAAGCCAGGGACAATTTAAGAAATATTCACAATAATGAACAGAGTTGGGTGACAGGTCATGTTAGCTAGGGGTGTCTTACACCAAGTCTTGTTACAGTCAGTGTATGTGGGCTAGTAAATATTCAGCTGAAGTTTAACAGGATATTTTAAGCAGATTTATTTAAGTCAGCTCAGTCATGTCTATATCATTGCATTGACATACTGTCTTTGCTTTTACACATCTTACAAGACACTTAATGTCAGCTTATATGGCAAGAAACCAGACTATCATGTACACACGAGTCTGTGCATACTGAGTGAGATGTGCAGCTGAAAACAGCTCATCTTGTCTCCTGGGAGCATTACACCCAGTAGTCTCATTTCCAGACAATGCTGCAGCCAATCCTTCTATTGGGCAAAAACTAGCATGGTTTTTTTGATCACAAGATTTGGCTCTTGCAAACAGACAACTAATAATGTCTGGGGATCTCCATCAAGGATAAAAATGGCACATGCATTAACTAACCAAGTGCATACACACTTTTCATTCCAAGGAATTCCAGTGTTTTAATATAAATTTTATACTGTCACTAAACTTTTAAGTCTCAGAGCTTTATATAGTCACCCTGATGTGCTGGCTTGCTGTCCAGTTACTTAGTTTCTTGCTTTCCTGTGCTAGCTTTGAAAAAATAAAAAGTAAAACAAATGCAATGTGCTTCTTCACGATTTAAAAAACTCACTGCAGTAACAAGTTCAGTAATTTTCCTAGGGTGAGAAAGTATATGAAGAAGAGTTAGAAAATCAGACTGACAAACTACTAAAATGCTGCTTTGCTGGGCATTTTATCTGCCAAATCTACTTTTTCACTCTCTATCAGCTCACAGTAACCACCTGCATTTGCCTCTTACTATCACAGCTTTTAGACTATGGCATGATACAACTGTCTAATGAAAATGCACAACTCTATCAGCAGATGACATCGCATCATATACGGGGGTTCTGAGCAGAGGACTGAAAAAACTCAAGTATTCAAGTGCTGTCGAATTTTTCTTTCACAGACAGGCAAAGCAATCAACCAATCCCTTCTCACTTTTGATGAACTGTGAATAAGGAAGGCTTAGTCAATGTCTACATTGCACTCACAGGTGATATTTTGACCATTCCCATATAAACTTGCATTTGTGCCAAGAGCAGTATAGCCAGGCAGCATGGAGTTCAGGATCCAAGCTGGATCTGCCCTACATGCTTGAAACCACAGAGCTACAGCTAAACATTGTTACTGATACCTAAAGTGGCAGGTTTACTGCGTGTTTGGATATGTTTACGCTAGCTGTGGTCACATCTCATTACAGCATAGATATAACCTTTGAGACGTGGCTGGGCAATGTTACAAATATCTGATATTTACACATGAACAAGGAAGGCATAAGGACAATAACTCTTTACAGTACTCGTAGGCAGGGGGAACTACAGTCACTTCCTAGGCTGAATTATACCTGACCTCATTTCCTCAATTTTATTATGTAGTATTGACGCTATTTGCATCAGATGAAATAAAGGAACAGCACTTCCCTGATGCTGTCCTTTACTATTTCTTCTATTTCCTAATCAGAGAAAACAGAACATTTGGTAAACTCACAAAAAATGTTCATTAGCATGCTATATACCAGATTCCAAATGGAAAAACACCAGGGTGGGCTCTATAATACTAATAATGCATCTTTCATTTCAAAACACAGAAGGAATACCACTGAAAAAGAAAGTATCCTCTTACCTTAGGGTGTCCTTTTCTCCATGTTAATGCCAAACCTGTAACACCTAATCAAAACACATTCCTGCTTTTCCCCATTTTTTTTATTAATGCACATACCTCTGCAACTTGAAATGACATTTCTTAAAGTATTCTCTTCAGATGTTGCTAGTAAAATGAGACAATTCAAAGGCAAAGACAGACAGGAATAAGTAAAGCATTCATCATAAAGAGCAAAAATTACCTTTAGCAGGGTTTACTTTTATCCCTGACCTATACAGCATCTCCTCATTCTGCCAGTCCCCATTCCTGACAACAGTCTTGAGTCCATAGAAAACGATTAATGCAGCAGTGGAACAAAAAACCAGGTTCTTCAGAAAGCGCTTTTGGGCTTTGACATAAAGGGCCCTGACACCTACTGTAACCAGTAGGCAGAAGCCCATACTAGGAACATACAGCACACGCTCTGCTATTACAAAGCCAACATAGAAAAACAGGTTTGTGGCAGGAACGAAGGGCACTATTAACAAAGAGAGAGACAGAATGACAATGTTCTCGGTTGAAGGAAGCTGCAGTTTCTGAATTTCATGCTTTTTTAGGCCATTCTCTTCTTTTGATGCAAAGCTTGACTTCACCTCCAGTGTCTTGTACTCCATCTCTGGGTGACAGCTATGCCCATTAGCATTTTGCTTGCCATTCATTACAGTTTTCCCATTGAATTCTCTCTCATTGCTGGAGCCCTTCAAGCTAAAGTAGGCAAGGAGGAGGAGTCCTGCATAGAAGGCCACAGTGTGTAGATTCCTCCAGTCACTGACTGCTTTTAGAAGAGGCACAGCATCCATAGACCAGTCAAAGCTGAGGGTATCTGGGCACAGTAACAGCCAGAGGTTCTTGGTTGGCAAGTAAAAGAAGGTCAGGGTACGTGTGAGAAAACTGTCTGAGTCAGCTGCTGGATTGTCAGAATTAGAAAAACTTGGGGGCCTGTTGCCCATCCAGTATAAGCGAACACCCAGCAGTGCAGTTCCCCAGGAGCTCAATAAACCAATGCTGAAGAACAGGGTCAAATTCTTTCTCTGAAAGAAAAAAAATAGCATAAATCAACACTAGGTATTTATTTGTGTAAATTATACACAACAAAAAAACAAGAAAATATCTGACAGAACTCTTTTTCAGCAACGGAAACAGACACAATAGATTTCCATCTCTGACATCTGGATCATGTCATGTTGGAGTACATTGTTGACTACAGACTAAGGAACTGACTCTTTTCATTTAAGCTCTATCAAGAATGCATCACAGTCAAGCCTTCCGATATTTTAGGGCTGTCAGTCCTTGCTTAAGATTTAGTTGTATAATGCTTTGGAAATGCTTATTTTAGAGGAATTTGTGGACTCTTACATTAGTTCCTACATAATCGCCCAAACTCCTTCTCTGTTTCTGGCTGTGACCAAAACACAAGTTTGCCTTAGCGAGATTTAAAGTCTAAAGGATGTTCCAGATCAATTTACCTTAATCAAAGTCTCTCCCAAGGCATTTTGCTAGAGAGCCAATTAAAATTTCCAAGAAAGCAAGAGAGGAAAACAGATGCAGATTCCATATTTAGGTCTCCTAGCTCCTGCTTATTAACTTACAGCCTTCAGCTCTAGCTACTACTGAAAGTCACACTTCATTTTCTACAAAGCACAAGAAGTTTCACCTCAGTATGAGGAACGGCTTCTTTACATTGAGAGTGACAGAGCAATGGAACAGGCTGCCTAGGGATGTTGTAGATTCTCATTCTCTGGAGACATTCAAAACCCACCTGGATTTGTCCCTGGACAGCCTGCTCCAGGTGACCCTGCCTTGGCAGGGGGATTTGAACTGGACAATCTCCAGAGGTCCCTTCCAATCCTAATGATGCTGTGATTCTGTGCTCTCAGAGCCAAACAATACATTGAGGGTTTTTCCTCAAGCACACCATAATAAACACTCCAAAACCTTTCACATCTTCATATGAATGTAAATAAAATTATGGGAAGCACACAGCTCACTCCACCTATCAATGTCATCACGCTAGCAACTTGAAGTATCTGCACTTATTTATGAAATAACAGAAGATTTTCCAGCAGAAGATGCTTCTTGGGTAAGCCCTGCTCTCGATTACATGTGCACCCTAAATGAAAGCTGGTTTACATTTCTCGCTCTCTATGTAAAAGCTAAACTATGTGGGGTTTTTATATTTCAATTTCTCAGATGGTTTTTGTAATGAAAGGAAAAAAACCTATTTGCCAAATAGTTACAGATACAGATTAAGTGCTTTAATTATCTTTTCCCCATTATTAGAAAGAATTATTTGTCAATCATTTTTCATTTTATTAGATTTGTTTTTTCCATCTCACACTAGACATTTGTGGGATGATTATTCAATGTTTACTTAGTTATTCAGAAGCAGAACCTAACAGTAGAATGTTTTAGTCTTATTTCTACAAAACAACTCATTTTTCTTCTTTGTGAGTGGGATTAACCCTTGATAGCATGAATTACAGATGATTGTGTTGCTCCATTTTAGGTCAATTACTAATAGTTTTCTACAGTTTACCGATATTCTACTAAGAAGACACAGTCTAGTAATGATAATTTATAGTTTATCTTGTAATGTATCAGGAAGAAATTTATACCTTTTCGCATTTCTACAGTGTTCCTCCTTGTGAAGTTTAAAATATTAAACATCAGTTAGATTCATTCATTCAGTTACGCTACATTATGGAATTTAATGGACGCATTAGTAGGGAACACACAAATTTATAATGGAAACATTCATGCACTCAGACTGCGAACATGTAAAAAAATGCTGGCACTTTTTATACATAAAGTGAAGCCTGGGTCCCGATTTAATTTGCCATATTAATACCAGTTTGATTTACTAGCTTTTTTACATTATGGATAATCCACAATGTTTTGGTAATATACCAGCCAAAACCCTCATCTACACATCATGATATCATGATAACTACATTCCCTGGAAAG